>NC_069504.1:958254006-958560621 GCF_027579735.1 Bombina bombina
AGCTCAGGAGAGGGCACTTGTCTTAAGACATATGGCAGCAGTGTTTGCAACATTGTATACAACAGTGTTATACATAGTTACAAATATTGCTGCCATAGACACGTGCATGCTCCTAAGCTACAATAAGTCTACCTAGTTTTAGTCTTCAACAAGGGTTACCAAGATAACAAAGCTAATGTAGTAAAGAAGTAAATTGGAAAGTTGTTTAAAATTGCATGCCCTATCTGAATCATGAAACTTTAAAGTTTAATTTTCCCTTTTCGTCCCTTTAATACAGAATGTAGATTTAATGAAACCATATGACATTACAGAAAAAAATGTTTCATGTTTAGGTTAAATTAGCAGGTATTTTCTTCCATGTATGTAACCTAGCTGAAATTATACATTTTTCCATAAGTTATAAAGGCAATACCAAACAATTTTAAAGAGGTATTATATAACAAAAATTATACTTTTTTTCACTGCCAAAACTAATGCCAAAAACCCCCCAAATCTTTTCAATGGGTATATCCCTGGAGTGCAAACAAATGGCAGTTTAAAAAACTATTATTTTGTATAAAGATATTTTGCAGTGCTTAAAAGGCACATTCCGGTAAAAATTGTGCACATAGATGAATTACATCTTTAAATAGAAACATATTTACAATATTCATGTATTGGCAAAAATGCTTCTAGTAAAACATATCACTATTTTAGTGTTAACATTTTTCTATGCACGTGCATGTGAAGCATAGCTAGATATTCTCAGTGCACCAGCATTTTAAATACTGCAGCTGCTCAGAGCGCCTGTGGTGATTGTATCATGTCCGCAATTAACAAATTGAGTCATTTGCCAGATGGTACAAACACCTTAGGCTCTCTGAACAAGTACTGTGCTTAAAATGCTGGTGCACGTGCATACTTAAATACTCTTTTGAAGCAGCTATAGTTTTTATTAGAAGAAGCATTTTTGCTAATACATGTATAATAAAAAACTGAAACTCATCCATGTGGATTTAAATTTTGGCGGCAATGTCCCTTTAATTGATTGTGTTTATATTTAATGTATAAAACATACATACTTTAGCGTCGTTTTATGTAAAAAATGAATGACCATATGCTTCTTTGGTTATGGATGACACATTAAAATGGATGATTTGTATTCTTTTATGCACAGGGTATCTAAGTAATCCTATTGTAAGTTCTAACAAATGGTAAATAAGCCAAACTTCACTCATCAATTCTAAGACTAATCTGCAAGAAAATCATATCCCTAGATTTATATTTTTACCTGTAAAACAATACAGGTTGGCTGGTAAAAGTCTATTACTTGTTTGATGACCGGCTGGAAAAGGTGTCTGTAACCTGAAAAAAAAAACCCAACAAGATCATTTTATGTCTCTCCCATCACAGAGTATAGATGTAAATATAAATCAGTACAACACATTATAAAAATAATTATTAAAGTAAGATTTGATAACAGTTGTGTAAAACGTGAACACTTACTTTGATCATCTATTCCATCTCTCAAAGGAACATTCAGACAGTAATATCTCCCACTTTCAGCTCCAACCTCATACATGTCACCTAAACCAAAATTTGAAAATCAGGATTGTGACATAACAACAAATGTTCTATTGTCCTCGCCTCACAGTTTTCTCTTTACACAGTAAAGGCTTAATAATTTCATCATAATTTGGTAAGCTACTCACAAAAAATAAATTAATTTTAATTTGTATACAATGAGGTCAGCACTTCTAGCTATCCTACTCGCACTAAAAATCATATCGCAAGCCAGGTAGTTGTAGGTAGCAACCTGGTATACTTTGTATAGGATCGGCAATAGCATTGTAGAGTCAGTATCCTATAGTCGTAACTATAATGCTGCATGATGTCACTACCATGTTTCATTTGACCTTTGCCACCAAGAGTCATAACTTAAAAAAAAAAAAGGATTTTATGAATCCTAAAGAAAGTAAAGAAATACTAGTAAAAATAAAAACAAAACAATCTGCCATTCAACATAAGTGGGGTAATATCAAAGTTTCATGCAGCATTATTCTTATTGGGGTTTAACATTGACCTTTCACATGGATCAGTTCACCCTTAAAGAGACATCACCAAGGAGGAGGGCGAGTGTTTAAGTTGGGAGGATAGCATAGTAACGGACTGAGTAAGAGTATGCACTGGGTTAATGCTACCACATAGCATGGGATCTAGCCCTAAAATTGTGTTACATGGCCAAATAGGTTATAAAAGCAGTCCTAAAATATTAATCATCTGTATTAAATCTTTTCTATTGTAATACTCAACCAAATAACTCATTTTCCATTGGCTTAGAACAAGTATCATGAACTTTGCTCACCTGTGCCAGGGAAAAAATAGTTTCCATATTTGTGAAAAGACACTGTCATGACTCGATCAGTAAGATAGAATGCTTCCTGTACCCCATCTCCATGATGTATATCAATATCTACGTACAAAACTCGTGGATGATATCTGAAAAGAAAAATAAATACAAAAAAGTTTATTTTTAATACATGTACAAAAACTTCAATCAACAAGATAGTATATAGACATAGAAGATGTATACTTTTAAAATGTAGTATGTAAACTGAAATCACCAGAAAATATTACTTTGCCTCACATTATAATCAAACATTCCAAAATATAGATAATATCCTCACTTGAGTAGTTCCAGAATGCCGATAACAATGTCGTTAACGTAGCAAAATCCAGATGCCTATTGTGGAGAGACATCCATTATAAAATACGGGGAAAAAAATCCTTACATTTCTTTTGTTTACGCAAGTTTTACAAAGTTTACCTCAAATTTTTTGGCATGGTGCAGTCCTCCAGCCCAGTTAATTGCAATATCACAGATCTGCATGTTAACCCCATAAAAAGTAAGAAGCAGATGATGTTAAAATGCTTACATTTATTCAAGCAAACATTAAAAAAATTAACTGTAAGACATATTTAGGTAAAATAAATATCAATAATTTGTGTAGATTTTGATACCTCTGAATTTAGAAAAAAAACAACAACAACTGTGTGCTATGGTATTTTACTCCTCTTTATCTCATCTTAAAGGGACAGTCAACACCAGAATTTTTGTTGTTTTAAAAGATAGATAATCCCTTAATTACCTATTCCTTAGTTTTGCATAACCAACGCAGTTATAATAATACATGTTTTACCTCTGTGATTATCTTGCATCTAAGCCTCTGAAGACTGCTCCCTTATATCAGTTCTTTTGACAGACTTACATTTTATTTAGCCAATCGGTGCTCACTCCTCGGTAAATTCACGTGCATGAGCTCAATGTTATCTATATGAAATACATGAACTATTGCCCTCTAGTGGTGAAAAACTGCCAAATGCAGAGGCGGCCTTCAAGGTCTAAGAAATTAGCATATGAACCTCCTAGGTTTAGCTTTTAACTAAAAATACCAAGAGAACAAAGCAAAATGGTGATAAAAGTAAATTGGTAAGTTGTTTAGAATTACATGCCCTATTTGAATCATGAAAGTTTTTTTTGGACATGATTGTCCCTTTAATCATTTGCTTAAAACATTGATAAAAATCCAAGAGCCAGATAGTTTCAGTTTCCACTGTGTATATATATCTAAATACATATACAGTATATATCTATACAATATATCAAATACTGTATATACACTATATGTCCAATATGTGGACAACCGACCATCACACCTATATGACCTTAGTTGCTACCCCCATCACCCTTTGCAGCTATAACAGAAGGCACTCTTCTGGGAAGGCTTTCCACAAGATTTATTAGTGTGTCTATTAGTGTGTCTGTTGCAATTTGTGCCCATTCAGCCAAAAGAGCATTTGTGAAGTTAGGCACTGATGTTGGATGCGATGGTCTGGCGTGCAATTCATGTTAGTATTTAAAAAATAAGTGCTGCACTGTACTCCTTACTCACTGCCTCTCCCAAACAATCCTCTTCCTAAGGATATGTAAATAAGGTAATAGTTAAAGAAATAGGAAGGGTAAAAATATCACAAAAATATCAGAAAGATAACTGTTATACGATACTTTGTATCAAAACAAATAAACAATAACAAAAAAAGTTTTCAAGTTATTGCAGTGATGCCTCAATATTGAGGCATCACTGCAATACCTTTCTGGCCCTCTCTGCATCGACCAGCGATGGTGCCGATCGTTGGTGGGTGGGAGCCATTGCAGGGAGGTGGCCCATCGCTGGGGGAAATGCATCAGAGGGGGGCTGGATTGTGCGCAGGGGCACCTGGAGCGCGCACCGCTACACTATGTAAAAGTGTAATTGATGCAGGGAAGGGTAAATATTATCCACGGGACCTGGGAGGGGGTGGGGGGTAGGCTACCCTACAGAAAAATTTGGACTGACTTTTTAAAAAAACAAAAAAAATTATATGGCAAACTGGGTACTGGCAAACAGCTATGGGTGCAAATAGGTAGCGGGGGTGGGGGTGGAATCAGGGAGGTTGGAAGCTAAGGGGGGGATCCATCACTGCTGAATATATATATATATATATATATATATATTTAAAAACAAAATAATAATAAGAAAGCCTTTTATTTTAGTACTGGCAGACTTTCTGTCAGTACTTAAGATGGCGGGGACAATTGTGGGGTGGGGGAGGGAAGAGAGCTATTTGGGAGGGATCAGGGGTGGCATGTGTCAGGTGAGAGGTTGATCTCTAAACTAAAGCAAAAATTAACCATACAAGCTACCTAATTAACCCCTTCACTGCTGGGCATAATACACGTGTGGTGCGCAGCAGAATTTAGCTGCCTTCTAATTACCAAAAAGCTATGCCAAAGCCATATATGTCTGCTATTTCTGAACAAAGGGGATCCCAGAGAAGCATTTACATCCATTTGTGCCATGATTGCACTAACTGTTTGCAAATAATTTCAGTGAGATGTTTGTTAAAAGAATATGTCTAAACAATTAATGATTGTAACACCTGCTAATTAAGGTTGCACCAGGGTGGAGCCTGCTATACCAGTAGCTAGAGGCAGCATAAATAGGAGACTTCAGTCAACATCAGTACTACCTGCCTGAAGAAACAGCGTGGTTAGCGCTGAGAAACGGGTAGCGTGTTTTACTGATTTTTTATTACTTTGTATTTTATTTGATTAACTGTACATGAACTTTTTTGGATCATAAAGCAATTTTTTTTTATTTACTGAAGTCTCCTGTTTCTTACTGATGTTCCTGGAATAAGACTACAACCTAGGATTTTATGTGCGCTGTGCCACTACAATAGTCCTAGCTCGCTTCACTAGCACTATAGTGTGCTTTAGGCCATGTGAGTATCCATTTTATTGGTAGCTACCAGTGGGTGCCTATATGAATGATTGATCTGCACTAGGAGTCGCCCTCTTCCTTCTTTTCAATTTCTAGACTGCAGAATCCACTACAGCTAAGAGGAGCTGCCCTTGCAATCGTGCACAGTTACTGGGACACTGCAGAGTTTCCAGACTACACACCTAGGCCTAGATTTAGAGTTCGGCGGTAGCCGTGAAAACCAGCGTTAGAGGCTCCTAACGCTGGTTTTGGCCGCCCGCTGGTATTTGGAGTCAGTGATTAAAGGGTCTAACGCTCACTTTTCAGCCGCGACTTTTCCATACCGCAGATCCCCTTACGTCAATTGCGTATCCTATCTTTTCAATGGGATCTTTCTAACGCTGGTATTTAGAGTCGTTTCTGAAGTGAGCGTTAGAGCTCTAACGACAAAACTCCAGCCGCCTGAAAATAGCAGGAGTTAAGAGCTTTCTGGGCTAACGCCGGTTCATAAAGCTCTTAACTACTGTACCCTAAAGTACACTAACACCCATAAACTACCTATGTACCCCTAAACCGAGGTCCCCCCACATCGCCGCCACTCGATTTAAATTTTTTAACCCCTAATCTGCCGACCGCCACCTACGTTATACTTATGTACCCCTAATCTGCTGCCCCTAACACCGCCGACCCCTGTATTACATTTATTAACCCCTAACCTGCCCACCACAACGTCGCCGCCAGCTACTTACAATAATTAACCCCTAATCTTCCGACCGCAAAGCGCCGCCACCTACGTTATCCTTATGTACCCCTAATCTGCTGCCCCTAACACCGCCGACCCCTATATTATATTTATTAACCCCTAATCTGCCCCCCTCAACGTCGCCGACACCTGCCTACACTTATTAACCCCTAATCTGCCGAGCGGACCTGAGCGCTACTATAATAAAGTTATTAACCCCTAATCCGCCTCACTAACACTATCATAAATAGTATTAACCCCTAATCTGCCCTCCCTAACATCGCCGACACCTACCTTCAATTATTAACCCCTAATCTGCCGACCGGAGCTCATCGCTACTATAATAAATGTATTAACCCCTAAAGCTAAGTCTAACCCTAACACTAACACCCCCCTAAGTTAAATATAATTTAAATCTAACGAAATAAATTAACTCTTATTAAATAACTTATTCCTATTTAAAGCTAAATACTTACCTGTAAAATACATCCTAATATAGCTACAATATAAATTATAATTATATTATAGCTATTTTAGGATTAATATTTATTTTACAGGCAACTTTGTAATTATTTTAACCAGGTACAATAGCTATTAAATAGTTAAGAACTATTTAATAGTTACCTAGTTAAAATAATAACAAATTTACCTGTAAAATAAATCCTAACCTAAGATATAATTAAACCTAACACTACCCTATCAATAAATTAATTAAATAAACTACCTACAATTAACCTAACACTACACTATCAATAAATTAATTAAACACAATTCCTACAAATAAATACAATTACATAAACTAGCTAAAGTACAAAAAATAAAAAAGAACTAAGTTACAAAAAATAAAAAAATATTTACAAACATAAGAAAAATATTACAACAATTTTAAACTAATTACACCTACTCTAAGCCCCCTAATAAAATAACAAAGCCCCCCAAAATAAAAAATTCCCTACCCTATTCTAAATTAAAAAAGTTAAAAGCTCTTTTACCTTACCAGCCCTGAACAGGGCCCTTTGCGGGGCATGCCCCAAGAATTTCAGCTCTTTTGCCTGTAAAAAAATACATACAATACCCCCCCCAACATTACAACCCACCACCCACATACCCCTAATCTAACCCAAACCCCCCTTAAATAAACCTAACACTAAGCCCCTGAAGATCTTCCTACCTTGTCTTCACCATCCAGGTTCACCGATCCGTCCTGAAGAGCTCCTCCGATGTCCTGATCCAAGCCCAAGCGGGGGGCTGAAGAGGTCCATGATCCGGTCAAAGTCTTCATCCAAGCGGGGCAGAAGAGGATCTTCCATCCGATTGAAGTCATCATCCAGGCGGCATCTTCTATGGTCTTCCATCCGGAGCGAAGCGGCAGGATCCTGAAGACCTCCAGCGCGGAACATCCATCCGGCCCGACGACTGAACGACGAATGACTGTTCCTTTAAGGGACGTCATCCAAGATGGCGTCCCTCGAATTCCGATTGGCTGATAGGATTCTATCAGCCAATCGGAATTAAGGTAGGAATTTTCTAATTGGCTGATGGAATCAGCCAATCAGAATCAAGTTCAATCCGATTGGCTGATCCAATCAGCCAATCAGATTGAGCTTGCATTCTATTGGCTGATCGGAACAGCCAATAGAATGCGAGCTCAATCTGATTGGCTGATTGGATCAGCCAATCGTATTAAACTTGATTCTGATTGGCTGATTCCATCAGCCAATCAGAAAATTCCTACCTTAATTCCGATTGGCTGATAGAATCCTATCAGCCAATCGGAATTCGAGGGACGCCATCTTGGATGACGTCCCTTAAAGGAACAGTCATTCGTCGTTCAGTCGTCGGGCCGGATGGATGTTCCGCGCTGGAGGTCTTCAGGATCCTGCCGCTTCGCTCCGGATGGAAGACCATAGAAGATGCCGCCTGGATGATGACTTCAATCGGATGGAAGATCCTCTTCTGCCCCGCTTGGATGAAGACTTTGACCGGATCATGGACCTCTTCAGCCCCCCGCTTGGGCTTGGATCAGGACATCGGAGGAGCTCTTCAGGACGGATCGGTGAACCTGGATGGTGAAGACAAGGTAGGAAGATCTTCAGGGGCTTAGTGTTAGGTTTATTTAAGGGGGGTTTGGGTTAGATTAGGGGTATGTGGGTGGTGGGTTGTAATGTTGGGGGGGGGGGGGGGTATTGTATGTTTTTTTTTACAGGCAAAAGAGCTGAAATTCTTGGGGCATGCCCCGCAAAGGGCCCTGTTCAGGGCTGGTAAGGTAAAAGAGCTTTTAACTTTTTTAATTTAGAATAGGGTAGGGGATTTTTTATTTTGGGGGGCTTTGTTATTTTATTAGGGGGCTTAGAGTAGGTGTAATTAGTTTAAAATTGTTGTAATATTTTTCTTATGTTTGTAAATATTTTTTTATTTTTTGTAACTTAGTTCTTTTTTATTTTTTGTACTTTAGCTAGTTTATGTAATTGTATTTATTTGTAGGAATTGTGTTTAATTAATTTATTGATAGTGTAGTGTTAGGTTAATTGTAGGTAGTTTATTTAATTAATTTATTGATAGGGTAGTGTTAGGTTTAATTATATCTTAGGTTAGGATTTATTTTACAGGTAAATTTTTTATTATTTTAACTAGGTAACTATTAAATAGTTCTTAACTATTTAATAGCTATTGTACCTGGTTAAAATAATTACAAAGTTGCCTGTAAAATAAATATTAATCCTAAAATAGCTATAATATAATTATAATTTATATTGTAGCTATATTAGGATGTATTTTACAGGTAAGTATTTAGCTTTAAATAGGAATAAGTTATTTAATAAGAGTTAATTTATTTCGTTAGATGTAAATTATATTTAAGTTAGGGGGGTGTTAGTGTTAGACTTAGCTTTAGGGGTTAATACATTTATTAGAATAGCGGTGAGGTCCGCTCGGCAGATTAGGGGTTAATAATTGAAGGTAGGTGTCGGCGATGTTAGGGAGGGCAGATTAGGGGTTAATACTATTTATGATAGGGTTAGTGAGGCGGATTAGGGGTTAATAACTTTATTATAGTAGCGCTCAGGTCCGCTCGGCAGATTAGGGGTTAATAAGTGTAGGCAGGTGTCGGCGACGTTGAGGGGGGCAGATTAGGGGTTAATAAATATAATATAGGGGTCGGCGATGTTAGAGCAGCAGATTAGGGGTACATAGGGATAACGTAGGTTGCGGCGGTTTACGGAGCGGCAGATTAGGGGTTAATAACTTTATTATAGTAGCGCTCAGGTCCGCTCGGCAGATTAGGGGTTAATAAGTGTAGGCAGGTGTCGGCGACGTTGAGGGGGGCAGATTAGGGGTTAATAAATATAATATAGAGGTCGGCGATGTTAGAGCAGCAGATTAGGGGTACATAGGGATAACGTAGGTTGCGGCGGTTTACGGAGCGGCAGATTAGGGGTTAAAAAAAATATGCAGGGGTCAGCGATAGCGGGGGCGACAGATTAGAGGTTAATAAGTGTAAGGCTAGGGGTGTTTAGACTCGGGGTACATGTTAGAGTGTTAGGTGCAGACGTAGGAAGTGTTTCCCCATAGGAAACAATGGGGCTGCGTTAGGAGCTGAACGCTGCTTTTTTGCAGGTGTTAGGTTTTTTTTCAGCTCAAACAGCCCCATTGTTTCCTATGGGAGAATCGTGCACGAGCACGTTTTTGAGGCTGGCCGCGTCTGTAAGCAACTCTGGTATCGAGAGTTGCATTTGCGGTAAAAATGCTCTACGCTCCTTTTTTGGAGCCTAACGCAGCATTTGTTTGAACTCTCTATACCAGAGTTAAATTTATGGTGCGGCCAGAAAAAAACCCGCGGAGCGTTAACAGCCCTTCTACCGCCAAACTCCAAATCTAGGCCCTAGGCATTATCTTTGCCTTCCAAAATTGTGAGTACCATTTCACATCGTTTGTATTATTATCTAATTGTGTATTGGCTACACTAGGAGGCGCCCTTTCTCTTCTTATATAATACACATGTGGTGCGCAGCAGCATTTAGCGGCCTTCTAATTACCAAAAAGCAATGCCAAAGTCATATATGTCTGCTATTTCTGAACAAAGGGGATCCCAGAGAAGCATTTACAACCATTTGTGCCATAATTGCACAAGCGGTTTGTAAATAATTTCAGTGAGAAACCTAAAGTTTGTGAAAAAATGAACTATTTTTTTTATTTGATCGCATTTGGCAGTGAAATGGTGGCATGAAATATACCAAAATGGGCCTAGATCAATACTTTGGGTTGTCTACTAAAAATTTTTTTTTTTATACATGTCAAGGGTTATTCAGGGATTCCTGACAGATATCTGTGTTCCATTGTAACTATCTCTAATTTTGAAGAAAAAAAAAAATGGAAATAGCAAAGTGCTACTTGTACTTATTGCCCTATAACTTGCAAAAAAAAGCAAACAACATGTAAACATTGGGTATTTCTAAACTCAGGACAAACATTAGAAACTATTTAGCATGGGTGTTTTTGGGTGGTTGTAGATGTGTAACAGATTTTGAGGGTCAAAGTTAGAAAAAGTGTGTTTTTTTTCCATTTTTTCATCATATTTTATAAATTGTTTTATAGAAAATTATAAGACATGATGAAAAAAATGGTATCTTTAGAAGGTCCATTTAATGGCGAGAAAAACAGTATATATGTGTGGTACAGTAAATGAGTAAGAGGAAAATTACCGCTTAACATAAACACAGCAGAAATGTAAAAATAGCCCTGGTCCCAAACGGTCAACAAGGGGTTAAAACATATAAAAATACAAAAAATAATTGGTCGTGTTCTTGTTATGCCAGGTATCTGACGAAATAAAATACTAGTCTTTGGACTATAAAAATATTAGTTGTTGGGAAGGGCCTTTCAAAACCTCTTGCCCACCTTGTTATTTAGCTGTGTTGCTCCTTGGAGAGAGGCTCCAGTATAACGAGAACAGAATTCAAACAGGCCGGGAAAAACTGGGCTGAAAAAGAAAAGAAAAAAATGTAATAGATAAAAAGTCTACTTAATTTCTCAAAAAAAGAGAGAAGAGAAAACGAAAGAGAAAAGAGAACAAGTCACTGAAAAGACATTTAGGGCATGATATTAAAAAGCTCGCTGCTCAAGTGAGATGAACTAAGACATCTCATCATTATGGAGAGGTCCCTAAAAAAATGTTAGAAACACAAATTTTAATTTGAAAGATATTTATCTCACTGCGCAGGGTTTTGCATTCGAATAAGAGACACCTAAATTACAACACAAGGTCTAAAAAAAAAAAAAATTCAAAATATTTTGCAAGATGTCTCTCCATGCTGGTGAGCTTTAAAATATCAAGCCCTTAGAGAGATCAATTTTACAGTACACTGTCCCTTTAATGTTGAATTTTGTAGAAATATCATTAGATATATCTTTGTACACGATTTTTAATGACCCCTTAATTAGAAGAAACTAACATCAGCATTACATATATGCTGAATGAAGCATTGGGTTACTAGAACTATGAAAACATCAATCAACTCAACAGGTTCAATTTCTGAAGAAGTGGATGTGCTCTCAATGTTTTTTTGTTTTTTTAAATAATCAACTTATTTATTAAAAGCACAAAGGCACACTGTGTTAAGTATAGATTATCAGTGAACAGACCGATAATTCCATATCTTTTTAAACTTGCGTTTTTTATTCAGACACTGTGTCTTATTTTTCTGTCTCCAACAGGATACTGTATATGGTACTTGTACAGTCACCTACCAGTCATCACCAACGTTGAATGCATTGAGGCTCTTGGTGAAGCCCTGCATGTTATTGGGGCTAACCCTCTGCAGGAAGTCTATATAATCTTCTGAGTGGAAGCGGCACATGTCATGTTGTGAAGCCTGGTAGGGCTTAAACATCTATAAAATAAAAAAGAGAGGGGTGAAACTGGACAGTTACACAAATTATTGCTTGAATTTACACATAGTAATAGTCTCAATAATCTACTTATGCCTGTAATAAAACTAAACTAAATTGTTTTCATTTCATGTATATTACAAAAAAAAAACATACATCTTTTAAAGATTTAAAATTCTGAGTGGGTGCTGGAAATTTAATTAAAAAACATGGAAATCCTGCATTTTTTTATTACATTATGTATGATGAAAAGTTATTTGTTATTTATATCAGTTATTCATTATTTATTCCCAATAACAGGTTTTAGTACGTGTTATTTCACAGTAAAACTGATGACTGTCATACAATCATGTGGAGTAGTTGCTACCTGGATTGGTTACCTGGCAGAGGTGGTATTGTGGTCTCAGCCTGGAAAGGGTTAATGTGAATTGCTTTTTCTTTGTGTGAAATCGGTTTTCAGAAAAGCTGTAAGCTGAGACCCCCCCCCCCTCCTGAGTCTGTCACAGGTCTGAGGTGAAGTGTTCTTTGTGTACAGGTATACCCCGCTCATACAGCGGGTTAGGGACTGGAGCCCCGCTGTAAAGTGAAAACTGCCTTAAAGCGAAACATGGCAGTTATAACTTTTCTTTTCAATTATCAGTGTGTTTAAAAACTTTAAAACATATTTGAACTAACATATATTAGGGGTGCAATAGTGCTAGGTTTAGTTTAACAATCGCACAGCACAGTATTCAATAAATACTGTACCTGTAAAAACAGAATTTATGTTAACCTGATAAATTTCTTTCTCCTACGGTGTATCCGGTCCACGGCTTCATCCTTACTTGTGGGATATTCTCAATCCCTACAGGAAGTGGCAAAGAGAGCACACAGCAAAGCTGTCCATATAGCTCCCCTCAGGCTCTGCCCCCCCAGTCATTCGACCGACGGTTAGGAGAAAAATGAGAACCATAGGGTGCAGTGGTGACTGTAGTTTACAAAAATAAAAATTTAAACCTGACCAAATGCCAGGGTGGGCTGTGGACCGGATACACTGTAGGAGAAAGAAATTTATCAGGTAAACATAAATTCTGTTTTCTCCTACATTGGTGTATCCGGTCCACGGCTTCATCCTTACTTGTGGGAACCAATACCAAAGCTTTAGGACACGGATGAAGGGAGGGAACAAGTCAGGTAACCTAAACGGAAGGCACCACTGCTTGTAAAACCTTTCTCCCAAAAATAGCCTCCGAAGAAGCATAAGTATCGAATTTGTAAAATTTGGCAAATGTATGCAGTGAAGACCAAGTCGCTGCCTTACAGATCTGTTCAACAGAAGCCTCATTCTTGAAAGCCCATGTGGAAGCCACAGCTCTAGTAGAGTGAGCTGTAATTCGTTCAGGAGGATGCCTTCCAGCAGTCTCATAAGCCAACCGGATGATGCTTTTCAGCCAGAAGGAAAGAGAGGTCGCAGTCACCTTTTGACCTCTCCTCTTGCCAGAATAGACGACAAACAAGGACGATGTTTGTCTGAAGTCTTTAGTTGCTTTTAGATAAAACTTCAAAGCACAAACCACATCAAGATTGTGTAACAGACGTTCCTTGTTAGAAACTGGGTTAGGACACAGAGAAGGAACAACTATTTCCTGGTTAATATTCTTATTGGAAACCACTTTTGGAAGAAAACCAGGCTTGGTACGTAAAACGACCTTATCTGTATGAAACACCAGATAGGGTGAATTACACTGCAAAGCAGACAATTCAGAAACTCTTCTAGCAGAAGAAATAGCAACCAAAAACAAAACTTTCCAAGATAGTAACTTAATATCTATGGAATGTAGAGGTTCAAACGGAACCCCTTGAAGAACTGAAAGAACTAAATTAAGATTCCATGGAGGAGCCACAGGTCTGTAGACAGGCTTGATTCTGATTAAAGCCTGTACGAACGCCTGAACATCTGGCACGGCTGCCTGACGCTTGTGCAACAAAACAGACAGAGCAGATCTCTGTCCTTTTAGGGAACTAGCTGACAGACCTTTCTCCAATCCTTCTTGGAGAAAAGATAGTATCCTTGGAATCCTAATCTTACTCCATGAGTAACCCTTGGATTCGCACCAGCAAAGATATTTCCGCCATATCTTATGGTAAATTTTCCTGGTGACAGGCTTTCTAGCCTGAATCAGAGTATCTATAACGGATTCCGAAAACCCACACTTAGCTAGAATCAAGCGTTCAATCTCCAAGCAGTCAGTTGCAGAGAAACTAGGTTTGGATGTTCGAATGGACCTTGGATTAGAAGGTCCTGTCTCTAAGGTAGCTTCCATGGTGGAACCGATGACATATTCACCAGGTCTGCATACCAAGTCCTGCGTGGCCACGCGGGAGCTATTAGAATTACCGAAGCCTTCTCCTGTTTGATCCTGGCTACTAGCCGGGGGAGAAGAGGAAACGGTGGAAAGACATAAGCTAGATTGAACGACCAAGGCGCCGCTAAGGCATCTACCAATGTCGCCTTGGGATCCCTGGACCTGGACCCGTAACGTGGAACTTTGGAGTTCTGACGTGACGCCATCAGATCCAGATCTGGAAGGCCCCATAGTTGAGTTAACTGGGCAAAAACCTCCGGGTGAAGTTCCCACTCCCCCGGATGGAAAGTCTGACGACTCAGATAATCCGCTTCCCAGTTGTCCACTCCTGGGATGTGAATTGCTGATAGATGGCAGGAGTGATCCTCTGCCCATTTGATGATCCACTCTGGTCTGCGGAAACTCATTCCCTGAGACAGGTGATCCTGAGCCAACCACCAGAGGAGTAAGTCTCTGGTTTTCTGGTCCATTTGTATTTGGGGAGACAAATCTGCATAATCCCCATTCCACTGTTTGAGCATGCACAGTTGCAGTGGTCGTAAATGAATTAGAGCAAAGGGAACCACGTCCATTGCCGCAACCATTAGTCCTATTACCTCCATGCACTGAGCTATGGAGGGTTGAGGAATGGATTGAAGAACTCGACAAGTGTTTAAAAGTTTTAACTTCCTGACCTCCGTCAGAAAGATCTTCATTTCTACCGAGTCTATTATTGTTCCCGGGAATGGAACCCTTGTGAACGGGGACAGGGAACTCTTTTCTATGTTCACCTTCCACCCGTGAGACCTTAGAAAGGCTAGAACAATGTCCGTACGAGCCTTTGCTTTGTGAAAGGACGACGCTTGTATTAAGATGTCGTCTAGGTAAGGTGCTACTGCAATGCCCCTTGGCCTTAGCACCGCTAGAAGGGACCCTAGCACCTTTGTGAAAATTCTGGGGGCAGTGGCCAATCCGAAGGGAAGAGCCACGAACTGGTAATGCTTGTCCAGAAAGGCGAACCTTAGGAACTGATAGTGATCTTTGTGGATAGGAATATGCAGGTACGCATCCTTTAAGTCCACGGTAGTCATATATTGACCCTCCTGGATCATTGGTAAAATTGTCCGAATGGTTTCCATTTTGAATGATGGATCTCTGAGGAATTTGTTTAGGATTTTTAAATCCAGAATTGGCCTGAAAGTTCCTTCCTTTTTGGGAACTACAAACAGGTTTGAGTAAAAACCCAGTCCTTGTTCTGCTGTTGGAACTGGGTTTATCACTCCCATTTTTAAAAGGTCTTCTACGCAATGTAAGAATGCCCGTCTCTTTATCTGGTCTAAAGACAAGCGAGACATGTGGAACCTTCCCTTTGGAGAAAGGTCCTTGAATTCTAAAAGATACCCCTGAGAGACAATTTCTAGAGCCCAGAGGTCTGGAACATCTCTTGCCCAAGCCTGAGCAAAGAGAGAAAGTCTGCCCCCTACTAGATCCGGTCCCGGATCGGGGGCTACCCCTTCATGCTGTCTTGGTAGCAGCAGCAGGCTTCTTGGCCTGTATACCCTTGTTCCAGCCTTGCAATGGTTTCCATGCTGGTTTGGGCTGGGATGCATTACCCTCTTGCCCAGAGGCTGTAGAGGTAGAAGCCGGTCGTTCCTGAAATTTTTAGCTTTGAAAGGTCTATCCTGTGGAAGGGCATGGCCCTTTCCCCCGGTGATATCTGAAATAATTTCTTTCAACTCTGGTCCGAATAGGGTCTTACCCTTGAAAGGAATATTAAGCAATTTTGTTTTGGACGACACGTCCGCCGACCAAGATTTTAGCCAAAGCGCTCTGCGCGCCACGATTGCAAAACCAGAATTTTTCGCCGCTAATTTAGCTAACTGAAAAGCGGCATCTGTAATGAAAGAATTAGCCAACTTCAGGGCGTGAATTCTGTCCATGACTTCATCATAAGAAGTCTCCTTCTGGAGCGAGTTTTCTAGTTCCTCAAACCAAAAAGCCGCTGCAGTGGTTACAGGAATAATGCAAGAAATTGGTTGAAGAAGAAAACCTTGTTGAACAAAAATTTTCTTAAGTAAACCTTCTAATTTTTTATCCATAGGATCTTTGAAAGCGCAACTGTCTTCTATTGGTAAAGTCGTGCGCTTAGCTAGCGTTGAAACTGCCCCCTCTACCTTGGGGACCGTCTGCCACGCGTCCCTTCTGGGGTCAACAATTGGGAACATTTTCTTAAATATAGGAGGGGGAACAAAAGGTACACCTGGCTTCTCCCACTCCTTATTCACTATATCCGCCACCCTCTTAGGTATCGGAAACGCATCAGTGTGTACTGGGACCTCTAAGAATTTATCCATTTTACACAATTTTTCTGGGAACACCAAGGGGTCACAATCATCAAGCGTATCTAGGACCTCCTTAAGTAGGGCGCGGAGGTGTTCTAGCTTAAATTTAAATGCTATGGTATCAGGCTCTGCCTGCTGAGAAATTTTTCCTGTGTCAGAAATTTCTCCCTCAGACAGGCCCTCCCTCACCGCCAAGTCAGATTGATGTGAGGGCACTACAGATAAATTATCCTCTGCGTCTGCTTGCTCATTTTCTGTATTTAAAACTGAGCAATCACGCTTCCTTGGAAAAGCTGGCAGTTTGGATAAAAATGCTGCGAGAGAATTATCCATTACTGCTGCTAACTGCTGCATAGTAATAGCAATTGGAGCGCTAGATGTACTGGGCATCGCTTGCGCGGGCATAGCTGGTGTTGACACAGAAGGAGGGAATAGCGAGCTATCCTCACTACCTTCAGCTAAAGAATCATCTTGGGCTACATCTTTAAGCGTGATTTTACGGTCCTTAAGCTGCTTGGACGCTATGGCACACTTCACACATAAATTTAATGGGGGAACCACCTTGGCCTTTACACATACAGAACATAGGCTATCTGAGGGGTCAGACATGTTTGACAGACTTAGACAGAACTTCAATGCAATAAAAATTATTTTTGACAAAAACGATACTGTCTCTTTAAATAATAAAAGTGCACACTTTATTACTGAAACATCAGAAAACCATCAAATAAACATCCGATTTTAATGAAATTTTCACCACAGTGTCTTAATGCTTTGAGAAGATTGCACACAAATTTTCAAACCAATTAACCCCATAATGCCTAAACCAGAGCTAATAACAGCAGTTAACCGGTTAAAAACACTACAGTCCCATGCCACAGTCTCTACTGTGGCCTTTACCTTCCTTAGGGATTATTTTAGTAAGAAATAAGCCTCTCTGAAGTCCTTTCTGAAGCCTCTGGACTCCCCACGTGAAGCTGTATGAACTGCCTAGTGAAAACAACTGCGCAATTGAGGCGTGAAAATGAGGCCTCCTTCCTCTACATTCCAGAGTGGAGGGGCCTTTCTGACTAGATTAGGTGTCTAAGTAACTGCCAGGCGTAATATTAAACCCCATAAGTGTTTCAAAGTCTGAAAAAAACACCTTATTTCTACTTCAAACATGCCAAAAAGCAATCGATTTAGCCCACAATAGTGTCAACCAGCATAGAGCCCTTAATATAAGCCATAATTTTATACAGAGTCTAAGAAAAATGGCTTACCTATCCCAGAGGGGATTTCTGACAGTCTTCTAGCATTACTTGGTCTTGTTAGAAAAAACATAATTTATGCTTACCTGATAAATTTATTTCTCTTGTAGTGTATCCAGTCCACGGATCATCCATTACTTATGGGATATTAACTCCTCCCCAACAGGAAGTGCAAGAGGATTCACCCAGCAGAGCTGCTATATAGCTCCTCCCCTAACTGCCATTACCAGTCATTCGACCGAAAACATGCAGAGAAAGGAAAACCATAGGGTGCAGTGGTGACTGTAGTTTAATGGAAAAATTACCTGCCTTAAAGTGACAGGGCGGGCCGTGGACTGGATACACTACAAGAGAAATAAATTTATCAGGTAAGCATAAATTATGTTTTCTCTTGTTAAGTGTATCCAGTCCACGGATCATCCATTACTTATGGGATACCAATACCAAAGCTAAAGTACACGGATGACGGGAGGGACAGGCAGGCTCTTTATACGGAAGGAACCACTGCCTGAAGAACCTTTCTCCCAAAAACAGCCTCCGAAGAAGCAAAAGTGTCAAATTTGGAAAAAGTATGAAGAGAAGACCAAGTTGCAGCCTTGCAAATCTGTTCAACAGAAGCCTCATTCTTAAAGGCCCAAGTGGAAGCCACAGCTCTAGTAGAATGTGCTGTAATTCTTTCAGGAGGCTGCTGTCCAGCAGTCTCATAGGCTAACCGTATTATGCTACCAAGCCAAAAGGAGAGAGAGGTAGCCGAAGCTTTTTGACCTCTCCTCTGACCAGAATAAACGACAAACAGGGAAGACGTTTGTCGAAAATCCTTAGTTGCCTGTAGATAAAATTTCAGGGCACGGACTACATCTAGATTGTGTAGCAGACGTTCCTTTTTCGAAGAAGGATTAGGACACAAAGATGGAACCACAATCTCTTGATTGATATTCCTGTTAGTGACCACCTTAGGTAGGAACCCAGGTTTAGTACGCAGAACTACCTTTTCTGAATGAAAAATCAGATAAGGAGAATCACAATGTAAGGCAGATAACTCAGAGACTCTTCGAGCCGAGGAAATCGCCATTAAAAACAGAACTTTCCAAGATAACAACTTGATATCAATGGAATGAAGGGGTTCAAACGGAACCCCCTGTAAAACATTAAGAACTAAGTTCAAACTCCATGGTGGAGCAACAGTTTTAAACACAGGCTTGATCCTAGCTAAAGCCTGACAAAAAGCTTGAACGTCCGGAACTTCTGACAGACGTTTGTGTAAAAGAATGGACAGAGCTGAAATCTGTCCCTTTAAGGAACTAGCGGATAAACCCTTTTCTAAACCTTCTTGTAGAAAAGACAATATCCTCGGAATCCTAACCTTACTCCATGAGTAACTCTTGGATTCGCACCAATATAAGTATTTGCGCCATATCTTATGGTAAATCTTTCTGGTAACAGGCTTCCTAGCCTGTATTAAGGTATCAATAACTGACTCAGAAAAACCACGTTTTGATAAAATCAAGCGTTCAATTTCCAAGCAGTCAGCTTCAGAGAAATTAGATTTTGATGTTTGAAGGGACCCTGGATCAGAAGGTCCTGTTTCAGAGGTAGCGACCAAGGTGGACAGGATGACATGTCCACTAGATCTGCATACCAAGTCCTGCGTGGCCATGCAGGCGCTATTAGAATCACTGATGCTCTCTCCTGTTTGATTCTGGCAATCAATCGAGGAAGCATCGGGAAGGGTGGAAACACATAAGCCATCCCGAAGGTCCAAGGTGCTGTCAAAGCATCTATCAGAACCGCTCCCGGATCCCTGGATCTGGACCCGTAACGAGGAAGCTTGGCGTTCTGTCGAGACGCCATGAGATCTATCTCTGGTTTGCCCCAACGTCGAAGTATTTGGGCAAAGACCTCCGGATGAAGTTCCCACTCCCCCGGATGAAAAGTCTGACGACTTAAGAAATCCGCCTCCCAGTTCTCCACTCCCGGGATGTGGATTGCTGACAGGTGGCAAGAGTGAGACTCTGCCCAGCGAATTATCTTTGATACTTCCATCATTGCTAGGGAGCTTCTTGTCCCTCCCTGATGGTTGATGTAAGCTACAGTCGTGATGTTGTCCGACTGAAACCTGATGAACCCCCGAGTTGTTAACTGGGGCCAAGCCAGAAGGGCATTGAGAACTGCTCTCAATTCCAGAATGTTTATTGGTAGGAGACTCTCCTCCTGATTCCATTGTCCCTGAGCCTTCAGAGAATTCCAGACAGCGCCCCAACCTAGTAGGCTGGCGTCTGTTGTTACAATTGTCCAGTCCGGCCTGCTGAATGGCATCCCCCTGGACAGATGTGGCCGAGAAAGCCACCATAGAAGAGAATTTCTGGTCTCTTGATCCAGATTCAGAGTAGGGGACAAGTCTGAGTAATCCCCATTCCACTGACTTAGCATGCACAATTGCAGCGGTCTGAGATGTAGGCGTGCAAAGGGTACTATGTCCATTGCTGCTACCATTAAGCCGATCACCTCCATGCATTGAGCTACTGACGGGTGTTGAATGGAATGAAGGACACGGCATGCATTTTGAAGCTTTGTTAACCTGTCTTCTGTCAGATAAATCTTCATTTCTACAGAATCTATAAGAGTCCCCAAGAAGGGAACTCTTGTGAGTGGAAAGAGAGAACTCTTCTTTTCGTTCCCATAGTCCTCTCACACATCCTATCTAGTCGTTGGGTGCAAGAGAATGACTGGTAATGGCAGTTAGGGGAGGAGCTATATAGCAGCTCTGCTGGGTGAATCCTCTTGCACTTCCTGTTGGGGAGGAGTTAATATCCCATAAGTAATGGATGATCCGTGGACTGGATACACTTAACAAGAGAAATGACTGATCATACCTGAAGCAGTTAAGCCTGCAAACTGTTCCCCCCAACTGAAGTTCTCTGGTTTCAACAGTCCTGCGTGGGAACAGCAATGGATTTTAGTTACTGGTGCTAAAATCATACTCCTCTCAGCAGAAATCTTCATCACTTTCTGCTGCAGAGTAAATAGTACAAGCCGGCACTATTTTAAAATAACAAACTCTTGATAGAAGATATAAAAAACTACAACTAACACCACATACTCTTTACCACCCCCATGGAGATGCTACTAGTTAGAGCGGCAAAGAGAATGACTGGGGAGGCGGAGCCGGAGGGGAGCTATATGGACAGCATTGCTGTGTGCTCTCTTTGCCACTTCCTGTAGGGATTGAGAATATCCCACAAGTAAGGATGAAGCCGTGGACCGGATACACCAATGTAGGAGAAATAGTGACAATTACTGTAGTAAAATTTTCCAGACTATAACACTGAGACACAGATTGCACTGTAATGCTGTAAACAGAGTGAACTGCGCATAACAAAATGGTGCCAGTCACTTTTCTCACAAATATTACAGCACTGTTTCAAAATCCTTGGAGGTTGTACTTCAGCTCCACAAAGCGCTGTATTAGCGAAGCGCTGTAAAGTGAGGTATACCTGTAACTGTGTGTAGGAATGCAAAAAGCTCCTCCCCTACTGGGAGCTAAGACTTATTTGCATTGGCTGAACTCGTAAATTATAACCAGGGCGGTGTCTTTAACAAGACAAAGAAAGTTCAGTTTAAGGGTATGTAACAGAAAGACTTTTGGGTAGAATTGTCCTGGGACCCAAGCCACTAACATCATTAACAGCAGTTCTCCACATATCTAAAGGAATTTGGTAATAAGTAAGATATTGTGTTTCTATTATTTTTGTGCCCCCTTCTCGTTTTAAAGAATTGTAACTTTGCAATTGTATGTTATTTTAAATGTCTTTATAATTTTGCACAGTGTAACCTGTATTGATATTTTTTTTATTAAACACATTGAAAATCTCATTCTGTCTTTTGGGCTCTAATATCTGAATTCACACTCCGTTGAAAGGCACGTTACCTAATTGTTAAATTGTGTGAGTTTTTGGGGGTTCCCAAAACGCCCCTTTAATGTAGAAGTTTTGGTGGTGGCAGAAAGGAGTTGCAAGGTTAAGGGAACCAAAGCTGTGTGCCATTAACCCCTTTATGCTCACACCCCTCTATTGTGACGTTGAGAAGGTTTGATTCGTCACAATGACTTTCTTAGAAATTGAATGTCTGCATAAGATCAATGGGGAACAACTTTAAAAGTTTTGTTGACTATTAATTTGTATTGCAATACAAATTTAACACACAGATGTAGAAAATCAGCAGCCAACAATAACTTGCGCCACTTACAATCATCTTCTTATAAAGACCATAGTGGAGAACCAGACTGTGTGTAAGAGCCAAACGGTGAGGTTTCATTGGATGACCAGTGCCTACGAGACAGGGAAAAAGGTTAGTGCATCTAATTTTTGCATTAGAATTTCTTAGACCAAATAGTTTATGCTTTACTATTTCTCTTGCCTCCAAGACTTTTCACACATTGCTCTTGTCCTCTGGAACTGTCTACCCTGCTCCATCAGACTGTCTCCAACCTTGTATAGCTTTAGAGTAGACACTCTTTGAAAACGCACCTATTCAGATAGGCTTACCATCTCTTCTCACCCTACCCAAAATAAATCTTTTAACTGCCTTGACTCACTGCTGCAGCTGCAATCCATGTGACAAACTCCCCAAATCTTAGGTCTCTGCATCCTCAACCTGTATACTATAAGCTCTTCGGAGCAGGGCTCTCCTCCTCCTCTACTAGTTTTGTTTGGTCTGTTATGTTTTGTTGTATCTTATCACAAATCTCTGTCATTGTGTAGCCCTATCTCTGTACCCAGTGCTACAAGATATTGCCGCACTATACGAATAAACAATAATTGCTTCTTCTAAGCCTACCTAGGTATGCTTTAAATAAAAAAAGAGGCCTTAAGGGCAAGGATAACCACTTCTTTTTACTACTGTTTAGGAAACAAACACACACATACTATTCATATAACCTTTTTTAATTAAATTTTAATGACAAATGCATTTTTCACACTTTTTGTGGCAGGTTTCGCACATCATTAAAAAAATGGTATAGTTTGAATCTGCTGGGTCTCCTGAAGCTTACCATAAAAGTCAACGCGTTTCGGCCTTTCCTTAGGCCTTTATCAAGACATTTATAGTAAGCTTCATTCTGATTATTCATACAATATTTTAGCATTATTGCACCATGTTGTATTTTTTTCATCCACAGGATTAACACTAAAAGCACCTAAACTGTATTTCCCAGCTTCTAAAACCACACCATTTTTACTTTTTCTCTACACATACAATTTTTCATCATTTCATTTTTCATTTATTTTTCATTTTTTAATAATTTATTATTTTTTTATTTCTTATTTTTACCTATTTTTTCATCTTTGCAATTTTTTTCACTTTTTAAACTTGTTCCATTTTTAAGTCACTATTTAGTCCTTTTTTAGCCAGTTTTTGCTCACTAACACGGATTTTTAGGTTTTATAATTTCACAATATACTTTTTTCACATTTCCCACCAAATCTGGGAAGGAACTCGCTATCCCTCAAGGATCCATTATTTATCATTTATTATTATTTTTATTTTTTTACATCTTGTTTCTTTATTTTCCAAAAACACGTTACATCATATACATTCGGTTGAAAGTAAAAGTAAAAACATAGCCATTTTCTTCATGGCACATACAAGAACAACCTTTAATCTACTTCTAAGGAAACCTTTATAGTAATAGACTATAAATGAATCTTATTTTAGATTTATAAAATATTCCTTTAAACCAATGTCACTTTTTTAAATAGTGCCTTTATTTTTACCGAATTTCTTTTACAAAAAATTAAACCATATATCTAAAAATTCATTTATTTATTCAATTAATAGTTGCACATAAAATAACTAACTAAAATACATTCAATATCAGATGTTGCACATTCATTCACTCTTACTACTAACAGTTCATTTTATCTAGAAAAAGGGTTAAAAATTACACTTTAATTAACATTTATGCAAAATAGACAATTTCAAGGGGAAGGTGCTGCCATAGGTAAGGAGGGTATTATCACTTCCAAAACCCTTTATCAGAGATTCCCTATTGTTCAGCACCTACCTATTGGTATTAACACAAATTAATAAAAAAGGTTACTAAAGTTAGACTAATTAGAAGATAGGAATAGTCACTTCCAGTATTCTAAAATGAGTAGCCATACTATGTAGTAACCTTGGATAAAAATATATATGAGGGCTAGTGGACCCAGTGAGCGTGTAGTAAAGCTAGGGATAAGGCTAGTAGCAGGGTATCAGGGGATCACAATCACACTTGCATATGTATTCACAAATCATGCAGGACAAGCTATGCGCTCAAAGGTGTCCTCCTACCTGCGTACTGCTTTGATTAAACAAAGTCAGCCGATTGCTAGCTAAAATCTCTAAATAGTAAATTGCATATACAAATAACATACATCCAAAGCATTCATATTTCACAGAGTATGACAAATAGGTAATAGCTCTAAGTGATCGATTTTATGCCAAACCAATATACACTAAGAATTGTCAATATATAAGCTGTGCTTATGGTAACTGCGTTATGTTGTTAGGACTATATTGCCATATTCAACATGGATTAGCAAATTTGTAACCCTTCCTTAATTATACCCAACATCATATCACACCACAGTACAAGCACTTAAAATATCCAATAGCGGTTGTAATACAGGACAGCTATAACGAATGCTCAGTGTTTGTTTTGAGATACGCTGTACACCAGGCCACGCCCACCGACGCGTTTCTGTCACTTGAACGTGACTTCGTCAGGGCATAGGGCCAGCCCAGCGTAAGACTACGCTATTTATTATCAGCGGTTGTCATAGTAACGTGTTTATTGCCTCCTTGGTTATTTGCGGAAGTGTAACACCGCCCTGGCTGATTCCGATGTAAACTTTGAGATCATTTCTGTGAACAAGTATTTACTTTATTGGTATGTCTCAAAAACAATTATAAAAATCATTCATATGTACTCAGTCTGATCAGTATGTAATGATTCAGAATAGCGATAATTGCATATTATAAATACACAAGTTTGGTGACTAAATTGAGGAACATCAGATGTTATTAAACATTATCTTCACAAGTTAATAGTTCTATTCAATTAGTATATAGCATATATTTCATTCATTTGGTTCAGGGGTAAAATACATACTTTTACAGAAAATGTATTTGTGACAATGGGTATTGTTGGAGAAAGGGAATATAGACAGACTAGTAATGCTGTGTACAGGATACAAAAACACAAAAAAGTGGAGAAAAATTTGTGTATATATATATATATATATATCCTGTATTATCCTCATATCCTCATTCCAGAAGTACTCACAGCATCCTAATACATTATTATATTATGTGTTCTGTGATAATTATCATCAAAAACACGCTGGGTAATCCCCTCGTCGTTTTAAGGGAAAAGTATATGTATTCTTAATTCAATTTCGGTCTGTACAGTCATGCCTTCATATTAGAACGATTACGTATGATCATGTAAAAACGTCCATGCACTAATTAATATAGACTTATAAATTTAATTGAGGAATACCGCTGATTAACCCAGTTCAACTTACTCTTATAATAAATAAGATAAAGAGATGCTGTGTATAGTACTTATAGTCCTCTTAAGTCCAGATTATATGTTGTGTATCTGTCAAAATAACCAAAAGCATTGTATGTTACTACCTAATTCAGGCTTCTTAATATCTGTCAGATTTATAGGAAGCATTTATATGATATAGCCTCATTCAGGCCTCTGGGTGCAGTGGATTTTAGTTCATGAATCCATCTGCATTCCTTTTTTAACAACATTCTCGTAATGTCACCCCGTCTACCTTTTACTTTTAGTTGCTCTATTGCAAAAAAGAAAATATCGTATTTATGCTCCTGATGCACACTGTTCATATGTTGTGCCACTGGTACATTTCTGTTCCATTTTATATCACCTATGTGTTCTAGTACTCTGGTACGTAGCTCTCTTGAGGTTTCACCCACATAGATTCTGGGACATTTACACATAGCAACATAGATCACTCTTTTAGATCTGCAATTCAAAAAATCTTTAATTTCATATTGTTTCTTTATATCTGGATGTATGAAGATTTTAGTGGGGGCCATATTTTTACAGGCTTGGCATCTCCCACATTTGTGGAAGCCTTTTGTCTCTCTAAGCCAAGTTCTAGGTTGTTCCTTTGAATAATGGCTATTCATTAGAAGGTCTTTCAGATTTCGTGACCTTCTATATGTTATTACTGGTTTGTCTGAGATTAACTCTCTCAGGTCCTCTTCCTCTTGGAGTACATGCCAGTGTCGTTGGAAGATGTTTCTGATACATACATTTTTATCATCAAAGGTCCCTATAATTCTTACAGGCTGTGGCTCATTACTTTCCGGTTTCACCTTGTTTGAATTATCCAAGAGTGAGGCTCTATCTAGGGCCTTTGCTCTCTGGTATGCTCTTTTTAAACATCTTCCTGGGTACCCCCTTTCCCTAAATCTTCTTCTTAGTTCCCCTGCTTCTGCTTCGAAGTCTGATTCAGTGCTGCAGTTGCGTCTAGCTCTTAAATATTGGCCAAACGGAATGCCCATTTTTTGTTTTTTTA
Organism: Bombina bombina; assembly: GCF_027579735.1. NCBI lineage: Eukaryota > Metazoa > Chordata > Amphibia > Anura > Bombinatoridae > Bombina > Bombina bombina. Next base: position 958,280,427 of record NC_069504.1, read on the forward strand.
GGGTGAAAACTCTCCCATTTTAGAAGACTATTGGTTGATGTCTCTTTTCTATAAAGTTTAGTGTTCAGAGTACCATCAGTTTCTTTTCTGATTATCAAATCCAGAAAGGAAATTTGTGCAGGATTTATCGTGGAGGTATACCAAAATCCCATCTGTGTTGTTATTTAGCCATAGCATAACATTTTCAAAATCCATCCGTGTGCCTGTCCACAGAATCAAGACATCATCTACATATCTGATGTATAAGTCCATATATTTCATATATGGATTAGACTCTTGGTTCAAAATAACACAAATTAATAAAAAAGGTTACTAAAGTTAGACTAATTAGAAGATGGGAATAGTCACTTCCAGTATTCTAAAATGAGTAGTCATACTATGTAGTAACTTTGGATAAAAATATATATGAGGTTAGTTAGAAACTGTGCATCTGTGATGAGATATTTCAAAATCTACACACCGTTGAGCCAGTTGAAGGATAACTGGTGAGAAAGTTCCGATATCTCTGTGTACTGTTGTACTGAAGGGCAGAGTGTGGATTTGACAAGCTGGAATAAAGAACCATAATATTTTCTATACTTGCGCAAGTATCACCAGGTAACCGGGTGACGTCACACGCACAGCGTGGAAGACCCGGAGGAAGGGAGCACATCGGTGCGGCATTACACAGGAGGAGAATTATCGTAGCTCACACCCCAGAGAAACCCTTGGCTGAGAGGCGAGGTATGAGAGCCCCCAGGGTGGAGAAGGCTCATAGACTTAAATTTAAAATCTATCATCGCTAAGCTGTAAGGAGTGTTTATCCCATAGCCGGACAAGCCTTTTCCCATAGCCGGACAAACTTTTTGAGAATAAGAGAGGGGCTAATATCACGCTACTTGTAAAGAACCTGTGTGCTATTGGGACTACTGTTGTGTATAACACAAGATCGCAACTGCTGCTTATCTAAAGAATATTGTTTCAACTATAGTGTTTATTATACCGGTCTTTTTACTAGCATTTTTTATCAAATATTTTAATATTGGCTTCTTAGGTTATTAATTAAATGTTGCAATACTATAAATGTTAATGCAAAATTGATTGATCTAATGCAATATTGATTGATTTAATCGCAATTAGATGAACTGTTAGTAGTAAGAGTGAATGAATGTGGAACGTCTGATATTGAATGTATTTTAGTTAGTTATTTTATGTGCAACTATTAATTGAATAAATAAATGAATTTTTAGATATATGGTTTAATTAATTTTTTGTAAAAGAAATTCGGTAAAAATAAAGGCACTATTTAAGAAAGTGACATTGGTTTAAAGGAATATTTTATAAATCTAAAATAAGATTCAATTACAGTCTATTAATATAAAGGTTTCCTTAGAAGTAGATTAAAGGTTAGTAAGAACAGAATAATCTGCCATTTTTATTACTAAAAACCCACAGCTTTTCAGCGCCATCTGTATACATTTAAATCTCTAATTACCCAAATAACTACCTAGGAAGGAGGTAGTAATCCCAGATAGGCTAGGTGGGCAGAGTTTTAAGCGCTGTACTTCATATCTATTTTTTACATACAAGAACAACACATATCTATGAGGAGTTAGTCCAAGTATGGTGAGTCAAGTGGTTTCCGGATTGGGAGAAAAACAAAGTCTCTCTATGATCCAAGCAAAGGCTGTGTGGTTATTCAAACAGAAATAAAGTAGAAACAAACAACAACAAAACTAAACAGTCAGGGAATTGCAATACAAACATCACACAATAAACAGTGTTAAAACAGTATAAGCTCGAAAAGTGACATTCTATAAGATTCTATTCAAGAGAGAAAGAGTGAAAGGCTCAAGGGCTCCCGTCACACTAAGTCAGCATATATTGGCCATAAAGTTCTTTATTTATTATAAATGTATTGTTCCCATAACAGCATCATATCTTGAAAGAAATCCATACGGCCAATCTTAAAATAATAATATCTCTCTAGGGTCAAAGTATTTTTTACTAGGTCAATACATTGGGGGATAGTACGCATCAAGGGACTTTTCCAAAGTGTAGGAATGAGTCTCTTGGCCACATTTAACAAAATTTGGTATAGGTGTCTCCTGATTTTACATGGAATATCAAATAAAGCATTAAATAAAATTGTCTCTGGGGAGAGGTCAAAATGGATGCCTATAATGTGACAAGCTAGTGAATGAATTTGTGCCCAAAAGAGATTTATCACCTCACAATCCCACCAAATATGATACATAGTACCTGCTCGGCCGCAGCCTCTCCAACATCTGTCACTTGCATTTTTGAACATATGTTTTAACTTGCTAGGGGTTAAGTACCATCTAGTAATAACCTTTAAATTAGTTTCTAAACCCGCTGCAGAATGGGCAGATTTGGCAGTGGCCTTGAACCATGAGGACCACTGTTTAGTGGAGATTGGTAAATTAATTTCCTTTTCCCATTTAAGAGTGTAATTCGGGAATGTAGGGTAGTGTGATTTGAGAAGGTATCGGTACATTAATGAAATAACTTTTTTTGGATGTAGCAACGATGTGCAAAGAGTTTTGAATACTGTAAGTTGTCTTAACATATCTTTGTTTGACTTATGAGTAGTCAGGAAGTGTCTTACTTGGTGGTAGAATAACCAAGTAATAACCCAAGTATAACCTGGGTAATACGTACCAGTGAGACCCCTCTCCCGAAGGGCGTGGACAGAGCTATCCACTCCCCTCACTTACCACATAAAGCTTCTAGAGAGACACCACCCCTTCCTCCTCCTAGTGAGGTCCAGCCAAAATGGGTGAACAAGGCAAAAGGGAGGGGGCCTGGTAAGTATTACCCAGGGTATTGGACAAGATATAGAAATTGCTTATATTTTGTTGTTAATTTCCAATTATATTGGTCCCCCTGGTAATACAGAGCAATAATTAAAGAAAGGGTGGTAAATAAATAAAAACATTGATACTAATAATAATATAAATCCATACAAATGAAACTGAAGACAAAATCTTACAACCAAATTTAGCAGAAGCTGATAGGCAAACAACAAGTTGAAAATAAAAATAAAGTTCCCTTTTTTCTGAAACCATATAAAACATCTGTACAACCAAATTAAAGATGGTAGATCCAGAAAGAGCCAGACCTAACGAGAATATGATGAGCCCTCTGCAACTTGCTCATTCTATTACTTGTTTGAACACAAAAATAACGAACAAACCAAGTAAAGATGGTAGACCTAGAATGTCTACTCAAAATGAGGACCTTGTTTCAAAAAGAAAAAACAGCTACAAAAAGGAATTGAGTCCTCTAGCAGAGAACTTAAAAAAGATCACAACCAAGAGGTTAAAAATGAGTTAATTTGATACCGCTACTTACCAAGACTGCAGGAAGGAAAAAAGAATGTCTTGACTTAAATAAAAGTCAGAGACAATATAGGTAACAGATCTCAAGACTATTCCATCATGATAAAATAAGGTATAACAATATCACATAAAGTAACTAAAATCCGAAGCATACCTGGTGTTGAAATAGTCTCTGGAAAAAATAGTTTCAATGAGAGACCAGATATAGATAAAACTAAGAAGGATCCAAAAGTAAAAACCCAGGATGAATGTGTAAAACTCCAAGTAAATTGGGAATGGACTAAGACTTGAAAAGTTAACAAAACTAAAAGATCTAAAGCCTCAGGTGTTGGAGCACAAGTGTCTGACAAAAAAGGCAAAAATTTTGGAATAAACTAAGATATAACCTTATTAGCAGAATGCCAACAGAAAGCAGAATATCTGCTATACAAATATAATATTGGACTATCCAAAAGAAAAAAATAGATCAAGAATGTGTAAACAAAACATTAAGGCAACAAATGAAACTGCAGTAACCGACACTTTCATCAACCAAGCCTTAAATCTAAAACTCAAAATATGAAAATAACTATGTGAGCTCGTTGACCTTAGCACTAGGCGCCGGTCCCCAAATTTGCCTCCAGGCCTTCCCAACAGAATAGAAATAGGCAATCAGCTGATATTACACCTTTGCCCCAAAAAATGAGGCCCACTTAGGGAAGCCAGAAAACAGACCCGAAAACCAGTGCCCCAGAGGAAAGCCTGCATGAAAAAAGGGAAGAATTACAAATAATTTCTTCCCCTAAAAAGTATCTTGTAGATAAGGAATCAGAAAAATAATGAAAACCCATAGATCAGAGTGAACTTCCAAAACAGGAGTATCCAATCCTAGGACTTGAACATCTGGAAAAAATAGATATATTGTGAAATTGACAAAATAAACTAGAAGCCATAGATTTATATATGGAAGATTCCATTTGTCCATAATCCTACAAAAACTAAAATTGTAGACTTAACAATCTGTTGGAAATACCTTCTCCCTGATAAGGAAGTTTGTGCAGAGGCACATAAAACCTGAAATATGAATGGCTATTAGAAACTTGCATTAAGCCCGTAAAAATACATAATAAAATTCTCCTTCAGGACTAACGGAGTTCTTGTTACTCCATTGCAAAATGAACCAATTTGGTTCAATTTGGTTCTAACAGGACAGACCTCTGACAGATTAAAAAATATATATAAATAACTGAAAAGGGAGAATGCAGTGAAAGAAAAAATCAACTGTTTCTAGAAATAACAGATAAATACTTGAAACTATAACCCTCAGTTACTAAAGACTTCTAATGAACTGAAATTTCACAGTAATTTCAAAGATTCTTAGGGAGTGGAAATATACCAGAGCAAAAATCAAGATTAAAAATGTCTCCAAGATGGAAAGTTGCTTACAAGCAGAGGCAAAAAAAAGTAAATTAATAGGATAAAAAAACAAGACTGGAAAAGAATGCCCTGTACGAAAAATTACAATAGAATCACAGAAAAAATTGTGTACTCTGTATCAGATCACAGACCAGGCTGTTAGCTCCAAAATGTACTAAACAAAGTATTATGTGAAAAGAATCTAAATTCTGATTCTTCTTGCCTATAAAGAAAAGTAGTGTTATTTATTTATTTTTCGAAATAAATAATCAAAATACTTTAAATAAACACAAGTTTTGTGCAATAAACATTCTTTTTTTTTTAGTGGTGTAACAATCACTTAAACCATATTTATGTCAAGCACAACCATTTATGTTTTTCAAAACAGCTAGGATTAAGTTAATTTCTGAAACATAATGAGATAAAAAATATTGGAGCCTTAAGGCCCTTCTTACCAGACTTGTGGAAACCATAAATTCAGGAAAAATGTTAAAATAACTAGTACATAGTTTGACAGAGAAAAGTGTTTTGTTTTCTGAAAATCTGCAAGAGAAGGTAAAAAGATTGTTAGCTTTAGAAAAAAAATAATCAGGAAAAACATAACAGGCTACACAGTTAAAGCATAGCCAAGGTAAAAACAGACAGAAAATACATCAAGAGGCTGAACATGTAAAGCCCAGCCTGGGTAGAATATAACTGACTTCCTTTATACTTTTTGTATAAAACAAAGTCCGACTATAAAAACTCAAAAGAAAAAAAAGAGATAAATGCAAATTATATATTCTAACCCAAAAATGTAAATTTTAGACTCAAATACTCAAAAATCAATTCTTTTTTTTTTTTTAACTCAAGTACAAGCAGGAGAAAATCAATCAGGGTGTGTCTCCTAAATGCTCCCTAGATAATTAAAGGTAGGTTATTAAAAAGGAGCATAGGTAAAAAATTAGACCATGGAAAAAAACATGCAGCATAAAAACAGAGAAACCAAAAAAGGCAAGAATAAATACTATCTGACTTTAAACAAAAGCTCAGAAAAAAGTAAATGTTTTCACCAAAAAGGAGATGAAATACATTTTACATGTTTGTAATTGTGCTTAAAACTTTATATTATCACATAATGAAAAGTATACAGCTTGTAGACTAGCTTTGCCTACAAAAAAATAAGACTCCCTGATGGAGATAAATTCCTCTCAGATTATGCTCCATTCTTTTATCTATTACATCTGTAAAAGATCTAGCATCATAAAAATGTGAAAACATTTTTATATATGTTTTCATATATCGCAAACTGCTTTACAGATCTTACAAAAAATATATGAACATATAATGCTTTAAAGCGTCAGAGACATGGGAATACTGGTCTGATGAAAAATTTGAACTAAACCAATCAGGTGATATTTGAGACAATTCATCTTCAATGCCCAGGGAACTCTAAATCCCATTAAAGGACCAGTCAACAATACAGGACACAATCAATTTATTTAGAAATATTTGCATATTCAAACATGATAGGAAAGTCGGTTTCTAAATCTTCACTATCACAGGCACAGTCAGGATTTTTAATATTATCCATAGAACCCTCAGGTGATTCAGAAAAAGAAGCTTCCACTATAAATCTGCCCAATATACACTTTACAAAGTTTATTGTCTTGCCAGCAAGGGTTAGCACAAAGGGAACAGGTGGGCATAGGCTGGGCTGTATTACCATAAAAAAAAGTATAACCAGCCATAATGAATAAACAATATGAATTTACAAGACATAAAAAATATCACACCTTGTAGTTAGCCCTAATTCCTCCCAGGCTGTAAGTTGGAGGTTGAAGCTGACCTGGATCATTTATATCCTCTATGAAAATGCTGAACACATATCTTAATAAAATATGTTAAAGTGAAGGTAAAGTAACCTTAGTCTCTATCCAGTATTCCGTTTATGGAGTCAAATAAATATAGGTTTCACTCATCATTTTTTTCAGCTCTATGTATAAACCAAGTTATAAACTGTTTTAATGCAATTTATTAAACATTTTTAGTCAACCCGAAAATATATATATATATATATATATATATATATATATATATATATATATATATATATATATATATTTTTTTTTACCTATTGATTACGTTTTTTTATTGTCCTATTGAAATGTAGGCCGTTAGGTGACCGTCACTAGACGTCATCCGCCCACTTATTCAAGAGTGCATGCGCAATAAATTTTTCTGTGGATTCCACACTGCGCGCGCACCCCTTTTGAACATGCGTTATAGTTTCAGGTAGGAATCCCTAAATAAGTGGTAGGCAGCATCGGAGAGTAGCGCATGCACAGTTTAATTCCGAATCATGAACGCGCTGTTGAGAGCGGGTGGGACTGCTCAAGAGGTCACAGCTTGCAGAACAGGGAAGTAGGGCTTGGGAGGAGTCGGCGGCCAAACGGTGAGGGAATGTGAAATATATTTTTATGGATAAAAATACCAGTAGTAAAAAAAAAAAAACTTTGCGAATACATTAAAGTACTATTGAGAAATGGTTGGTTAGCTGCAATACCGGGTAACTTTACCTTCACTTTAAGCGCAAGAAGCTTAAAATGCAATTTTTTAATTTGTAATAAAATATGTTAAGCCCGAGAATTATTAATATAAAAGCATTTGGGTGCCAAAAAACGAGTGCATAGCGCTTACCAGTATACAGATACCAAACGCCACAAAGAGATTTCGTAGAAAAGTATTTTCCTCCGAGAGAGTAGGAGTAAAGTACTACACTCGAAAACCACACCAAAGTCTAAAAATGGATTTGTGTGCGTGCACCGTTCAGACGTAGTCCCCTTGACATCCCCTACTGATGATGCTACTGTAACATGGCGGCCCCCACAAGGAAACCGTAGGAAACGGAATTCCTACCGCCAAAATTGCCAATCCAGTGACAACTGGTGCTGACAGCTGGAAGGATTACCAGCTCACAATCGGCAACAGGAAGCCAAAGAAAAAATTGAAAACTTAAAGCCCAGAAGGTAAGAAACGGAGAGGGATTCCTAGCCCTGTCCACCTAGCAGGCTGGACAGAACTAGGAGAAGGAAGGGGTGGTGTCTTTCTAGAAGCTTTATGTGGTAAATGAGGGGAGTGGATAGCTCTGTCTATGCCCCTCGGGAGAGGGGGTTCTCACTGGTAAGTATTACCAGGGGGGCCAAGATAAAAGGGATTATATATCTTTTTAAACAACAATTATATGTTGACTATCCCTTTAAAACTCTAAACTTAAAACATAGGTCCCCTGATTTATCAGAACTAGCTATATAATTTAACAGATTAAAGTTCCCTTCTTTTACACCAGGCTAGTTCAATTAATTGTATCTAACTCTCCAAATCTAACTTATCCATACTGGTAACTCTCTTTTTATTTATGCAAATTATGACACTTAGGGAAGTCTCCCTAAGTGTGATGCGGGAATCCAGACGTGGACCCGTTGCTCAGTGTGCCTAGAGGGATATGGCTGCACCTCACTGATGTGGCCCACAATAGGCCGAAACGTACGTCTGGGGTTTTGCCGTTTCTCTCGTTCAGAGAGGGATTGCCTGGTATTTCGGTGCTGGACTGTACTGTGAAGTCAGGATCAGACTGATATGCTACAGGAAAGTTCTTCTCTGTGAAAGGCACACATTGAGTAAAAAGAGGCTGCTTCTAGGGTGGTAACTAACCATAGAACAAGCTATTATGCTATTGTTCTTTCCCAGGTTGAGCGCTTCTCTCTTTTTATTTATGGTAACTGTATGGGTCTGAGCAAATAAAGATTTTTTCAAAACTATGTTCTTATAATAACAGTTTTGATGTTTGAGCAGCAGTTATAGGTGATAAAAAAAACTGAAGGATGTCCAATATACTGTATGTGTCTGTCTAGTTCTGCTTAATTAAACAGGTACATCAATACACCACACTGTCAAAGATATTGCAGCTTGTCAAGTGAAAACAAGCTAAAGCACAGCATATGTGTTTTTTTGGTTTAGCATATAACCTTAGTGAGCAAATTGACAAACATGGTAATTTAAACAATCTGTCCATTAAAGCCACCCATGTGCAAAACATTGTATTCCTCTGTATTTAAATACTGAATTATAATCACTGCCAAAAGGAGGATATATTAAGGTCACTAAAACTTATTTAAACATGCACTCTTCAATTAAGTAGTACCCAATATACATCTGGACAAACCAAGTCTGCCAGTTTCTAGATTATGAACATAATACTACAAACCAATTATTACTAAGAATACTGTATTTATTCAGATTAGCTTTTTCTTAGAGATAGATTAAAATCCATTCATTGTTATTTACATGTTTTACAGCAACTCAGGTCCACTCTCTCAGTTTTACATTTCTTTACACTGTCACATAATTGCAGTAACCATTTAGCTGAAATTGTCCTATGATGGTGTATTATTTCTCGAATTGATTTAAAAAAAAAAAAAATTATAAGAATGAGATAAAGTACAAAATTATATTTTCTTTGAAGTATGAAGTCAGCCATAAAAAAAGTAAAGTCTAACATTGGCTATCAAAAAGCAATAGGTAGCCTTGGAGGCGAGCTCTTACTCAGTGTCTGTGTGTCATGGGGAGCTGATGTCCCTAACATGCCATGGGTTGTAAGAGACCATACACAGAGTCAGGGTGAGTGAATATATTAAAATAACAATTTAGCAGTGCAAAGGTACAATTAAACAAAGTACTGAATATCAGTATTATCAACATAAGACTGTTTATGTTACAGCAGAAAAGGAAAAAGGGGTAGAAATCACAAGTGGCCATTTATTTCCCATTGAAACAAGTGTCCAGAAATGTAACTTCTCCTTGCTCGTCCTTATTTGCATTAGCCTAATAACAATGGAGGAATCTCTAGTTTTCACAAACTTATACCTTCCAGACAATATCTTACCATAATGAAAGTTCCCCACATCCGGGTCGTAAAAATAAGCGACAGTTTTTGACATTTCAGTGACAGCAAACGACACGACTATAGTAAGCTGCAAACTCTCTATACCACCAGGCTCAAAACCAATTCCGGAGACGCACCGGAACTTCGTCATCAGTCGGCTGTAACTGAAAGTAACATAGCGCAGTACTGCAACAGTACCAGCCCGACGGCATCATTAGTTGCTATGTGGAATGGTAACTCTTCTTAGACGTATATTTCTTGTTTCACCGGCAGATGTCGCAGTAAATTTTGTTCGTAGAGAACAATAGGGTTTAAAGTTGCACACAGTAAAGGCTCGTTTTGGTGTTGGCATAAAACATGTTTTTCTGTTTTCAAAATTAGATTTATCTAGATTTTATTGTCAAGCCCCGGTTTCAAGTCTCTCCTGTCTCAAGTTTTTCTCTTTATTATACGCACTCGCACAATTTACATTTATATACTGTATATATAGGACAATTGTAGTTACAATTGAAATGTGCGTGTATGCTTTATAACAATCCTGCAGAAATGTATAAAAACATGTAGGCTCAAGGTTTCATACAATGTATACACGTAGGTGAGAAGAGCTGGCTAGGGAAAGTCTATGGGGAAAACAGGGACTTGCACCCCAACATTATGGCTCCCCTTTTTGTTCCTGGAGACATAGACACTGAGTATTGTTAGTAGACCTCATCTGAACACCATACCATTTTTTTGAGTAAAATAATACTATAAGGCCGAGAAAATAATTTAGAACGCTAAACTCAGATTTTATACATTTGTAACTGTTTACTGTATACAGACATTTACAGCAGCCCTGGCAATACCTACTGCAGTCTTTATATAGATGTGTGTATGTTGTATGCTTCTAGTAAAAGTTATTTCTAAAGCCTGGATTTTTAGAGGTGAACCTATCTTGTTTCTATTGATTTACTCACAACATTTTAATTTTATGTTTTAAAGCCTAGGGGGAAATATATGTTTACATTTGACCAATGAGTCCTAAAAAGACCCAATTTAGAGATTAAACCCTAACCCCCCCCCCCCTTATATTGTGTTTTAAACGTACAAACTCCTGATTATGTTTTCAGTTGTGCTCATGTCTGGGACCCTTATATGTGAAAGCACTATCCTTTAGTTCAGGAAGTTCAGGAAGTGCAGGAACACTAGAGAGCTCTGCAGTGAAAATGCCCAAGAAAGGCTTCTAAAAAGAAACTTTAAAGTGACACTAAACCCCAAAAAATTATTTCATGATTGAAGTAGAGAATACAATTATAAACAGCATTCTAATTTACTTCTATTATCTAATGTGCTTCAGTCTTTAGATATCCTTTGTTGAAGAAATTGCAATGCACATGGGTGAGCCAATCACATTAGGCATCTATGTGCAGCAACCAATCAGCATCTACTGAGCCTATGTAGATATGCTTTTCAGCAAAGTACATTGAGAGAACGAAGCAAGTTAGATAATAGAAGTAAATTAGAAAGTTGTTTAAAATTGCATGCTCCTTCTAAATCATGAAAGAAAAAAAATTAGGTTTCATGTCCCTTTAATATAGGCTTTCAAAGACCTTCCCCCAAACCCCAGGCTCACTTTTCTATGAGTTCCCTCCTCCCCCCACGATTTCACTACGTGTGCCCGTGATGACGTCACCATACCTTTCATCAAGAGGCAACAAGCTCTTTCCCCAAATACAGTGTGGGTATTCCCAGGATGATAACACATGGTCATCATCTGCACTGAAGAATTGATACACATGACAACAATGAATCATCACCTGCATCTAAGGGGTTAAACGAGGCCTGTTAAAGAAACATTTACTGGATGTTGTTTAAAATCCTTATTTGGGGGGGGCGGAGCCAACTACCGAAGCAGCCGGAAGCACACATCAAGAGCTCCTAGCTATAAGTCTGATTTTAGTGGCTTATATATGGATTTTCATACTATTTAGAAAGTTTATCTACACTTCAACCATATATATTATCCTCATCATCACTTTCTAGAGGTTTGAAGCCGAAATTGATCTGCAGTCCTGACCAACGTCTTTCGGTAAGGCCACAAGGTTATCTACAGCTCATATTAACATCATGGCCACGGACCCTGTTCGGTTGGAGCTTGATTTACTTGATGCTGAGCATATCATATGATTCCTACCACCTAGATATCCAGGAGAGGCTAGTGGAGATATAATAAACTTTTACCCTATAAATAAAAGACACCTAGGTCGATACAAGACTACCCCCATACTTAAATTCCAATCCCAAATGATGTCTCGGACACAGTGATCTAACTGAGGTAGAAGGGCCAGTTACCTCCACCACTGTCATCTGAACCCCCAAACATTTTAATCTATTAGAGCCTAGATCCCGGACTCTCATTTAAAGCTCATTTTGTGCGGACAGATTGGATACCGCAACCAGACGCAAAGATGGACTCCCAAATTAAAAGCGCACTAGCTGCACTAGAACTACGGATGGATACTCAGTTTAATACTCTTCTACTGGACCTAGCTCTTGCTCGGGAGGGCCGGATGGACGCTGCTAAGGGTGAACTAAACAAACTGCAAGCTATTGCGGCTAACTCGCCGGAAGAGGCCATCCCGCAGAATCTACATCCCCAAGACAAGAAGACGGGTGAGACACATGGAGACTTATCCACATTGTTCGAGTGGCCTATTAGGACGGAGTCTCAGGTCAGTCCTGCTCCTAGTCCAAAGGCATATCCTGAGGTTGCTCTCGACTTGGCCGCAGTACACCCGGCTCCTGCTCCGGTCGGAGCGGGAGTTAAGGAAGATAAGCCTACAACTAAAATCTCTAGCGACACAGGCATATCTCTTCCCTTTGGAGATGGTAACCTGAAGATTCTAAGGAGGCCCACAAGCCAGCTGAGTTGCCTAATGCATAGACCCTCCGTCACAGTAAATTCTCTGGGTTCGCCCTGCAACACCTCAACTCCTCTTTTAACCCTAAGAGGCCTAAGCCTTCTATTGTCTACACGTTTGGGGTTACCAGTAATCGGAGTAGGCTAAAAGACTCAGCCGCTATCCCCTCCTTCATCATGGACGTTAATTATACATATTAGGTAGGTTGATATATTAGACAGCCGCAATTTGTTTATTCTGTTTGGAGTTTAGATTTAGATCTTGGTATGATGTTTATTACTGTTTAACCCTGGATACCTAGCAATATGTGCACTAATGTCCTGAATTAATTAGATCAGGGTATCAGTTAAGGATACTGAGTGTGTAGTCTATTTTCTCTCATTCACTCCAGCAATCCCTTATCCTATCTGTTCCCATGTACATCCCACTTAGTCCCTTCTAAACATTAGCATAAGCTGTTACGTTATAGAGACACATTAAAGAAAGAATAGCGCTGTTGTTATACTAGGTCATATCTGTATGTTTATACATTTGGGTAGATATTACATAATATTAGTGGCCCTGGCCAGGCCACAGATATTCAGCTGTTTATCAAGAGATCCTCCTCTTTATGTCTATATAGCTATATAATTTAGAAGTTGTGCGCTATAGGAGACACTTAACTATGGGTCTGAAATTAAACAAGTAATCCTAGTCAGGTATCCATACTTAACTCTGTCTAGTGGGACACAGTTAGCTAGGCTGAATCCTTAACCGTGAACCTAGTACTTATTGTGCTTGTATTACTACTTTATACCTTCTTTACCACAGTATTTATTTAAACCCTATAACTTAGCTGCAAATGCTTAGCAATGATACCCTAATTCATACCATGCCCATGCGTTTTTAGCCATTTCACAATATTGTTGTATAAGGGTTTCTAACTATAACTTGCCGGTTTACATTAATAATCACTAAAATACATGGGACTGTGCTTATTCTACAACAAGTTTCCTGTTTATGCTCTAATTTTTAATGTTGTTTAGTGATGCATGTTAACCCCCTTACCGTGCTTATTTTTCTCTTTAATTTATGATATTGGGGGAAAATGTTATATCTCCTAGCATTGTTTTTACCTAAGGGGTGAACTGCTAGTCATTCACATAACCTGATCTTGGTAATCTAGTTTCTTTCTTTTACAAGTTTTATTATACTTTTTCTATGTGTGTTTGTTTTATGGGTAATCTTAGTATGTACTAAATGGTTTAGATCATATTTGCATAGCATGCTTAATGTTATTATTATGGCTTTTATGTTAATCTATTGTAAGCTACCCATACTTGAGTTACCCTAGATAATTTCAAATGTATACCTAAGATAGTTGTTCTCCTTAGCCTGGGATACAAGTTACTATTGTTATGTATGTGGTTCACTTTATTTTAGTCACTTCAGTAACTCATTACTCTGCCTTCTCCCTTATGCACCCCACTCAGCCTTCCCTAGACCCTATATTATATTTCATAAAGGCAGGTCTCTACATCTGGGTGGCCATATCACAATACTTGCAGCCCGGACCAGGTCATATACGCCTATCCTTATATCAAGAGACCTCCTTTTAATAATAATTTCGATCCTATATAAACTCACACTTTTGACTGTATCTCGTATAGGATATTCTGGTAATTCAAATGAGGTAACAGACCCATATATTTCCTCAGGGCTATTATTATCATTTAGAATATATCTCTAACTTATTAGCCAGCACAGTACTCAACATAGGTCCATACTACTCATGTATGATGTCCCACACACTTTAGGAGCCACTTGTATGCCTCTCTCATGGGTACAGTTTTTAGTCTAGGTTTACTTAATGCACTTTCTGCATGCCCTACACCTGTTGTTACTTAGGAGAGATTACTCACTATGCTCATCCAGACAGATATTTCATGTTCATCCATTATGTTTGTCATTGTATGTACATGTGCCATATAGGTATAGTGGTTAGGCACCTAACACTGACCCCTTTTCAAAACATACCCACCTAACTCTTAGCAGAATGCTCTTGCTCCTTCACAGATTTCTATGTTTACTGGGACAATTGGACACAAGAGATTTACATAGTGCAAAGCCCTAACATATACTATGTACAAAGCACCAAATCTACTAGTCTCAATAGGGCCCACCGTGTTGGATAGTTACTCTCTCTATTTCTATAAGGACTGGGGTTCTTTTCTGAAGCTGTAAGAGAAATAATTTATTAAGATAGCAGCCTATAACTATATTTATAGTCAGAAGGTCTTCAGCTTGGGCAGCAAATTTGTTTAGTTCATTATATTTAATATTTATAGTGGAGTGCTCTGGGTTCTGCGGCCGGGACCCCGGGGTCTCACTACTTATCCATTATATCTGACCTAACACTAGGCTCTATTTACAGTGAAATAGATCAGTTACTGCACATCATACGGAGCATCACTTATCATTTCCTGCTGTTCCCAGGCTGCGGGTACTATATTTTGAGCTTTCTTTTGTCCATCACACACAACAGATAGGCATTTTTCTATGAGCTAAGATTCTTAGACTAGACCCTGCCCCTTCTTTTTTGTTGTTAAACCAACAGAAAATTAATCCCACAGGAACTCATCCCTATACTCAGACAGCATGACCTCCACTCTTCCCTCCCGCTATACCATCTTGACTTCCTAAATGGCTCAGCTCCCCATCCAATCCCACCCCCCACTCTATTTCGAGCGGCTCTTGCCCGCTGCATCCCCTTATCCCATTTATCATCTAATTAACCATGCTCACCATATATACACTTGAATGATTTTTTGCAATTATATAATTAATTAGTCTTAAATTAACGCTTCAAGCTACTTTTAACTTACATAAGTTGTTTTCCATTTAGACCATACAACACCTGAGCAGTGGAAATAGTGGATAAGAATTACCCACAAAAAAGTATGCAAATAGCACTCTTATGCCCAGACTTCAGAAGTTAGCGGTATTCCTAAGTTAAAACATAACCTTTATTTCAATAACTTAAAATTGTGAACACTCCAACACAACATCCATACATTTAAAATATCTAAACTCTGAGGTCATAGATTAATAATTAAAGAAGGTGAAATCAGTTAATAATACCTGGCCTTGTAGACAGTTAATAACACCTTCTAATATTAATATGTGTGTTAATACACTTTTGTGAGAAGCTATAGAGAGTATAGTTGTAGAACAACTACTTGATATTCAAACATTAATTTCAAATTCCACTCAGTTGCTAGTGAGATATACTGTTTTATATGAAATTTCAGATTAGAGAAATTCTGACAGTCAAATGTTCTAATGTGATATATTGAGAAAATCACATATTGTCATGAACTGTATATCACTGGCGTGGAAACTTAACTGTCTACAAGGCCAGGTATTATTAACTGATTTCACCTTCTTTAATTATTAATCTATGACCTCAGAGTTTAGATATTTTAAATGTATGGATGTTGTGTTGGAGTGTTCACAATTTTACGTTATTGAAATAAAGGTTATGTTTTAATTTAGGAATACCGCTAACTTCTGAAGTCTGGGCATAAGAGTGCTATTTGCATACTTTTTTTGTGGGTAATTCTTATCCACTATTTCCAGTGTCAAATTAATTTATGCAGAGCACCAACCCACATAATAATCAACAGTGGATTACAGCACATTTGTATATTCTCTAAATCAAGTGTGACCATAGTATTAAAAACTAAGTGGGGATTGCCTATTTAAATAGTGCCATTGTCACTTTTCTCCTCTTTTTGTAGAACACCTGAGCAGTAGTTACCATAACTCAATTTATAATACAGAAAATGAGGTCCTTACCATACAGACTTAACATCATTCTTCACTACTTCTCCTTATATCTAAAGTAAAATACTTTTCTGCACAGTACTTTATGGATCGCTATATCCTTCTTTTTTTTTGTATATCAATATCATATCTTTGTCGACAATTGTGATGTTAATAGAATTGTAATTTCTTAGTTTGTACTGTGAGCAATTTGTCTCTAGAATGTTAAAGTCTGATCATTTGATGTATGTTCCGAACACCTCAATAAAAAAACTTTATTAAAAAAAAAAAAAAAAATCCTTATTTTGCATTGAAAGTTATTTTATGTCATTGTTTTCCATTGATATTCATACAAAGTACAAAGAACACCTGCACTTTGTATAACATTTATTTTGTACAATAAGTATAACCAAATTTAGACAGTAAACAATTTAGTAGATTAATTAATACATTATATTACCTGGTTGTACCTTTAAAGAATGCACACCAGACTGGTAACGAACCAACAAGTAGTTATAATATGTCAAAATAATTCCGATGTAACCCATCATGTGCCTAAATATTTTTTTTTTAATGTATTGACTCATATATAGGATCACTTTAGCTTAAATGAACATGAAATTCATATTTTCTGTTACATCTAAAAGATGACATTTTAAAATACAGTAAAAAAATACAAATTAGGCTCAAACTCATATTTCTTTTGACTGTAGTATTTGCACCTTATTTCGCCACTGAATCTACACCCTATTGCACCATGGGTCTTGTAGTTTCCCTCCCCATTTTGGTCCTGAATTGAGATTGTCTGATTGAGTAACACACACCCATTTTAAAAAGTTTACATCTCTTTTCTTTTTTTGGAAAGAGGATGTTAATGTGTAGAAAATATAGACTTTTTGTTTTTCTGCTTGTTTCTCTATCACTACTAATCAATATCATCCAAGAAGCGTCTATGCTGCTAACCAGCTGTGCACCAAACAAGCATTTCTTGTTAGTGAGAAACAACCAAACTTCACTAACAAGGTGAGGGTGCTGAAGACAGTTTATTGACAAAACTCATACACCATGGCAAGACTGAGCACAACAGCAAGATATACTGCATCAACAAGGTCTCTCCCATGTAGAAATTTCAAGGCAGACAGGGGTTTCCTGATGTGCATTCTAAGCTCTTCTGAAAAAGCACAAAGAAACAGCCGATGTTGAGTTGGCCTTGGAATCTGAGTGCAGCAGATGAATGACATATCATGCTTACTTCCCTTCACAAATGGAAAATGTCCAGCAGTGCAATTAACTTAGTTCAGAATTGGCAGAAACCAGTGGGATCCTAGTACACCCATGTACTGTCCGAAGAAGTCTGGTCAGAAGTGGTCTTCATGGAAGACTTGTGGCCAAAAAGCCATATTTGTGATGTGGAAACAAGGCTTGATTCAACTAGGCATCAAAACACAGGAACGGGGGTGCAGAAAAATGACAGCAGGTGCTTTGGACTGATGAGTCAAAATTTGACTGTAGTATAAGGCAATTTGCTTACTGAATGTCTGGAGAGTGGTACAAAAATGAGTGTCTGCAGACAACAGAGACACATGGTGTTGGAGATTTGGTGAAAATAAATGGTCTCCTCAATGTTGAGAAGTACAAG
This sequence comes from Bombina bombina, assembly GCF_027579735.1. Classification (NCBI taxonomy): domain Eukaryota; kingdom Metazoa; phylum Chordata; class Amphibia; order Anura; family Bombinatoridae; genus Bombina; species Bombina bombina. The sequence goes on from NC_069504.1 coordinate 958,298,430, forward strand.
CAGATACTTATCCATCACGCAATACCATCAGGGAGGCATTTTATTGGCCCCAAATTAATTTTGCAGCATGAAAACAACCCCAAACATACAGCCAAAGTCATTAAGAACTATCTTCAGCATAAAGAAGAACTTAAAATCATCAAGTCTGTATGTGATTTCATGAAGAGACAGAAACAAATGAAGCTGCCTAAATCCACAAAAGAACTGTTATCCAAGCTGTTTTAAACAACATACCTACTGAATTCCTTAAAAAAACTGTGTGCAAGTGTACCTAGAAGTATTAATGCTTTTGAAGACAAAGGGTTTTGAAGACAAAGGCCTAGATTTGGAGTTTGGCGGTAGAAGGGCTGTTAACGCTCCGCGGGCTTTTTTCTGGCCGCACCATAAAAATAACTCTGGTATCGAGAGTTCAAAAAAAGGCTGCGTTAGGCTCCAAAAAAGGAGCGTAGAGCATTTTTACCGCAAATGCAACTCTCGATACCAGAGTTGCTTACGGACGCGGCCAGCCTCAAAAACGTGCTCGTGCACGATTCCCCCATAGGAAACAATGGGGCTGTTTGAGCTGAAAAAAAACCTAACACCTGCAAAAAAGCAGCATTCAGCTCCTAACGCAGCCCCATTGTTTTCTATGGGGAAACACTTCCTACGTCTGCACCTAACACTCTAACATGTACCCCGAGTCTAAACACCCCTAACCTTACACTTATTAACCCCTAATCTGCCACCCCCGCTATCGCTGACCCCTGCATTATATTATTAACCCCTAATCTTCCGCTCCGTAAACCGCCGCTACCTACGTTATCCCTATGTACCCCTAATCTGCTGCCCCTAACACCGCCGACCCCTATATTATATTTATTAACCCCTAACCTGCCCCCCACAACGTCGCCGCCAGCTACCTACAATAATTAACCCCTAATCTTCCGACCGCAAAGCGCCGCCACCTACGTTATCCTTATGTACCCCTAATCTGCTGCCCCTAACACCGCCGACCCCTATATTATATTTATTAACCCCTAATCTGCCCCCCACAACGTCGCCGACACCTGCCTACACTTATTAACCCCTAATCTGCCGAGCGGACCTGAGCGCTACTATAATAAAGTTATTAACCCCTAATCCGCCTCACTAACCCTATCATAAATAGTATTAACCCCTAATCTGCCCTCCCTAACATCGCCGACACCTAACTTCAATTATTAACCCTTAATCTGACGACCGGAGCTCACCACTATTCTAATAAATGTATTAACCCCTAAAGCTAAGTCTAACCCTAACACTAACACCCCCCTAACTTAAATATAATTTAAATCTAACGAAATAAATTAACTCTTATTAAATAACTTATTCCTATTTAAAGTTAAATACTTACCTGTAAAAAAAAATCCTAATATAACTACAATATAAATTATAATTATATTATAGCTATTTTAGGATTAATATTTATTTTACAGGCAACTTGGTAATTATTTTAACCAGGTACAATAGCTATTAAATAGTTAAGAACTATTTAATAGTTACCTAGTTAAAATAATAACAAAATTACCTGTAAAATAAATCCTAACCTAAGTTATAATTAAACCTAACACTACCCTATCAATAAATTAATTAAATAAAATACCTACAATTACCTACAATTAACCTAACACTACACTATCAATAAATAAATTAAATACAATTCCTACAAATAACTACAATTACATAAACTAGCTAAAGTACAAAAAATAAAAAAGAACTAAGTTACAAAAAATAAAAAAATATTTACAAACATAAGAAAAATATTACAACAATTTTAAACTAATTACACCTACTCTAAGCCCCCTAATAAAATAACAAAGACCCCCAAAATAAAAAAATGCCCTACCCTATTCTAAATTAATACATTTAAAAGCTCTTTTACCTTACCAGCCCTGAACAGGGCCCTTTGCGGGGCATGCCCCAAGAAAATCAGCTCTTTTGCCTGTAAAAAAAAACATACAATACCCCCCCCAACATTACAACCCACCACCCACATACCCCTAATCTAACCCAAACCCCCCTTAAATAAACCTAACACTAAGCCCCTGAAGATCTTCCTACCTTGTCTTCACCATACCAGGTTCACCGATCGGTCCAGAAGAGCTCCTCCGATGTCCTGATCCAAGCCCAAGCGGGGGGCTGAAGAGGTCCATGATCCAGCTGAAGTCTTCATCCAAGCGGGGCAGAAGAGTTCTTCCATCCGATTGAAGTCTTCATCCAAGCGGCATCCATCCGGAGCGAAGCGGCAGCATCCTGAAGACCTCCACCGCGGAACATCCATCCTGGCCGACGACTGAACGACGAATGACGGTTCCTTTAAATGACGTCATCCAAGATGGCGTCCCTCGAATTCCGATTGGCTGATAGGATTCTATCAGCCAATCGGAATTAAGGTAGGAATATTCTGATTGGCTGATGGAATCAGCCAATCAGAATCAAGTTCAATCCAATTGGCTGATCCAATCAGCCAATCAGATTGAGCTCGCATTCTATTGGCTGATCGGAACAGCCAATAGAATGCGAGCTCAATCTGATTGGCTGATTGGATCAGCCAATAGGATTGAACTTGATTCTGATTGGCTGATTCCATCAGCCAATCAGAATATTCCTACCTTAATTCCGATTGGATGACGTCCCTTAAAGGAACCGTCATTCGTCGGGAGACAACGGAAGAAGAGGATGGATCCGCGTCGGCTGCTTCAAGATGGACCCGCTCCGCACCGGATGGAAGAAGATCGAAGATGCCGCTTGGAGAAGATGTTTGCCGGTCCGGATGTCCTCTTCTTGCCGGATAGGAGGAAGACTTTGGACCCTCTTCTGGACCTCTTCAGCACCGGATGCCAGGACGGATCGGTGATACCTGGATGGTGAAGACAAGGTAGGAAGATCTTCAGGGGCTTAGTGTTAATTTGTAGAAAATAAAGACTTTTTGTTTTTCTGCTTGTTTCTCTATCACTGCTAATCAATATCATCCAAGAAGCGTCTATGCTGTTAACCAGCTGTGCACCAAACAAGCATTTCTTGTTAGTGAGAAACAACCAAACTCCACTAACAAGGTGAGGGTGCTGAAGACAGTTTATTGACAAAACTCACACACCATGGCAAGACTGAGCACAGCAGCAAGACATACTGCATCAGCAAGGTCTCTCCCATGTAGAAATTTCAAGGCAGACAGGGGTTTCCTGATGTGCATTCCAAGCTCTTCTGAAAAAGCACAAAGAAACAGCCGATGTTGAGTTGGCCTTGGAATCTGAGTGCAGCAGATGAATGACATATCATGCTTACTTCCCTTCACAAATGGAAAATGTCCAGCAGTGCAATTAACTTAGCTCAGAATTGGCAGAAACCAGTGGGATCCTAGTACACCCATGTACTGTCCGAAGAAGTCTGGTCAGAAGTGGTCTTCATGGAAGACTTGTGGCCAAAAAGCCATATTTGTGATGTGGAAACAAGGCTTGATTGAACTAGGCATCAAAACACAGGAACTGGGGTGCAGAAAAATGACAGCAGGTGCTTTGGACTGATGAGTCAACATTTGACTGTAGTATAAGGCAATTTGCTTACTGAATGCCTGGAGAGTGGTACAAAAATGAGTGTCTGCAGACAACAGAGACACATGGTGTTGGAGATTTGGTGAAAATAAATGGTCTCCTCAATGTTGAGAAGTACAGGCAGATACTTATCCATCATGCAATACCATCAGGGAGGCATTTTATTTATTTTGCAGCATGACAACAACCCCAAACATACAGCCAACGTCATTAAGAACTATCTTCAGCGTAAAGAAGAACTTAAAATCATCAAGTCTGTATGTGATTTCATGAAGATACAGAAACAAATGAAGCTGCTAAATCCACAGAACAACTGTGGCTAGTTATCCAAGCTGTTTTGAACAACCTACCTACTGAATTCCTTAAAATAAACTGTGTGCAAGTGTACCTAGAAGTATTAATGCTGTTTTGAAGACAAAGGGTGGTCACAGCAAAATACTGATTTGATGTGGATTTTTCTTCTGTTAAAGTGAAAGTCAACCATAGCGTTTTTGAAACGCTAGGATTGACTGTTGAAACAAATAAAGGGCACTTTCATTCATGAAGTATAAGATAACCTCACCTCTTATCAAAATATTTTTTTGATGTGGGCTGCTGTAGCAGCTAAGAATGGCGAACGGTTGAAAAGAATAAAGGCACTTTCTGCATGAAGTATCTTATACTTCATGAATGAAAGTGCCCTTTATTTGTTTCAACAGTCAATCCTAGCGTTACAAAAACGCTCTGGTTGACTTTCACTTTAACGCACTAACTTTGTAATTTGTTAATTGATAAAAACAAAACTATTAATATTTCTTTTTTTGAAAGCATTTTCAGTTTACAGTATCTGCCTAAATATTTTGCTCAGAGAAAGGGGAGTGATACTCCACAAAATGTCACCAAACCAAATAAAGCTTGGGATTTGTGAAAATCCAGTGAGTGCGGATTCTATGACTATTGCATTTATTATAATATCCTGAAACCCTGGTAGTGGCATTGGAAGGTGAGAGTGCAAATCTACTGTATATATATATATATATATATATATATATATATAATGAATCAAAAAATGTATCAGTGGCAGGCGGGAGTAGGGATTCTGAATACAAACAGTCTTATGATGCCTTGTATAGCCAATATCACATTGCTGTCATAGAAGAAATACCTTCCAGCTTCGGGGTGCACTATGTATGTGCCTCGATCAATGTGCGGAGCAAGCTATGCTCCCCATCAGTTCCTCTGGAACTATGCAACTCCACCTTCAGGCTTCTCCCTTTGATTGCCAGTACGGTAGTCCTTAGTGCTGTATTTTTCCTCGCTGTTGTAGCAAATTCAGTGAAACGTATCCACTGCGGTGTACTGTTTGTTCAGACCAGATGTCAACTCCCTCAGTGTTTGCCTGCTCACCTGACCGCTATGCACCTGCTTCCAAATGATTCCAGCCCAATTCAGCAAATGAGGAAAACGCCAGGTGTGTGAGGATAAGTTGCAAACATGATCAAGAAAAAAACCGCAAGAATCCTCAATGCTAATTAAAAACTAAGCTTTTATTTTACCAAATTAAAAAAGTCAGCTAGGAGAGTCTAACATGTTTTGGCATAGGTGCCTTAATCATAGACATGACCTTACTTAAAAAAAAAACGTATAATTTAAACGAAAGCCTTCATTTCTATTGGTAGTACATTTTAGTCACATGTTTAGCTTCTGGTTACATTTAAAGGGCTATTATACTTCTGATGCACTTTAAATACATAGTAGAATCATAGCATATGAGCTCAAAGTTACAAGATAAATAAATAGATATCGACTAAAGTTGATACTAGTAAAACGCAACAGATCTAAACCAAATATTACAGGATAAGAAATCATAAAGATACATTAATCCTAAATTATATAAAATATTATTTAATCTGTCGGTACTGTAATGTTGCTAGAAGTTAAATCACATAAATCTTATTTTCCCAGAAAATAATCTGTAAAGAACCTTGCTCAGCACTAACATATTAATATTCTAATTTATCAAAAATTCTAGTTTGCTATATGTTATAAAAGACACTGATACTAGACTGACACAATATCGAGATCATGTCAAGCATACACAGTTTCTAGACAAATAAATGTTTAACTTAACTCAAAATAATAATGTCAGAACAGAACAGTGCTTTTCGATACAATGTTCACTAATCACAATACCATTGAAAACACAATAGGAATTAATTGTATCAACCTTACTAGTTGTTAACAAAATGAAAATTGAACCATATAGAGTTTGAAATTAATACAAAATAATTTTAGAGTATTTAAATATGTTTGCCAAAATAAGAATAATAACCATCACATATTTCATAGTGCAACAATACACATTTGTTTACTACATGCTGGAGGAAGAGAGTAGCTGTTTCAGATGAGGTTGGTATTATGTGAAATGGTAGAAAGTGAGCCATTTTTGTGAATGTATCAACGACGACTAGAATTGTGTTTTGGTTTTTTGATAGCGGAAGTTCAACTATGAAGTCTAAGCTTATCTGTTGCCAAGGTCTATCTGATACTGGTAATAGCATTAATAGTCCGTAAGGAGGCTTCTTTTCTGTTTTGTAAGTCTGGCACGTAGCACAAGTCTTAACATACTCCTTTACAGTCTGAAACATCTTTGGCCACCAGTATGTTCTGGAAAGAAGATCATGAGTTTGTTTGACTCCGGGATGTCCTGCCATGGGAGAATCATGATGGTCTTCAAGTAAGTTTTGTCTGAATTTAGGAGGTATGAACATTCTTTGTTTGTAGTAAAATATTCCATTGTTATTGAGTAGAGTCTTATTTAGAACCTCAGATGAGTCTTTGGTTGCTTTCCTTATTTCTGTTAGGAAGTCGGTGGTCAGTCCGATAAATTTTTCAGGAGGAATGATTGAAGTTGGGTTGTTTGGGACCATAGGTGGGTTATGTTGTCTTGAGAGTGCATCTGCTTTGGTATTTCTGCAGGCTGGACGATATATGATTTGGAAGTCAAACCTCGAAAAGTATAGGCTCCATCGGACCTGTCTGGCTGACAAGGTTTTGTTACTTTGAAGGAACTGGAGATTCTTGTGATCCGTGTAAATTGTTATTGGGTGTGTTGCCCCTTCTAGAAGATGTCTCCAGAATTCTAGTGAACGTCGGATTGCCAAAAGTTCTTTGTCACCTATTGCATAATTCCTTTCAGCGGATGTCATACTTTTAGAAAAAAACGAAATCGGATGAGAGGTTTTTGATGTGGAATCCTGTTGAGATAATACTGCTCGAATAGCATGATCAGATGAATCCACCTCCAAGATATATGGTAGGTTGGCGTCAGGAAATGATAGTATAGGTGCAGTTGTGAAACATTTCTTCAAATAGTTGAAAATGTGAGTTAAATTAGGAGTCCAAACAAAAGGTGTGTTGGAACCTGTTAAATGGGTGAGTGGTTTTACGATATGGGAGAAATTCCTTATAAATTTTCTATAATAATTGGAAAATCCTAAGAACCTTTGTAGTTCTTTTTTATTGGTAGGTATTGGCCAACTGTTAACAGCGTCAACCTTCTCGGGTTGCATTTGTATACCAGACGAGGATATCTTATAGCCCAAAAAGGAAACAGTTGTATTATGAAATGAACATTTCTCTGGTTTTGCGTATAGTTTATGAACCCTTAACCTGGATAGGACCCATCTCACGTGTTTGATATGATCTTCCAAGCTGTTTGAGTAAATCAAGATGTCATCGAGGTATACCACCATGCAGACGTCCAGGAGATCTCTGAAGATATCGTTTATAAAATGCTGGAACGTCGCTGGGGCATTGCATAAGCCGAATGGCATTACAAGATACTCAAACAACCCGTAGCGGGTCCTAAAGGCTGTGAGCCACTCATCCCCTTCTCTTATACGAATTAAATTATACGCACCACAAGATCTAGTTTGGTGAAAATTACAGCATTACTCAACCTTTCAATTAATTCAGGTATAAGAGGAAGGGGATAGCGATTCTTTACTGTGCATTTATTTAACTCACGGTAATCAATTATTGGTCTTAATGTAGCATCCTTATTTGTCACGAAAAACATGCCAGCGGCTGTCGGTGAGGTTGATGGTCGAATAAAACCCTTGCGGAGGTTATCTTGTAGGTACTGTTTTAGGTGTATAAGTTCTGGTTGATTGAGGGGATATAGGTGTCCTACAGGTAGTGTGCTACCAGGTATTAATTCGATAGGACAATCGTACACCCGGTGAGGAGGTAAGGATTCGGCTTCGGTTTTACTAAATACGTCTGCGAAATCAGAGTATTGATCTGGAAGAGAAATTTTAGCTGAAGTAGTCTGTAGTAGAAACTGTTGAGGGAAGCAAGTATTGGTACAGTAGTCAGAGTGGAAATCTATCTCTAAACTGTTCCAGTTGATAATTGGGTTGTGAAGTTGCAACCAAGGTAATCCTAGTACTACAGTAAAATGGGGGGAAGGAATAACGTCAAATGTTAAATGTTCAATATGACCTGACTCAGTAGTGACCAACAGTGGAATAGTGTGGTGTGTTATTGGTCCGGTTGTAATTGTGGAAACGTCAATGACTTTGAGAGAGACAGGGTTTTTCTTTGCTATAACAGGTATTTTATTAGACATAACAGTGGATTTATCAATAAAGTTGCCAAAGGCTCCTGAATCGATTATGGCGTTCGTCTTTATCCTTTTAAGGTCCCACTGTAAGAGGAGAGAGAGATTGCAGTAAGTTTGTTTATTTTTTACTGTATAAGAATTATGAATAAACATGAACTTACTCTTTTTTATTTTTTCTTAGAGCAGGACAGTCTGTGACAGTATGTGAAGGATTTGCGCAGTACATACATAAATTCTGCGTCCTTCTGCGTAATCTTTCCGGAGGCGATAATGGTCCCCTTAAGATGCCTATCTCCATGGGAGTAACTTGTTCTTGAGTAACTGTAGATGGTGAGGAATATCCTGAGGCTTGAGATTTGTGGCCTTATTCGGTATGAGCCCGCTCAGCCTTTCTTTCTCTCAACCTCCTGTCTATTTGTGTGGCAAGCTTCATTAGAGATTCTAAGGAAGTGGGCAGTTCTACACGTGCAAGCTCATCTTTAAGCGTCTCCGACAGTCCTAATCTGAACTGGTTACGCAAGGACACCAAACTCCAAGATGAATCTGAAGCATAAAGCTTAAATTCAGTAATATAATCTTCCACTGGTTTTTTACCTTGTCTTAAGTTTCTCATTTTTTGTTCAGCTGATAATTGTACGTCAGTATCACTATATAGTTCATCCATTGCCTGGAAGAAATCAGTTAACGAATTTAGGATGGGGGCATTAGCTTCACACAATTGGTCAGCCCATATCCTTGGTTCAGATCTTAGGAAAGAAATCGTGGTGAGAACTTTTACTCTATCAGACGGATATGTTCTAGGTTTCAGATTGTACAATAACTGACAAGCATTTTTAAATTGCCTGTACAATTTTCTTTCACCAGTAAAAATTTCAGGCACACATACTTGAGGTTCAGGAGCGGCAGCATGTTGCTCTCTAGATTCTTTAAGTAGTTCCCTAAGCACCTGATTTTCTAATTGCAAGTCATGAATGGCTTGTCCCATCTGATCTACTTTTTGGGAGAGGTTATATACAACCTGCGGCAGTTCGGGTTGTTCCATCTTAACCTTACCCTTTTGTTTTCAGGCTTAGTATTATGTAACGAGTACTGAAACTCTGAGTGTATGGGTGACAATGTTTCAGTATCGTGATAAAAATATAGAGTGCAAAAACAAACTGGTCTCAAAATATATGATTTGTTACCCCAAAATCGTAATTCACACTAAGAGGAAGTATGAACATTAAGTTTCAGTGTGATTTATAAAGAGCCCAAAAGTTTCTATGGACTTAATGAGTGACCAGGAAAGTCAGGATAAATGTATACTATTTGTATTGCAGCAGTTTAGATAGACCGTATCATAAAGTTCATATGCTTAGTAAATCAGGATAATACTTAAGGAGAGAATCCGTACTTTATCACAGAGTGAGTGCATACCTTGTTGTTTAGTGGAAAGTCCATTCCGTGTAACACGGAGCTGAGTGGCAGAGAGGAGCGGACTCGGCGGAGAGATCGGATGCTCCGATTAGCTAAACCGTGGTATGGAGTCTGACGTCAGCGGAGCTGACTCGTAGTTACTGCGGTAAGAAAGCTTTGAAATTGTAACAGTTCGAAAAAGACACAAATGTAATAAATGTACCTTGGAGCAAATCCTTCACTTGATTTGGCAACTGCTGCTATTGTTAGAAACAGAAATATATCCAGTCAGTAATCCAGAGTTGTTGCGGTAAGGACCAATGAACGGCAGGGCTGAAAAGAGAATTAGCTCACACAAAAGTTTAGACAGTAGTTGCAATTGAAAAGCAAAGTTCTTGAGTGAGATTTCCAATAAGAGAAATCAGAAGCTTAGAGGAGAATGTTCCTATGTCGGTAACAAACAAAATACTAAGCAATGTGCTTAGTGAAAGGTGTGGTTTTAAAACAGGTGAGGTGGTTTGATTGGAGGTAATACTTAAAGGTATATACACCTACACAGAAGTTCTGACACACCTACATAATATCTATTAACCCCTAATCTGCCCCCCCCACCGTCGCCGCTACCTTACCTACACTTATTAACCCCTAATCTGCCGACCGGACCTCGCCGCTACTCTAATAAATGTATTAACCCCTAAAGCTAAGTCTTACCCTAACTCTAACACCCCCCTTAAATATAATTTTATTCTAACAAAATAAATTAACTCTTATTAAATAAAGTATTCCTATTTAAAACTAAATGCTTACCTGTAAAATAAACCCTAATATAGCGACAATATAACGAATAATTATATTGTAGCTATTTTAGGATTTATATTTATTTTACAGGCAACTTTGTATTTATTTTAACTAGGTACAATAGCTATTAAATAGTTATTTACTATTTAATAGCTACCTAGTTAAAATAATTACAAAATTACCTGTAAAATAAATCCTAACCTAAGTTACAATTAAACCTAACACTACACTATCAATAAATTAATTAAATAAATTAACTACAATTACATACAATTAAATAAACTAAATTACCAAAAAAACAAACACTAAATTACAAAAAATAAAAAAAGATTACAAGAATTTTAAGCTAATTACACCTACTCTAAGCCCCCTAATAAAATAACAAAGCCCCCAAAATAAAAAAAATTCCCTACCCTAATCTAAATTAAAAAAGTTAACAGCTCTATTACCTTACCAGCCCTTAAAAGGGCTTTTTGCGGGGCATGCCCCAAAGAAATCAGCTCTTTTGCCTGTAAAAAAAAACACAATACCACCCCCCAACATTACAACCCACCACCCACATACCCCTACTCTAACCCAAACCCACCTTAAATAAACCTAACACTACCCCCCTGAAGATCTCCCTACCTTGAGTCGTCTTCACCCAACCGGGCACCGATGGACCAAAAGAAGACATCCGGAGCGGCAGAAGTCTTCATCCTATCCGGGCAGAAGAGGACATCCAGACCGGCAGACATCTTCATCCAAGCAGCATCTTCTATCTTCATCCATCCGACGAGGAGCGGCTCCATCTTCAAGACCTCCGGCGCGGAACATCCTTCTTGACCTTACTAGACGACGAATGAAGGTTCCTTTAAGTGACGTCATTCAAGATGGCGTCCCTCGAATTCCGATTGGCTGATAGGAGCTATCACATATACGGCCCCGTCAGATGCTAAAGTGCCGTAAGTCTGACAAACCAGTGATGTCCAGAAATCTGCGTAAGTACAAATTTCTGGAGTCGCCAGTGACTTACGGCACTTTAGGAACTGCCGGCGCCTACAAAACCTGACTAAATTATTAAATCTCCTGTACTGTCTAACACGCCTCCCAAACATAGCCCGACATGTCTAACCCTCTATCTGCTATCCCCCCTCACTCTACTAATAATAAAAAATGTTTTAACCCCTAAACCGCCGCTCCCGGACCCCGCCACCACCTACATTAAACTACCCCCTAATGTGAGCTCCTACCCCGCCGCCACCTACATTAAACTACCCCCTAATTTGAGCTCCTACCCCGCCGCCACCTACATTAACTACCCCCTAATGTGAGCTCCTACCCCACCGCCACCTACATTAAACTACCCCCTAATGTGAGCTCCTACCCCGCCGCCACCTACATTAAACTACCCCCTAATGTGAGCTCCTACCCCGTCGCCACCTACATTAAACTACCCCCTAATGTGAGCCCCTTACACCGCCACCAGCTACATTAAACTACCCCCTAATGTGAGCTCCTACCCCGCCGCCAGCTATATTAAAATTATTTACCCCTAATCTAATCCCCCTACCCCGCCGCCAGCTATATTAAAATTATTAACCCCTAATCTAATCCCCCTACCCCGCCGCCAGCTATATTAAAATTATTAACCCCTAATCTAATACCCCTACCCCGCTGCCAGCTATATTCAATTAATTAACCCCCTAATCTAATCCCCCTAAAGTAATCACCTCTATTACCAGCCCTTAAAAAGGCCTTTTGCGTGACATTGCCTCAAAGTAACAGCTCTATTGCCAGCCCTTAAAAGGGCTTTTTGTGTGACATTGCCTCAAAGTAATCACCTCTATTACCAGCCCTTAAAAAGGCCTTTTGCGTGACATTGCCTCAAAGTAACAGCTCTATTGCCAGCCCTTAAAAGGGCTTTTTGCGGGGCATGCCCCAAAGAAATCAGCTCTTTTACCAGCCCTTAAAAGGGCTTTTTGCAGGGCATTGTCACAAAGTAATCAGCTCTTTTGCATCTAATCTAAATCCCCCTAAACCGCCGCCACCTATAATAAATGTATTACCCCCTAATCTAATCCCCCTACACCGCCGCCACCTATATTAACTATATTAACCCTAATTATATTAGGGTTAATATAGTTAATATAGTTATTATATTATATATATTAACTATATTAACCCTAATTATATTAGGGTTAATATAGTTAATATCGTTATTATATTATATATATATTAAGTATAATAACTCTATCTAATTCTAACATCCCTAACTAAATTCTTATTAAAATAAATCTAATTAATGTTAATATTATTAATTAAAATATTCCTATTTAAATCTAAATACTTACCTATAAAATAAACCCTAAGATAGCTACAATGTAATTAATAATTACATTGTAGCTATTTTAGGGTTTATATTTATTTTACAGGTCACTTGGTATTTATTTTAACTCGGTACAATAGCTATTAAATAGTTAATAACTATTTAATAGCTACCTAGTTAAAATAATTACCAAATTACCTGTAAAATAATACACCTACACTATCAATACATTAAATAAACTACAAATATCTAAACTAAAATACAATTAAATAAACTAAACTAAATTACAAAAAATAAAAAAAGATTACAAGATTTTTAAGCTAATTACACCTATTCTAAGCCCCCTAATAAAATAATAAAGCTCCCCAAAATAAAAAAATTCCCTACCCTATTCTAAATTAAAAAAAGTTAACAGCTCTATTACCTTACCAGCCCTTAAAAGGGCTTTTTTGCGGGGCATGCCCCAAAGAAATCAGCTCTTTTGCCTGTAAAAAAAAAACACAATACCACCCCCCAACATTACAACCCACCACCCACATGCCACTACTCTAACCCAAACCCCCCTTAAATAAACCTAACACTACCCCCCTGAAGATCTCCCTACCTTGTCTTCACCCAGCCGGGCCGAACTCTTCATCCGATCCGGGCGATGTCTTCAATCAAGCGGCAGAGAAGAAGTCTTTCATCCGGGCGATGTCTTCAATCAATTGGCAAAGAAGAAGTCTTCCATCCGGGCGATGTCTTCAATCAAGCGGCAAAGAAGAAGTCTTCCATCCGGGCTATATCTTCAATCAAGCGGCATCTTCAATCTTCTTTCTTCGCTCCTCCGACGCGGAACATCCATCCGGCACGACGACTTCCCGACAAATGTGGTTCCTTTAAATGACGTCATCCAAGATGGCGTCAGTCGAATTCCGATTGGCTGATAGGATTCTATCAGCCAATCGGAATTAAGGTAGGAAAAATCCGATTGGCTGATAGAATCCTATCAGCCAATCGGAATTCGACTGACGCCATCTTGGATGACGTCATTTAAAGGAACCACATTTGTCGGGAAGTAATATACGAGCGTAACTTCTAGGTTACGTTGTATATAGGATACAAAACCCACGCAAATTTTGGCGTCGCCAGCTTCTGCGGGCGACGCTGTATATCGGATCGAGGCCCAAGTATGTAATTAATTAATTCTTTGCTAAAAGTGGTCTCTGTATTTAAATACAGTTTTATAGCTTCCATTCCCATCTCATGTGGTATTGAGGAATAAAGTGACACTACATCTATAGTGAGCCACCCATAGTAATCTTTCCATTTAATGTGTTCAAGTTTCAGGAGAAGATGTTTTGTATCCCCTAGATAGCTTTCTAGCTTAACCACTAGTGGTTGCAGTATGCTATCGAGCCATTGTGAAAGGGGCTCACACAAGGAACCAATACCCGACACAATTGGTCTACCTTTTACTTGTTCAATAGACTTGTGCACCTTTGGTAAAATGTGAAATATTGGGATTACTGGTTTTTCTACATTGAGATAATCAAATGTTTCTCTATCTACATGTCCTAGGTGTAAGCCACCATCTAGTAAAGAATATAGTTCTTTCTGAAATTTTAGCATAGGGTAATACTCTATAATCTTCAGTATTAGTGATTTGTTTCATAACTTCTTCGACATATGAGGACTTATCCCATAAGACAACACTTCCTCCCTTGTCCGCTGATTTAATCACTAGCTCTTTATTGTTTTTTAATTTCTCTACTGAGTCTCGTTCCTCTTTAGACAGATTAGAGTGATTATTGTGTCTAGGCTGTTTTGATAAAATGATCAGGTCAGCTTCCACTCTTTTTTGAAAGCCAACCAAAATATCACCTCTATCTTGTACAGGATAAAAAATAGACTTTGGTTTAAATCCTATATAAGAGTTGATGGTGACCGGATCAGTATAATTTTCCATTTCTAAAGATCTTAGGTTAGTTAGATCTCTTTGTTCATCAAAGTTTAGGTATAGTGTACTTACATCAATGCTTTGATTAGTATGAGGGGAAACTTGTGTGTCTATACTAAGTTTTTCAGGCTGAGAAAGGTAGTGTTTTTTCAATGTGACTAGCCGTATTAATCTATTGACATCCACTAGGGTCTGGAAAAGATTAAATCTGGAAGTGGGAACAAAACCAAGCCCATAGCTCAAAACTTTTAGTTCTGTGTCACTAGGTGTATAACTACTAAGGTTAACTACATTAAGATGACCTTTTTCCTTTCCTATAGTTGGTATTTGTTTGATTTCTTCCCCTGTCTCTGAGGATAGTGTGCCTGATGGGTTTTTGGGATTTCCCCTCCCTGGGCTCCTCTTCCTCCTCCTCCTGCTGAGTTTTTGGGGGGCATCTGAAAATCTGTCTCAATTTCATTTATCTCTCTATCAGTGCTAGTCATGTCACTGTTGTCTTGTGTAGACATAGAGGCCTATCTATCAAGCCGTCAACTTTCTTGTATTCAACGGCACCAATACGCTTGCCTAACATCGCCTAACATCACAGCCGCGGACCTGAATACGATCTCCATATTTATTAAAAAAGCCGTCAAAAAGCCATGCACCAAGTCCGGAGCGATGAGCAGCGGACTGTTGTTAACTAGCAGTCATCGATCTTGCTGCTATTCGGCTTTTTATCAACTTTATTTATACCCTGTCACTAAACACCGCCACTATACTAAAAATTTTAACCCCTATCCCGCCCCTCTTGGACCCCCCAGCAACTAAATAAATGTATTAAGTCCTAAACCCCTGGCCTCCCACATCACTACCACTTACTAAACCTATTAACCCCTAAACTGCCAGCCCCCCACATCGCCATAAACTAAATTAAGCTATTAACCCCTTAACCTAACAACCCGCTAACTTTACATTAAAATTACAACATCCCTATCTTATAATAAATTTAAACTTACCTGTAGAATTAAATTAAACTATATTAAACTATTAATTAATCTACCCTGACTATTATACTAAAATTACATTAAACTACCAATTAAATTAACTATATTACATATTTAAAAACCTAACCCTACTCAAATTATTGAAATCTACAGTTAAAAATTACTAAATTACAAAAAAATAAACACTAAGTTACAAAAAATAAAAAACCACAGTATCAAAAATAAAAAAAGAATTACACCTAATCTAATATCCCTATCAAAATAAAAAAGCCCCCCCAAAATAAAAAAAAACCTAGCCTAAAATAAACTACCAATGGCCCTTAAAAGGGCCTTTTGCGGGTTATTGCCTCAAAGAAATCAGCTCTTTTACCTGTAAAAAAAATACAAACACCACCCACACAACCAACACCCCCAAATAAAAACCCTATCTAAAAAATTTGTATGGGCATTGCCCTTAAAAGGGCATTTAGCTCTTTTACTGCCCAGACCCTACTCTAAAAATAAAACCCACCAAAAAACCCTTAAATAAACCTAACACTAACCCCCGACGATCCACTTACAGTTTTTGAAGTTCCACTTAAAGGATCCATCCAGCCGGCAAGAAGTCTTCATCCGGGTGGCCTCTTCCATCTTCATCCAGCCGGAGAAGTCTTCATCCATGCGGCCTCTTCTATCTTCATCCATCCGGCGAGGAGCGGGTCCATCCTGAAGACATCCGGCGCGGAGCGGGTCCATCCTGAAGACATCCGACGAGGAGCTCCTCTTCAATACGGTCTCCACCGTAAACTAGATCTTGAATGCAAGTGACGTCATCCAAGATGGCGTCCCTTGCATTCCTATTGGCTGAAAGGTTCCAATCAGCCAATAGTATTAGAGCCGCTAAAATCCTATTGGCTGTTCCAATCAGCTAATAGGATGAGAGCTAAATCCTACTGGCTGATTGGAACAATGCCCATACAAATGCCCTTTTCAGGGCAATGGGGAGCTTAGGTTTTTTAGATAGGGTTTTTATTTGGGGGGTTGGTTGTGTGGGTGGTGGGTTTTCCTGTTGGGGGGTGTTTGTATTTGTTTTTATAGGTAAAAGAGCTGATTTCTTGGGAGCAATGTCCTGCAAAAGCCCCTTTTAAGGGCCATTGGTAGTTTATTGTAAGCTAGGGTTTTTTTTTATTTGGGGGGGGGGCTTTTTTATTTTGATAGGGCTATTTAATTAGGTGTAATTCTTTTTTTTTTTTTTTTAAACAGGCTTTATTGAAAACATCAGACATCGATACAATATTAAAAAAAAAAATACTTCGGAATACAATGTGGCTCACAAAAGCAGAGAGATGTAAAACTGTAAACAAAGTCCGTCTTAGGTCTTGTCCCCCAGTGGGGAGAGAGATGTTTTTGTTCTCCAGTAGTAGCTTTCAAAAACATTCGTATCAGTCCTTGAGTCCAATCCAATCCACAAAGCCTGACAGTTTTATAGTTCAAAAAATTTGTAACATTAGAAGATATTCAATCCAACATCAATCTTATAAGACAAAATTGTGTATAACTGGTAGAGTTCTGGAGAGGATGAATAAGGAGAGAGAAGTGAAGAAAAAGAGGGGGAAGATTCCGTAAGGGAGAGGGAAGAGAGGGAAAGGAAGAGACAAAAAAAAAAAAAATTTGGTTTGGGGTTAAAGGACGTCTACAGAGTAAATACTACTCCACCCTGTGGTGGTAATTAAGGTAAGGTGTCATTCCATGTTGCTAACATCATCTCATGGGTTCCTAGTTGTTTAATTTTTAGGTAATGTAGTCTTTCCAGGTTCAGTAGTTCCTCTACTGTGGAGTGCCATTCGTCAAGAGTGGGAATTCTTGGGGATATCCATCTCTTAGGAATAAGTTTCTTGGCGCTTGTGAGCATAATTAGCATGAGGGCCGCAGTGGGAACGTCTCTAGTCTTGGGGAGCTGTAAGAGTAAAACTGTCTCAGGGGTGTGTGGGATAGGGGTACGTAATTTGTGTGACATAGCGTCAAGTACAGTTGTCCAGTAACCCTGTAGCTTAGGGCATGTCCACCATATGTGAAGAAGTGTGCCATGACCACCGCAGCCCCTCCAACACAAGGGGCTGGCTGATGGGAAGAGCCTATGTAGCCTCACCGGGGTGTAGTACCACCTGGTTAACAACTTAAGGTGTATTTCTTGAACTATCGCTGAGACTGAGGATCTTTTTGTTAGAATAAATGCTCTTAGCCATGCCTCCTCGTCTATTGTATTGTTTAGATCACTACACCAGGCCCGTGTATAGGCAGGGAGCTGGGCGTCAGGCGGGAGAAGTAAAAGTTTGTAAACTTTAGAGATCAACCTTCTAGGCGAGGAAACGGCCACGCATAGGGCTTCAAACGGGGTAAGCTCTCTTCCGAAGCTCTCCCTATGTTTATGTTGTAGTAGGAAGTGTGATAGCTGGTGATACCTAAGCCAGGATTGAAAAATGTCTCCATGTTGTTCTGCAAGATCACGTTGCGAGCAGAGCTTTCCTGCATCAAGAGCAGAATGCAAGATACCGTCGCGAAGGCTGTAGCTAGAGCCCAGTCGCGTGCCTAAGGTATAATATGGTAACTCGGGGTTTTCTATGATAGGTATCATTGGGGAATAAATCGACGAAATGTGAGTGCTAGTGGCTAGAAGTTTATCCCATTCCTGTAAGGTTGTGAGGGTTAGGTGGTATTTAAATATCAGTTTGGGGCGGCGGGAGGCAGGTATCCACGCCATGGCGCCAATGTTATTTTGTTTAAAAATTTGACCATCTAATCTGACCCATTGTTTTTGCGTCGTGTTTCGTGACCATTCGATCAGTCTCTGTAGTAGTATAGCTCGTCTATATCAAGACAAGTCCGGAAATCCCAGCCCACCTCTGTCACGAGGGAGGTATAAGGTTTTCCTAGGAACCCTAGGTCTTGTACCAGACCATACAAACTGTTCAATGGAGCGTTGTAGTTGGGCTATAAAGTCTTTGGGTAAGGAGTCTTTGCATTATGTAAAGAATGCGGGGTAAAATATTCATTTTGATTAAGCCAATTTTTCCTAGCCATGACAACATTTTATTTCTCCAGGAGGATAAGTCATTGGTAATTTCCTTTTTTATTGTTAAATAGTTGTTTTTGAAGAGGTCAGCTGAATTGGCAGACAGGTATATACCCAAATACTTCAGCTTGGAAGGTGCTATTGTGATCTTGTGATTTAAGGCTAGGTTCTGTATGTGTTCTGAAGGGGCATTAATATTCAATAGTTCGGATTTAGATAAGTTTAAATGGAAGTTTGAAAGTCTCCCGTATTGCTCTAACTCGCGCAGTAGCTCTGGAACAGATGTTTCCACATCTGTGAGTGTGTACAGAATGTCATCCGCATAGAGCGCTTGTTTAATTTCGATTTCGCCAACTCGCAGCCCTGTGATCAGTGGGTTCTCTCTCACCTTGTGCGCTAGTGCTTCAATAGACAGCGCAAAAAGAAGCGGGGATAGGGGGCAGCCCTGCCTAGTCCCGTTCGTGATTTTAAAAGTTTCTGAGAGCGTGCCATTAACCCGAATTCGTGCGTTTGGTTTTGAGTATAATGCGAAAGCCATATTAATAAAGGGTTCGCCAAAATTCATGGCTGTCATGACTCGGCGCAGAAAAAGCCAATCGACGCGGTCGAAGGCCTTCTCCGCGTCGGTCGAGAAGAGGACCATGGGCGTGCCTCCAATTTGAGCGTGGTTGATTAGTTGAATCACCTTGTTCATATTGTCACGCGCTTCTCGGCCGGGTATAAATCCGACCGGGTCGGAATCGACCAGATCGGGAAGGAATTTGTTGAGTCTCTTTGCTAAAACCTTGGCAAAGATCTTCACGTCAGAGTTGAGCAAGGAGATAGGGCGAAAATTGGCAGGGGAGGTAGGGGGCTTTCCGGGCTTAGGTATGACCGCAATATGGGCCTCTAGCATCGAGCTCGCAAGTGCCGGTTCGTGTATAAGAGAGTTAAATAGGTTTAGAATGGGAGGTCCAGAATCTCCTGGAATGTCCTGTAGTATCTAGGAGTAAACCCATCTGGGCCAGGGCTCTTCCCACCAGGGAGGTATTTTATGGCCTGGGAAAGTTCATCGATGGTGATAGGAGCATCGAGGGAGTCCCTATCCTCGCCACTCAGTCGAGGTAGTCCTATCTTGGATAAGTAGTCGTCTATTGATCTTTTACCTGGGTCATTAAGACCTTTTGCATTTATTGTGGTGAGATTAAGGCTATGTAGGCCAAACTTACTTTGTGAATGGGGCATCTTGTGTGGGAGGACAAGGGAGAAAAAAAAAAAAAAAGGGAAAGGAGAGAGAGTGATGTGGCGAGCAAGTGAGCGTAGAGAGGGAAGGTACACTGCAGGGGAGAAGAAAAACAAGAGTTGCCTAACGTAGAGCAGACAACTAAAAGAAGTGAACGAAAGTGGGATGAAGAGTAAAAAGACAAGGGGAAAGAAAAAGAGAGAGGTCTCTGTTGAAGTGAAGGAAGTAGCAGCTACTCGGGTCGTTAAAGGAAACCACCCGCGTAGAAGTAGAGGTGAGAAAGGGATAGTAATCCTCTGGCAAGTACAAACTTTGTTACGTCATTAAAGATTTCCAGAGTGTAGGAATTCCCAGGCCCTGAAGGTGTTACTGGTATGGCATCAGGTAAGGGAAGGGGAGTGGGGAAAAGGGGCAAGTGGGGAGGGAAGAGGGGGAAAGAAGTAATGATGGAGAAAGGAAGGTGGAAAAAGGGAAAGATGAGGAGAGGAATGGAGGAAGGGGGAAAAAGGGGGGAGAGGGGAAGGGGAGGGAGGATGGGGAAGGGAGAGGGAAAGGGGAGGGAGGGTGATAGGAGGGGGGGAAGGGGATAGGGTGGGGGAGGGGTGAGGAGAGGGTGGGGGGAGGGGGGAGGGGAAGGGAGGAGGGGAGGGGGGAGGTAGGGAAGGGGAAGGGTGAATGGGAGGGGGAAAGGAGAGAGGGGAGGAGAAGGACTACTGGGGAAGAGGTATACAAAATAATCAATTACTTTATAATCACACAACTATGCTTAACAGAGTATCAACATGAACAATTTTTAAATATCATCAAAAATAAATGCAGTTTTCCGTGTCATCAGCGACATTGGCTATCATTTGCTAAAATAACTATAGCTATTGAGCAGTAGAGTGTGCCTTCTGAGGTGTTTTTGTAATTCTATTCGCCTCAAAGACTCATATAAGACCCAGAGTATTAGGGGGGAAAAGGGAAGTACGAGGGAGGGAGGGAGGGAGAGGAGGGGGATGGAAGAAGGAAGTGGAGGGTGGAGGAGAGGAGGGAGCAAGGATATTTGTTACATTATTTACGCGAGATTGTGCCCAACAGAGTAGAAGCATAAATGTTTTCAAGCCTCAACATAAGAACAGGGTATTTTCAGTGTCAATGGCATAATTATTAAACACATACATACTACAAGCTGTAACCATATAGCAGTGGGAATGACTTTTAGAGTAGCCTAATTTTTCTATGTCACCTCTTGAACCTATTGTGGGTTCAGGGAGTACTGTAATATTTTTTTTAAAACTAGTAGTTGAGGTGACCTACTTCTACAGATAGACATTTATAGCCATTCAATTATAAAACGTGACTTTTGAAACAGCTCTATGGTTTTTTGTATCGCACAAACTCGTTGAGGGCCCAAAGTGAAGGGGAAAGAAGGGGGGGAGGGGAGGACAAAGGAAGGAGGGGGGAAATGGGGGGGAGGAAAGAGCAAGGGTGGGAAGGAGGGGAGAACAAGGCAGTCAATTACATTGTCATCACGAAAACCTTGCCCAATGGGGCAGCAGCATAAACCTATTCAAACAACAACATAAGTGCATGAAATTTTCTGTGTCGGTGTTAAAACTAACAAAATAGTGCAATACATCCAGCAGCAATACTCACAGGTCAGAGCTTCAAGGAGTCACTACAAAACTCCCCAACAATAGTAAAAAATGTAAAAATGAAGCTCTCCAAAATGCCAAAGTTTCAAAGCTTTATTTTAGAAAGTGCAGAGTCAAACAGCCACGACGTTTCGGGGAGCTATGCCCCTTAATCATGTGGTAAGTGATAGTACAGGTACACCTGTTTAAATAGCTCACCTTGGGATTTTAACCCTTACAATCTTGTATTCCACATTCTATAAATGCAACAGCACCATCTGCTGGTGGAAAGATAGGTAGACCATGTACAAAAATTAAAAACAAAAACAGCTATGAAGCCCCTATACCAGAACCACATCTACACAAACAATAAACACTGCAATTTATGTATTAGAGCTTATTTAAACAACATTAGGCTCCAAGATTTAAAACCAATATTGCAGAATATAAGAACACAAGAGCAACACCAGATTAGTAGAACACAGACCAGTCTATCTCTCTATTGAGCCCCCTAGGTTCCAGGGTATCCAACTTAAAAATCCAATAGGATTCACGTTGTTTCAAAAGGATATCCCTATTGCCACCTCTACGGGGGGTCCTAATTTGTTCGATTACCTGGAACCTAAGTTGGCTAATAGGATGTCCCATAGCCAAAAAATGATAAGCTACTGGTGCAGTGAATACCTTACACCTGATGTTGCTCTTGTGTTCAGTGATCCGATCCCGTACCCTCCTAGAGGACTCGCCAATGTAGGCTTTCCCACATGGGCATTTGATCATGTAAATAACATAATTGCTATTGCAAGTAAAGTAGTCCCTATAATGAAATTTATAACCACTATGTGGGTGTAAAAAATAGGGACTCTTTATTATAGAATTGCAATTGCTGCACCCTAAACAGGGAAAACAGCCCAAATTCTTTTTGGTGATAAACCGCTGAGATAGTGTTCTACCAGGGCCAATGTCAGCTTTAATCAAAGAGTCCCTCAAGCTCTTACTACGCTTATATGCTGGCATAGGCATTTGGTCAAATTCAACAACCTCCGAATTGCAATCTTTCAGGATACCCCAATGTTTTCTGATAATTTTCCACACCTGATCACTTTGTCTGGAAAATTCAGATACAAAAATCATTCTCTTTGAATCTTTTTTAGAAGACAACCCAGGTTGTAACAATGATTTTCGATCCAATTGGGACACCTGATTGATGGTGTCAACAATAAGATCTCTGGGGTACCCACGTTGCACAAATTTGTCACCCATTTCTGAAAGTCGCAAGGGTACTAACGATTCCTCTGCAACTACGCGCTTAACTCTAAGCAATTGACTCTTTGGCAATGATCTGACTAGTGAAGGATGATGTGCACTGCTATATAATAGCAGGTTATTCCTATCAGTTTTCTTGCTGAAAATATCAGTCTTGAAATTGCACCCATCCTTCAAAACAGTCACATCCAAAAAATCAATTGAAATTTCGCTATAAGTAAGTGTAAACTTAATACTGTTTGTCGAATCATTTAACTCCCTAACAAAAAGTTCAAGGGCTCCAACGCTGCCCAACCATATGCCGAAAATATCATCAATGTAGCGCCACCAGGTGGCGCCACACTGACGAAATAAATAATTTTCAAAAACAAATTTTTCTTCAAAAAGATTCATAAAAATATTTGCATAGTTAGGGGCAACGTTGGAGCCCATGGCTGTACCCTGTAACTGAAGGTAAAAAAAGTCTTCAAATAAAAAATAATTGTTAAAAAGTATAATTTCCAATAGTTGCATAATAAACCAAATCTGTGAAATGGAATATAAACCAGAAGTAAAAAGTGCATGTTTAACAGCTCCCAGTCCGCTCTCATGGGTGATTGAGGTATATAAACTTGTCACATCCAGACTGAAAAGAATGAATTTATCAGTCTGGAGTTGCAAGTTGTTCAATTTGACCAAAAAATCATTAGTATCTTTAATGAAAGTACTTGACTGCTCCACCAGGGGTCTCAAAAGTTTATCCAAGAAGATGGATATCCCTGAGAACACAGAGTTAGTTCCAGCCACAATCGGTCGCCCAGGTGGAGCAGTCAAGGACTTATGAATTTTGGGCAGTACATATAGTACTGGCGAGATCGGATCTTTAACAATAAGATATTTAGCTGTTTTATCATCAATGATGCCATTGTTGAGTGCAAATTTAACAGTGACAGATATCTCTTTAGTAATCTTAGATAGAGGATTAGCAGCAATTTTTTTATATACATTCCCAGCACTTAACTGACGATAAACCTCAGACCTATAGTCAGTTTTGTTCAAGATCACAGTAGCACCGCCCTTATCAGCTTGCTTTAAAATCACCTTGTCATTAGATTTAAGTGACTTCAGGGCAAGATGGTCAGCTGCTGTGAAGTTGACAAAAACAGATTTTACCTTATGCCTCTGTTGAGAAACCTTAGACTGCAATTTCTGTACGTCCAAAAGGACAAGTTTCTCAAAAGTAGCAATGCTATGATCAGTGACCACAGGATAAAATGAACTCTTATTAAACAACCCCACATTCTTAATGCTTAAAGTATTAGTTTTATTGACACATTTCTCAGCAGGGTCAGAGCTAACAGCAGTGGTACCAATATCGCTATTAGACTGTGATAACCCCTTATCCTTACTACAATGCCAGAATTTTAATCTTACATTTCTGAAAAATTTATGTAAATCCTTGTTAAGGTTAAAGAAATCACAGTCACTCAATGGGCAAAACGATAGTCCTTTTTGCAGAACATCCGCTTCCCTTGGATCAAGCGGGCAATCAGATATGTTGACCACTATATCTTCTTGCGTGCCCTGGTGATCCTGTTGGTTAACACTCTGTTGGTCTTGTTTACCTTGGTTGCCTTGCTTGTGCCCCCGATGTTTCCGGCCCCTTCTCCTGCACTGTCGGAGGCCTCTGTTTGTAAAAAATCAGAGGATGAGTCGGAGCTGCTGCCTGACGCTGCATTGCGTCGCTGTTGCCTTCTCCTTGCGCCGGAAGTGACGTAGCGCTCTTTTCCCATAGGGTCGTATACCCAGCGGTAAATTCGATTGGAGGAATAATCATCAGAGTCCCTTTGGAACTTTAACCTCTTCCTTTCCTCGATCGTAGCCCTCATCTCAGTGAGTAATTCTTTATTAGCAGATATTAGTTTGTCCCATTCATCTGTAGAAATGCTCTGACGAATTTCCTCCTCCAATGTAGCAATGGCCACTTTGATGTTATTGAGGTCAATCTGTAAATATTCTACTGTGAGGACAATCAGGTCAAAGGAGCATTTGTTTAAAATCTGCTCAAACTTCTTGCAATACTCCTGATTGTCCTTCAACAGTGTCGGTCTAGTGTTCATCCGTAAACCCCTGGGAATCCTCTTAACTCTGTGGTATTCAGCCAGAGTAGTGGCGTGGAGGTCATATGCCAGCTGCCTCTTAGTTAATTTCTCATACTCGTTACTTGCCATTTGTTTAGGTGCAGTGTGTAGAAAATTCCGTGATCCTTTCACCAGTGTAGTGATTCTAGAGGATGTTAAGCCAAGAGGAGCCTGCAGGGTCACAAACTTTTACCTACACAGAATTTGAAGCCTCTAGAATCACTACACTGGTGAAAGGATCACGGAATTTTCTACACACTGCACCTAAACAAATGGCAAGTAACGAGTATGAGAAATTAACTAAGAGGCAGCTGGCATATGACCTCCACGCCACTACTCTGGCTGAATACCACAGAGTTAAGAGGATTCCCAGGGGTTTACGGATGAACACTAGACCGACACTGTTGAAGGACAATCAGGAGTATTGCAAGAAGTTTGAGCAGATTTTAAACAAATGCTCCTTTGACCTGATTGTCCTCACAGTAGAATATTTACAGATTGACCTCAATAACATCAAAGTGGCCATTGCTACATTGGAGGAGGAAATTCGTCAGAGCATTTCTACAGATGAATGGGACAAACTAATATCTGCTAATAAAGAATTACTCACTGAGATGAGGGCTACGATCGAGGAAAGGAAGAGGTTAAAGTTCCAAAGGGACTCTGATGATTATTCCTCCAATCGAATTTACCGCTGGGTATACGACCCTATGGGAAAAGAGCGCTACGTCACTTCCGGCGCAAGGAGAAGGCAACAGCGACGCAATGCAGCGTCAGGCAGCAGCTCCGACTCATCCTCTGATTTTTTACAAACAGAGGCCTCCGACAGTGCAGGAGAAGGGGCCGGAAACATCGGGGGCACAAGCAAGGCAACCAAGGTAAACAAGACCAACAGAGCGTTAACCAACAGGATCACCAGGGCACGCAAGAAGATATAGTGGTCAACATATCTGATTGCCCGCTTGATCCAAGGGAAGCGGATGTTCTGCAAAAAGGACTATCGTTTTGCCCATTGAGTGACTGTGATTTCTTTAACCTTAACAAGGATTTACATAAATTTTTCAGAAATGTAAGATTAAAATTCTGGCATTGTAGTAAGGATAAGGGGTTATCACAGTCTAATAGCGATATTGGTACCACTGCTGTTAGCTCTGACCCTGCTGAGAAATGTGTCAATAAAACTAATACTTTAAGCATTAAGAATGTGGGGTTGTTTAATAAGAGTTCATTTTATCCTGTGGTCACTGATCATAGCATTGCTACTTTTGAGAAACTTGTCCTTTTGGACGTACAGAAATTGCAGTCTAAGGTTTCTCAACAGAGGCATAAGGTAAAATCTGTTTTTGTCAACTTCACAGCAGCTGACCATCTTGCCCTGAAGTCACTTAAATCTAATGACAAGGTGATTTTAAAGCAAGCTGATAAGGGCGGTGCTACTGTGATCTTGAACAAAACTGACTATAGGTCTGAGGTTTATCGTCAGTTAAGTGCTGGGAATGTATATAAAAAAATTGCTGCTAATCCTCTATCTAAGATTACTAAAGAGATATCTGTCACTGTTAAATTTGCACTCAACAATGGCATCATTGATGATAAAACAGCTAAATATCTTATTGTTAAAGATCCGATCTCGCCAGTACTATATGTACTGCCCAAAATTCATAAGTCCTTGACTGCTCCACCTGGGCGACCGATTGTGGCTGGAACTAACTCTGTGTTCTCAGGGATATCCATCTTCTTGGATAAACTTTTGAGACCCCTGGTGGAGCAGTCAAGTACTTTCATTAAAGATACTAATGATTTTTTGGTCAAATTGAACAACTTGCAACTCCAGACTGATAAATTCATTCTTTTCAGTCTGGATGTGACAAGTTTATATACCTCAATCACCCATGAGAGCGGACTGGGAGCTGTTAAACATGCACTTTTTACTTCTGGTTTATATTCCATTTCACAGATTTGGTTTATTATGCAACTGTTGGAAATTATACTTTTTAACAATTATTTTTTATTTGAAGACTTTTTTTACCTTCAGTTACAGGGTACAGCCATGGGCTCCAACGTTGCCCCTAACTATGCAAATATTTTTATGAATCTTTTTGAAGAAAAATTTGTTTTTGAAAATTATTTATTTCGTCAGTGTGGCGCCACCTGGTGGCGCTACATTGATGATATTTTCGGCATATGGTTGGGCAGCGTTGGAGCCCTTGAACTTTTTGTTAGGGAGTTAAATGATTCGACAAACAGTATTAAGTTTACACTTACTTATAGCGAAATTTCAATTGATTTTTTGGATGTGACTGTTTTGAAGGATGGGTGCAATTTCAAGACTGATATTTTCAGCCAGAAAACTGATAGGAATAACCTGCTATTATATAGCAGTGCACATCATCCTTCACTAGTCAGATCATTGCCAAAGAGTCAATTGCTTAGAGTTAAGCGCATAGTTGCAGAGGAATCGTTAGTACCCTTGCGACTTTCAGAAATGGGTGACAAATTTGTGCAACGTGGGTACCCCAGAGATCTTATTGTTGACACCATCAATCAGGTGTCCCAATTGGATCGAAAATCATTGTTACAACCTGGGTTGTCTTCTAAAAAAGATTCAAAGAGAATGATTTTTGTATCTGAATTTTCCAGACAAAGTGATCAGGTGTGGAAAATTATCAGAAAACATTGGGGTATCCTGAAAGATTGCAATTCGGAGGTTGTTGAATTTGACCAAATGCCTATGCCAGCATATAAGCGTAGTAAGAGCTTGAGGGACTCTTTGATTAAAGCTGACATTGGCCCTGGTAGAACACTATCTCAGCGGTTTATCACCAAAAAGAATTTGGGCTGTTTTCCCTGTTTAGGGTGCAGCAATTGCTATTCTATAATAAAGAGTCCCTATTTTTTACACCCACATAGTGGTTATAAATTTCATTATAGGGACTACTTTACTTGCAATAGCAATTATGTTATTTACATGATCAAATGCCCATGTGGGAAAGCCTACATTGGCGAGTCCTCTAGGAGGGTACGGGATCGGATCACTGAACACAAGAGCAACATCAGGTGTAAGGTATTCACTGCACCAGTAGCTTATCATTTTTTGGCTATGGGACATCCTATTAGCCAACTTAGGTTCCAGGTAATCGAACAAATTAGGACCCCCCGTAGAGGTGGCAATAGGGATATCCTTTTGAAACAACGTGAATCCTATTGGATTTTTAAGTTGGATACCCTGGAACCTAGGGGGCTCAATAGAGAGATAGACTGGTCTGTGTTCTACTAATCTGGTGTTGCTCTTGTGTTCTTATATTCTGCAATATTGGTTTTAAATCTTGGAGCCTAATGTTGTTTAAATAAGCTCTAATACATAAATTGCAGTGTTTATTGTTTGTGTAGATGTGGTTCTGGTATAGGGGCTTCATAGCTGTTTTTGTTTTTAATTTTTGTACATGGTCTACCTATCTTTCCACCAGCAGATGGTGCTGTTGCATTTATAGAATGTGGAATACAAGATTGTAAGGGTTAAAATCCCAAGGTGAGCTATTTAAACAGGTGTACCTGTACTATCACTTACCACATGATTAAGGGGCATAGCTCCCCGAAACGTCGTGGCTGTTTGACTCTGCACTTTCTAAAATAAAGCTTTGAAACTTTGGCATTTTGGAGAGCTTCATTTTTACATTTTTTACTCGGTGTTAAAACTAGACAACGCATGCATACATTGAACTATAAACACTTAGCAATAAAGATAACTTTTGAAATAGTTCTGTGTTTCTCCGTCACCCCAAGCACCCATCACAGGCCCAGGGCGAACCCCTGATAACTGTGTAGAAGCAGTTCTGTCCCGGAACACCAGGGTCCCCCTGTCTACAGGTGTCTGTGATTTGCAAAGGTGGTAGAGGTGCAGTTTGGTGGGAGTCTGTGCTGCACTGATTCTCCAAAGTGTTGTGTTCCACTTGTTTTAGATAGCCACTCAGAGTGCGGACAGGTGTATTTTTATCTGTTTTATTATTTTTCTTGCAAGGCATAACTGAGCAGGCCCCTGTTCCAGGAGAATGTGTGAGCTGAACCTTGCCTGCTTTTTTTTTATTTATAGAATATTTTTCTTCCCCTTTTTTATGTGCAGAAAGTATTCAATAATCCTGAGGTTACGATATTAAGATGACTAGGGTGCTCAGCCAGAGCCAGAGTGAAGCGTGGTGGTCAATGCTGTGATCACTTTACTCTGATAAGGGATGCTGTGTTGTTTATGAGCTGAGAAGATGGAGGATGGTGCCACAGTGCTGCGCAGCGTTCTTCGCAAAGGTGCATGTGTTAGAGGGTCTCACATCCGATAGGTGGTATGTTGGTGGCATGAATTCAGCTCTAGTGCTGCCCAAGTACAGTCCCAGAGGATTATGTGTGCAGGGAAAGCGGTATATAGGGAGCGGAGCGCATGTAGTGTGGCCACGTGGCGGTGCGTGTATTTATGCTTGTTTCTTACCCTGCAGCGGCGGCTGCAATATCGTCTCCGCACTCCTCGCCACTGGCTCCAGACCGTTTCTCCCCTCTGTGCCTCCTCTCCCGTTCTGTGTATCCGGATTGAGAGCGGTAAGTGGTGCCTGTGGTGGTAGATCCGGTGCAAAAGGTCTCCTGCTCCGTCCGGCCTGTGTGCTCCGGGCCCCCCTGCTCCTCTCAAAAGATATACCAGGGCAAACAGACAGAATTTACAAAGTCCAGCTAGGCAGGGAGATGTGCCTTGTTATCCCCCATAAGTTTGGGGAAGTGGGCTAGGGAAATGCCATATTTATCTTGCTGTACTGCCAGAGAATTCAGGAGCTTGTTCAAAACACAGCCATTCGCCTGCGTGGCTAAGCTCTGCCCCCCCCAGGTGTAATTCTTTTTTATTTTTGATACTGTGTTTTTTTATTTTTTGTAACTAAGGCCTAGATTTGGAGTTTGGCGGTAGCCGTGAAAACCAGCGTTAGAGGCTCCTAACGCTGGTTTTAGTCTACCGCCGGTATTTGGAGTCAGTCAAAAAAGGATCTAACGCTCACTTTTCAGCCGCGACTTTTCCATACCACAGATCCCCTTACGTCATTTGCGTATCCTATCTTTTCAATGGGATCTTTTTAACTCCGGTATTTAGAGTCGTGGCTGAAGTGAGCGTTAGAAATCTAACGACAAAACTCCAGCAGCAGAGAAAAGTCAGTAGTTAAGAGCTTTCTGGGCTAACGCCGGTTCATAAAGCTCTTAACTACTGTGCTCTAAAGTACACTAACACCCATAAACTACCTATGTACCCCTAAACCGAGGTCCCCCCACATCGCCGCCACTCAATTAAATTTTTTAACCCCTAATCTGCCGACCGCCACCTACGTTATACTTATGTACCCCTAATCTGCTGCCCCTAACACCGCCGACCCCTATATTATATTTATTAACCCCTAACCTGCCCCCCACAACGTCGCCGCCAGCTACCTACAATAATTAACCCCTAATCTGCCGTCCGTCCGCACGCCGCCGCCACCTACATTATAGCTATGTACCCCTAATCTGCTGCCCCTAACACCGCCGACCCCTATATTATATTTATTAACCCCTAATCTGCCCCCCTCAACGTCCCCTCCACCTGCCTACACTTATTAACCCCTAATCTGCCGAGCGGACCGCACCGCTACTATAATAAAGTTATTAACCCCTAATCCGCCTCACTAACCCTATAATAAATAGTATTAACCCCTAATCTGCCCTCCCTAACATCGCCGATACCTAACTTCAAACATTAACCCCTAATCTGCCGACTGGAGCTCACCGCTATTCTAATAAATGTATTAACCCCTAAAGCTAAGTCTAACCCTAAGTTAAATATAATTTAAATCTAACGAAATTAATTAACTCTTATTAAATAAATGATTCCTATTTAAAGCTAAATACTTACCTGTAAAATAAATCCTAATATAGCTACAATATAAATTATAATTATATTATAGCTATTTTAGGATTTATATTTATTTTAAAGGTAACTTTGTATTTATTTTAACCAGGTACAATAGCTATTAAATAGTTAAGAACTATTTAATAGCTAAAATAGTTAAAATAATTACAAAATTACCTGTAAAATAAATCCTAACCTAAGTTACAATTAAACCTAACACTACACTATCAATAAATTAATTAAATAAAATACCTACAATTACATACAATTAAACCTAACACTACACTATCAATACATTAATTAAATACAATATCTACAAATAAATACAATGAAATAAACTAACTAAAGTACAAAAAATAAAAAAGAACTAAGTTACAAAAAAATAAAAAAATATTTACAAACATCAGAAAAATATTACAACAATTTTAAACTAATTACACCTACTCTAAGCCCCCTAATAAAATAACAAAGACCCCCAAAATAAAAAAATGCCCTACCCTATTCTAAATTACTAAAGTTCAAAGCTCTTTTACCTTACCAGCCCTGAACAGGGCCCTTTGCGGGGCATGCCCCAAGAAATTCAGCTCTTTTGCCTGTAAAATAAAACATACAATACCCCCCCCAACATTACAACCCACCACCCACATACCCCTAATCTAACCCAAACCCCCCTTAAATAAACCTAACACTAAGCCCCTGAAGATCTTCCTACCTTGTCTTCACCTCACCGGGTATCACACCGATCCGTCCTGGCTCCGATATCTTCATCCAACCCAAGAGGGGGCTAGACATCCATCATCCGACGGCTGAAGAAGTCCAGAAGAGGGTCCAAAGTCTTCATCCTATCCGGGAAGAAAAGTAGATCCGGACCAGCAACCATCTTCTTCCAAGCGGCATCTTCTATCTTCATCCGATGAGGACCGGCTCCATCTTGAAGACCTCCACCGCGGACCCATCTTCTTCCGACGATGACTTCCTGACGAATGACGGTTCCTTTAAATGACGTCATTGGATCAGCCAATCGGATTGAACTTGATTCTGATTGGCTGATTCCATCAGCCAATCAGAATATTCCTACCTTAATTCTGATTGGCTGATAGAATCCTATCAGCCAATCGGAATTCGAGGGACGCCATCTTGGATGACGTCATTTAAAGGAACCGTCATTCGTCGTCTAGTCGTCGGTTGAAGAGGATGTTCCGCGTCGGCTTGGAAGAAGATGGTTCCGCTCCGCTCCAGAAGAAAGAAGATTGAAGATGCGGCTTGATAGAAGACTTCATCCAGATGATGGACTTCCGACTTCAGCCCGAGGATGGATTTCTTCAGTCGCCGCTTGGATCCAGACTTCAGCCCGAGGATGGACGTCGCTCTTCAGCCCCCCGCTTGGGCTTGGATCAACACTTCCGAGGCTTGGATCAAGACTTCCGAGGACGGATCGGTGAACCTGGCAGGGTGAAGATAAGGTAGGAAGATCTTCAGGGGCTTAGTGTTAGGTTTATTTAAGGGGGGTTTGGGTTAGATTAGGGGTATGTGGGTGGTGGGTTGTAATGTTGGGGGGGTATTGTATGTTTTTTTTTTACAGGCAAAAGAGCTGAATTCTTTGGGGCATGCCCCGCAAAGGGCCCTGTTCAGGGCTGGTAAGGTAAAAGAGCTTTGAACTTTAGTCATTTAGAATAGGGTAGGGCATTTTTTTATTTTGGGGGTCTTTGTTATTTTATTAGGGGGCTTAGAGTAGGTGTAATTAGTTTAAAATTGTTGTAATATTTTTCTGATGTTTGTAAATATTTTTTTATTTTTTGTAACTTAGTTCTTTTTTATTATTTGTACTTTAGTTAGTTTATTTCATTGTATTTATTTGTAGATATTGTTTTTAATTAATGTATTGATAGTGTAGTGTTAGGTTTAATTGTAGGTAATTGTAGGTATTTTATTTAATTAATTTATTGATAGTCTAGTGTTAGGTTTAATTGTAACTTAGGTTAGGATTTATTTTACAGGTAATTTGTAATTATTTTAACTATTTTAGCTATTAAATAGTTCTTAACTATTTAATAGCTATTGTACCTGGTTAAAATAAATACAAAGTTACCTGTAAAATAAATATAAATCCTAAAATAGCTATAATATAAATATAATTTATATTGTAGCTATATTAGGATTTATTTTACAGGTAAGTATTTAGCTTTAAATAGGAATAATTTATTTAATAAGAGTTAATTAATTTCGTTAGATTTAAATTATATTTAACTTAGGGGGGTGTTAGTGTTAGGGTTAGACTTAGCTTTAGGGGTTAATACATTTATTAGAATAGCGGTGAGCTCCAGTCGGCAGATTAGGGGTTAATAAGTGTAGGCAGGTGGAGGCGACGTTGTGGGGGGCAGATTAGGGGTTAATAAATATAATATAGGGGTTGGCGGTGTTAGGGGCAGCAGATTAGGGGTACATAGGGATAATGTAAGTAGCGGCGGTTTACGGAGCGGCAGATTAGGGGTTAATAATAATATGCAGGGGTCAGCGATAGCGGGGACGGCAGATTAGGGGTTAATAAGTGTAAGGTTAGGGGTGTTTAGACTCGGGGTACATGTTAGTGTGTTAGGTGCAGACGTAGGAAGTGTTTACCCATAGCAAACAATGGGGCTGCGTTAGGAGCTGAACGCGGCTTTTTTGCAGGTGTTTTTTTTCAGCTCAAACAGCCCCATTGTTTCCTATGGGGGAATCGTGAACGAGCACGTTTTTGAGGCTGGCCGCGTCCGTAAGAAACTCTGGTATCGAGAGTTGCAGTTGCGTTAAATATGCTCTACGCTCCTTTTTTGGAGCCTAACGCAGCCATTCTGTGGACTCTCAATACCAGAGTTATTTTAAAGGTGCGGCCAGAAAAAAGCCAGCGTTAGCTACGCGGGTCGTTACCGACAAAACTCTAAATCTAGCCGTTAGTGTTTATTTTTTAGTAATTTAATAATTTTTAATTGTAGATTTAAATAATTTGAGTAGGGTTAGGCTTTTAAATATGTAATATAGTTAATTTAATTGGTAGTTTAATGTAATTTTAGTATAATAGGGTAGGTTAATTAATAGTTTAATATAGTTTAATTTAATTCTATAGGTAAGTTTACATTTATTATAAGATAGGGATGTTGTAATTTTCATGTGAAGTTAGCGGGTTGTTAGGTTAAGGGGTTAATAGCTTAATTTAGTTTATGGAAATGTGGGGGGCTGGCGGTTTAGGGGTTAATAGGTTTAGTAAGTGGTAGTGATGTTGGAGGCCAGGGGTTTAGGGGTTAATACATTTATTTAGTTGCGGCTGGCTCCAGGAGTGGTGGAATGGGGGTTAATACTTTTATTTAGTTGCGGTGGGGTCCGGGAGCGGCGGGATAGGGGTTAAAACTTTTATTTAGTTGCAGTGGGGTCCGGGAGCGGCGGGATAGGGGTTAATAACATTATGTAGATGGAGGCGATGTTGGGGCAGCAGATTAGGGGTGTTTAGACTCAGGGCTTATGTTAGGGTGTTAGGTGTAAACGTTACTGGTTTTCTACCATAGAAATCAATGGGATATCTGGCAGCATTGAGCATAAGCTTTCGCTGCTTTCAGACTCCCATTGATCCCTATGGCATTTGCGGCCTCCAGGATGGCGGATTGAAAACCAGGTACTGGGCCGGAATAGCCGTGAGCGTACCGGTTAACTATTTGATAACTTTGAAAAAGTGTCAAATAGTGCCAAATGTTTATTCGGAACATCTATAATGACGTAAGCATCGATCTGTGTCGGATTGAGACCGGCGGATCGTATATTACATCACAGATCTCAACTTTTGCCAGTCTGTAGGCTTTGATAACTAGGTTGAATCAAGCTCGCCACAATTACACTGCGGAATTCCAGCGTATTTCAGGTTGATGGCTTGATAGATATCCCCCATAGTGTATTTATTTTTAGTACTAGTTGTTGTACTATTTGTATTGGTATTGTGTTTTATAATATTGTCATCAAAAACAACATTTTTTTTAGCATAAGGAGAGTTAGATTTTAGAATAGGTTTAGGAACCAATATAGATTGTGTGGTCAATCACCTTCAGGCTTCTCCCTTTGATTGCCAGTACGGTAGTCCTTAGTGCTGTATTATTCCTCACTGTTGTAGCAAATTCAGTGAAACGTATCCACTGCGGTGTACTGTTTGTTCAGACCAGATGTCAAATCCCTCAGTGTTTGCCTGCTCACCTGACCGCTATAACATTGCAGATTGTACCTAGAGGACTTCGTATAAGAAAATTTCCCACTTTCATGACAGAGGACCAACTTTTCATAGAAAAGTGGAATGATGCTTTAACTACATGTTCATTTGCACTTATGAAACTTATTATAGAGTTTAAGGAAAACAGATTGAAACACTACAAAGAGTTTCATATTGTCTTAAAAAATACAATTGTAGCCTTAAAAAAAGATCTCATACCGTGGAAACCATGAAAAGTTCATACGGGACCAAAATGATTATGGTATGGGTAGAGTATATATTTGGCAGAAAATAAATATAAATAGATCTAGAAACAGGAACAGGCAAAGGTTCATTAAAGGGAAGGAAGTGAGTGACACTGACTGTGGGGGTAACTCTAGTTCAGACGGGGAACAATTAACTACAGAATTGACCACACAATCTATATTGGTTCCTAAACCTATTCTAAAATCTAACTCTCCTTATGCTAAGAAAAATGTTGTTATTGATGACAATATTATAAAACACAATACCAATACAAATAGTAAAACTAGTACTAAAAATAAATACACTATGTCTACACAATATGACATGACTAGCACTGATAAAGAGAGAAATGAAATTGAGACAGATTTTCAGATGCCCCCCAAAAACTCAGCAGGAGGAGGAGGAAGAGGAGCCCAGGGAGGGACAATCCCAAAAACCCATCAGGCACACCATCGTCAGAGACAGGGGAAGAAATCAAACAAATACCAACACCAACTATAGGTAAGGAAAAAGGTCATCTTAATGTAGTTAACCTTAGTAGTTATACACCTAGTGAGTGTGACACAGAACTAAAAGTTTTGAACTATGGGCTTGGTTTTGTTCCCACTTCCAGGTTTAATCTTTTCCAGACCCTAATTATTATTATTATTATTATCGGTTATTTGTAGAGCGCCAACAGATTCTGCAGCACTATAAACAAAGGCAATGGGTAGAGGGCCCTGCCAAGAGTTGCACTGTTGTAGTCAGCTCTTAAGAAGGTTCTCTACAAACAGCTGGACTCTTAGGCTTACATGCTAAGGGGGTTCAGGGGATAGCAATGGAGGAGAGGTTCTGGTATAAAGAAAGGTTAGCATAGGTTGTATGCATCCCTGAACAGTAGAGTCTTTAGGGAGCACTTGAAGCTTTTAAAACTAGAAGAGAGTCTTGTGGAGTGAGGCAGAGAGTTCCACAAGATGGGAGCCAGTTTGGAGAAGTCCTGTAAATGGGAGTGTGATGAGGTGACAAGAGAGGAGGAGAATAGGAGGTCATGAGCAGAATGAAGGGGACGGGAGGGAGAGTATCTGGAGACAAGGTCTGACATATAGGGGGGAGCAGTGCAGTTGAGGGCTTTGTATGTCAGAATGAGAGTTTTGTGATTGATCCTAGAGGCAAGAGGAAGCCAGTAAAGGGATTGGCAGAGAGGTGCAGCAGATGAAGAGCAACGTGTAAGGAAGATGAGTCTGGCAGAGGCATTCATTATGGATTGTAAAGGAGCTAGGCAGCAGGTGAGGAGACCAGAGAGGACAGAGTTGCAGTAATCGAGGCGGGAAAAAATGAGAGAGTGGATTAAAATCTTAGTTGTGTCTTGTGTAAGGAAGTGTCTAATTTTAGAGATGTTTTTAAGGTGGAAGCGGCAGGTTTTAGCCAAGGACTGAATGTGAGGAGTGAAAGAAAGATCTGAGTCAAATGTGACCCCGAGACATCGGGCATGCAAGGTAGGGGTAATGATGGAGTTGTCGACAGTTATAGAGAGATTGGGGGTGGAGAGTTTTGAAGAAGGGGGGTAAATAAGGAGCTCAGTTTTGGAGAGATTTAGCTTGAGGTAGTGAGAGGACATCCAGTTAGAGATGTGAGAAAGACAGTTAGTGACACGGGCAAGGAAGGAGATAGGTCTGGTGCAATTAAGTAGATTTGGGTGTCATCGGCATACAAATGATATTGTAAACCGTGGGACTTTATTAGGGAACCTAGTGATGACGTGTAGATTGAGAAGAGAAGGGGACCGAGGACAGAGCCTTGCGGTACTCTGACAGAAAGTGGTGACAGGGCAGAGGAGGCCCCAGAGAAGGCTACACTAAAGGTACGGTTTGACAGGTAGGAAGAGAGCCACGAGAGGGCTGTGTCACAGATGCCGAAGGATTGGAGGGTTTGGAGCAAAAGAGGGTGGTCAACAGTGTCAAAGGCTGCGGACAGATCAAGGAGGATAAGCAGAGAGAAGTGGCCTTTTGATTTTGCTGTAAGTAGGTCATTGGTAACCTTAACAATTGCTGTCTCTGTGGAGTTATGGGGACGAAATCCAGATTGCAGTGGGTCAAGGAGGGAGTTTATTGTAAGGAAATGGGATAGGCGTGCATAAACTTGTTTTTCGAGAAGCTTTGATGAGGGAGGAGGGAAATAGGCCGGTAGTTGGATGGGGAGGTAGGATCAAGGGAAGGTTTTTTGAGGATAGGTGTGACCAGTGCATGTTTCAGCGATGAGGGAAATATACCGCTGCTGAGGGAGAGGTTGAAAGTGTGTGTGAGTATAGGGGTAAGGGTAGCAGAGAGGGAGGGGAGTAGCTGTGAGGGGATAGGGTCAAGGGGACAGGTAGTGAGGTGAGAGCGCAGTATAAGTGCTGAAACTTCTTCCTCAGTAACAGGGGAGAATGAGCTAAGTTTAAGGTTATGTGGGTTGTGGTTGATTGAGAGCATTTGAGGGGATGAGAGAATGGAATTATGTTGAGAGCTGATTTCATTTCTGATGGAGTCGATTTTGTTATTGAAGTGGCTGGCAAAGTCTTGAGCTGACAGAGAAGTTGTATTAGGAGGGGGGGAGGGCGAAGAAGGGTATTGAAAGTGGAGAACAAACGTTTTGGGTTTGAAGAAAGATTAGAGATAAGAGTAGAGAAGTAGTGTTGCTTATGGAAATTAAGGGCAGAATAGTAGGAGTTCAAGATACATTTGTAATGTTGAAAATCAGCTGAACTCCTAGATTTTCTCCAGTGCCACTCAGCAGTACGGGAACATCTGCATAGGTATCGTGTCAGAGGAGTATGCCAGGGCTGAGGATGAGTGTTTGATTTCCGAGCTATGGTAAGAGGGGCGAGATTGTCAAGGACGGATGTAAGGGTGGATTTATAGTGGCAAATAGATTGGTCAGGGCAGGAAAAGGAGGAGAAGGATGAGAGGAGAGGTTTGAGGGAATTAGAAAGCTGTTGTTGATCTAATGACATAATGCTTCTGTGAAGTTTGGTGTGAGGAGCAGAAGGAGGGAGAGTTGTAGGGAGGGATGATATGGTGCAAGTAAGAAGATGGTGGTCAGAAAGAGGAAAGGGGGAGTTTGTGAAGTTTGAGAGAGTGCATCGATAGCTAAAGATCAGGTCAAGGGAGTGACCACAGGCGGAACTACCGGTGATGAGAACGTCGCCATTGCGACCGGGCCCAGCGGATCCCTCCCACAGGGGGTCCAATACTTCAGGTAGTGTTTTTTTTTCACAATTTTTTTTTTATTTTTTTTTGGTACAATCAATCATTTTTATCCAATAGTTTTATTTCAATTTCCAGGGCAGGCAGCACATATTTGCACAAGAAGACTGTGTCTCTTTTGTCACACAGTCACAACAAAACTTTATTTGAATTGCCGGCTGCCCCGGAACTTACCATTGTGGCGCGCACTGCCATGCAGATAGGCTAGAGATCAGACTCCTCCTGACTGACTGGCTGCACGTGCAGTCTCCTCAATTGTCTCATGACTGCACGTGCAGCTTAGGAGTCGAGTCTGGGACTGGTCTGGGAGTCTGCACTGTGGAGAAGTGGATAGAGTCAGAGAGGCGTCATCTAGGACTAGTGGCACTGACAC
The DNA here is from genome assembly GCF_027579735.1 of Bombina bombina. Classification (NCBI taxonomy): domain Eukaryota; kingdom Metazoa; phylum Chordata; class Amphibia; order Anura; family Bombinatoridae; genus Bombina; species Bombina bombina. The sequence goes on from NC_069504.1 coordinate 958,337,289, forward strand.
TGTCTGTGGCAGCAACTGTGAGTGAGCTCAGGCTGAGGGGAGGGGGTGGGGGGGGGCATGTCATGTCGTGTGGGCATTGCACTGCACTGCAGTTTGTATATATTTGTCAGTTCACAGTGTCTCTCAAAAAAAAATCAATGACAGATATAAACAGTAAAAAAGTTCCAATTCTGAGAGAGGGGGGGCAGGGGGAGAGGGGGGCCACAGGGGGGGGGGAGAGGGGGGGCATGTGTCATCATGTCGTGTGGGCATTAAAGTTGTTATTTGTTGTTCAGTGTCTCAATTTTATTTCAAAATATTGCCTGGGAAAATGTTCTAATTCTGAGAGAGAGGGGAGGTACGGGGCATGTCATGTCGTGTGGGCATTACAGTTTGTATATTTGTTCAGTCAGTGTCTCTGACTCTCTCAATTTTATTTAAAAATATTGCCTGGTCTGACCTGTTTTCAGCACATTAAATAGATTTAAAAAAATCAGACAGCTAAAACAGTAAAAATGTTCTGATATAACATACGGCTACAGCCATCTTGAGATGGGCTGTATAATTTAGGAGGTGTGCAATTACAGACATTTAGTTATCCTACATGGATGTAATACTGCATTATTTGTGAGACTTGCATTAGATTTTTATTATCATATAAACATGTTAGGATTACACAAATGTCCTATATAACTCCCAGTGTCCTAACAAACTGTCAGTTTTAAATAACTAATCTTATTGTTTATTACAACAAGACACTGGATAAATAAATCTAACTTCATAAATCCATCAAAATATTATTGTAGCAGTTAATAAAATGTGTAATGCAATTATTATTAGATATAGAATGTGTGTGTGATATATATATATATACGCACATAATCATATATGGATGGTACTAGTTTAGGAGCTCTGCCAATCCCACTGTGCTTCCAACCACTCTCCCATCACTATACAGTATATGCTTTGGTTTCACAAAGTAAATCTGGAAAACACCAAAAACAATGTCTAGTAATTTCAGTTCTTTCCCTCCCACACCCCTGGACTTACCAGCTTTGCAAACATACTGTGTAGGTTCAGACCACAGCATGACACTGCAACAACTGCTTGTTCTGACCAAACACCTGAGAAAAACTGCCCCCACCCACAGGCTACTGAAACTCATTAACTCTTAAATTCTTGCACCTGGGCCCTGTGGTTTCTAGTTACACCTCTGGGAGTGACCATCTTTGTGAGTGGGAGAATCAGTCCATTGTGACAAACCGAAAGAGGAAGTGAGTTGCAGAAGTTGTTTTGCAGAGGAGGCAGTGGGATTGTCAAGAGGGATGTTGAAGTCACCAAGAATGAGGGAAGGGGTGTCTGAGGAAAGGAAATAAGGTAGCCAGGCAGCCAAGTGATCTAGAAATTGAGTTGAGGAGCCAGGAGGACGGTATATGACTGCAACACGTATAGAAAGAGGAGAGAATAAGCAAATCATGTGGGTTTCGAATGAGGAAAATGTGAGGGAAAAGATGGGATGTATTTGTTGAAAGGTGGAGAGGAAAGTAAAATACCTTGTCTATTACCAGATCTAGGAGTGTGGCTGAGATGGAGAGCCCCATGTGACAGAGCAGCAGTGGATGCTGTGTCTAGGGGAGAGAGCCAGGTTGGATGTCAATAATGGATGTCAATAGATTAATACGGCTATTCACAATGAAAACGACACACAAGTTTCCCCTCATACTAGTCAAAGCATTGATGTAAGTACACTAAACATAAACTTTGATGAACAAAGAGATCTAACTAACCTAAGATCTTTAGAAATGGAAAATTATACTGATCAGGTTACCATCAACTCTCATAGAGGATTTAAACCAAAGTCTATTTTTTATCCTGTACAAGATAGAGGTGATATTTTGGTTGGCTTTCAAAAAAGAGTGGAAGCTGACCTGATCAGTTTATCAAAACAGCCTACACACAATAATCACTCTAATCTGTATAAAGAGGAACGAGAATCAGTAGAGAAATTAAAAAACAATAAAGAGCTAGTGATTAAATCAGTGGACAAGGGAGGAAGTGTTGTCTTATGGGATAAGTCCTCATATGTCGAAGAAGTTATGCAACAAATCACTAATACTGAAGATTATAGAGTATTACCCTATAACCCCATGCTAAAATTTCAGAAAGAACTATATTCTTTACTAGATGATGGCTTACACCTAGGACATCTAGACAGAGAAACATTTGATTATCTCAATGTAGAAAAACCAGTAATCCCAATATTTCACATTTTACCAAAGGTGCACAAGTCTTTTGAACAAGTAAAAGGTAGACCAATTGTGTCGGGTATTGGTTTCCTGTGTGAGCCCCTTTCACAATGGCTCGATAGCATACTGCAACCACTAGTGGTTAAGCTAGAAATCTATCTAGGGGATACAAAACATCTTCTCCAGAAACTTGAACACATTAAATGGAAAGATTACTATGGGTGGCTCACTATAGATGTAGTGTCACTTTATTCCTCAATACCACATGAGATGGGAATGGAAGCTATAAAACTGTATTTAAATACAGAGACCACTTTTAGCAAAGAATTAATTAATTACATACTTGAAGTCACCCATTTTTTGTTAACACATATTTTTCTTTTGCAAGATGTACCGAGTCCATGGATTCATTCTAACTTGTGGGATATTGTCCTTCCTGACAGGAAGTAGCAAAGAGAGCACCACAGCAGAGCTGTCTATATAGCTCCCCCCTTAACTCCACCCCCCAGTCATTCTCTTTGCTGGCTCTAAGCAGGAAGGGTAAAGAGAAGAGGTGTTAAACTGTTAGTTTTATATTATCTTCAATCAAGTGTTTGTTATTTTTAAATGGTACCGGTGTTGTACTATTTACTCTCAGGCAGGACATAGATGAAGATTTCTGACTGGAGGATGATGATCTTAGCATTTGTAACTAAGGTCCACTGCTGTTCCCACAGAAGCTGAGGAGTACAGGAAAACTTCAGTGTGAGGAACGGTTTCTTGCTATACAGCAATGAGGTATGTTCAGTCATATTTTCTGCAGAGACTGTGTTAACTCAGAAAGGCTGACAGTGTCCCCATTAGGGGAAGGGTAAGCAGTAATCCTAGTGTTATCAGAGGTTTTTACTATCTTGCATAAAGGGTTAATTTTTTGTGGGCATTCAGTTTGTTATGTGAATTTGGGACAAACCTTTTTTGTGTCTGGGAGTAACGTTTTCTATTCTATGGGACATTTGCTTGAGGGTTCTTTGGGGTTGTTTATAACCCACATGGCTTTTAGGCAGGGTTTGTTAGTTTTGTGTAGGCCCCAGCAACATCGAGTGAGGTGGGCGGGGCCTACATTTACAAGCAGCAAGCAACTTCTCCTGAGGTCCTGAGAGTCTTCTGAGGGACTAATTGAAGCTTTAAACCCCATATTATCGCTTCCTAAGGGCAGGTAGGGCCACATCAGAGCTGTGGCAAGGTTCTTTTGGGGGCTTTAACCGGTTTTAGACACTTATCAATCCGTTTTTTTCATTTGGGGGTCTATTGCTTTTTTACTTGTGGTGCAATCCTTCTAAAGCTTAGTGGGTACACTGTTAAAATTTTGGAATTTTTGAAGCAATTTTAACCTGTTTTGCAGTTTGTGTATGCCTTTTTATCTCTTAAAGGTACAGTACCGTTTTTGCAAATTGTGTTTTTTTCATTAAATAAAGTGTTTTCCAAGCTTGCTTACTTCATTACTAGCCTGTTAAACATGTCTGACACTGAGGAAACTCATTGTTCAATTTGTTTAGAAGCCATTGTGGAACCCCCTCTAAGAATGTGTTCCAATTGTACTGATATGTCTATAAATTGCAAACAGCATATTTTGACTTATAAGAATTTAGCATTAAATGATTCTCAGACAGAAGTAAATCAGGTTTCGCCATCTAGTTCTACCCAAATGTCACAACCAGTTACGCCCGCACAAGCGACACCAAGTACTTCTAGTGCGTCTAATTCTTTCACCTTGCAAGATATGGCTTCAGTTATGAATACTACCCTCACAGAGGTTTTATCTAAACTGCCAGGGTTGCAAGGGAAGCGCAGTAGCTCTGGGTTAAGAATAAATGCTGAGGCTTCTGACGCTTTAGTAGCCGTATCCGATATTCCCTCACAATGTTCTGAGGTAGGGATGAGGGATTTGCTGTCTGAGGGAGAGATTTCTGATTCAGGAAAGATGTTCCCTCAGACAGATTCAGATATGACAGCATTTAAATTTAAGCTAGAGCACCTCCGTTTATTGCTCAGGGAGGTTTTAGCTACTCTGGATGATTGTGACCCTATTGTTGTTCCAGAGAAATTGTGTAAAATGGACAAATATTTAGAGGTTCCTGTTTACACTGATGTTTTTCCGGTCCCTAAGAGGATTTTGGACATTGTTACTAAGGAGTGGGATAGACCAGGTATTCCGTTCGCTCCCCCTCCTGTTTTTAAGAAAATGTTCCCCATTTCTGACACCATAAAGGACTCATGGCAGACGGTCCCTAAGGTGGAGGGAGCTATTTCTACTCTGGCTAAGCGTACAATTATACCTATTGAAGACAGTTGTGCTTTCATTGATCCTATGGATAAAAAGTTAGAGGGTCTCCTAAAGAAATTTTTTGTTCATCAGGGTTTTCTTCTTCAACCTATAGCGTACATTGTTCCGGTAACCACTGCAGCTGCTTTTTGGTTTGAGGCTCTAGAAGAGGCTCATCAGATGTAGACCCCACTAGATGATATTTTGGACAGAATTAAGGCCCTTAAGTTGGCTAATTCTTTTATTACAGACGCTGCTTTTCATCTTGCTAAGTTAGCGGCAAAGAATTCAGGTTTTGCCATTTTAGCGCGAAGAGCATTATGGCTTAAGTCCTGGTCAGCTGATGACACATGATACACATTCCTATCCACAAAGATCATCACCAGTTCCTCAGGTTTGCCTTTCTGGACAGGCATTACCAGTTTGTGGCTCTTCCCTTCGGGTTGGCCACGGTTGGCCACGGCGCCAAGAATCTTCACAAAGGTGCTAGGGTCCCTTCTGGCGGTCCTAAGGCCGAGGGGCATAGCAGTGGTGCCTTATCTAGACGACATCTTAATTCAAGCGTCGACTTTCCAACTTGCCAAGTCTCTTCTTTGGTGGTTGTCACAGGATCACCTGTCCAGGGGAATGTGTTTACGCAGGCCAGCGTGGGTTATTGTGATGATGGACGCCAGCCTACTGGGCTGGGGTGCAGTCTGGAATTCCCTGAAAGCACAGGGTTTGTGGACTCAGGAGGAGGCCCTCCTACCGATAAATATTCTGGAATTAAGAGCTCTTCAGGCGTGGCCTCAGCTGGCTTCGGCCGGATTCATCAGGTTTCAGTCGGACAACATCACGACTGTAGCTTATATTAATCATCAGGGGGGAACAAGGAGTTCCTTGGCGATGATAGAAGTTTCCTGGATAATCCGATGGGCAGAGACTCACTCTTGCCATCTATCAGCGATCTATATCCCAGGGGTGGAGAACTGGGAGGCAGATTTTCTAAGTCGTCAGACTTTTCATCTGGGGGAGCTCCATCCGGAGGTGTTTGCTCAACTGGTTCAGCTATGGGGCACACCAGAATTGGATCTGATGGCGTCTCGTCAGAACGCCAAACTTCCTCGTTAAAGATCCAGGTCAAGGGATCCTCAGGCAGTAATGATAGATGCTCTAGCAGTATCCTGGTCGTTCAACCGGGCTTATGTGTTTCCACCATTCCCTCTCCTTCCGCGTCTGATTGCCAGAATCAAACAGGAGTGAGCTTCGGTGATTTTGATAGCGCATGCGTGGCCACGCAGGACTTGGTATGCAGACCTGGTAGACATGTCATCTCTGCCACCATGGACTCTGCCACTGAGACGGGACCTTTTGATTCAAGGTCCATTCAAGCATCCAAATCTAATTTCTCTGCAACTGACTGCTTGGAGATTGAACGCTTGATTTTATCAAAGCGGGGTTTCTCTGAGTCGGTCATAGATACCTTGATTCAGGCTCAAAAGCCTGTTACCAGGAAGATCTATCATAAGATATGGCGTAAATATCTTTTTTGGTGTGAATCCAAAGGCTACTCATGGAGTAAGATCAGGATTCCTAGGATTTTGTCTTTTCTCCAAGAAGGATTGGAGAAAGGATTGTCCGTTTGTTCACTTGTTGTTTAATATTCATAAAATCTCCAGCGATGTATTTAGCTATATTATGAATGTCAGGTATTGGTATATACTTGCCCTACGTTTTTGGTATTACTTATTATTGCCATTTTTTTACATCCCAGTATATTTATGAATGCCCTGTGTGGCGTAATGAAATGTAACCTGATGTATGTTTATTTTGTCGCTGGTACTAATAAAGATAAATAATAATAAAAAAAAGGATTCCTAGGATTTTGTCTTTTTTCCAAGAAGGATTGGAGAAAGGATTGTCCGCTAGTTCCTTAAAGGGACAGATATCTGCTTTGTCTATTCTGTTGCACAAGCGTCTGGCAGATGTCCCAGACGTTCAGGCTTTTTGTCAGGCTTTAGTTAGAATTAAGCCTGTGTTTAAACCTGTTGCTCCGCCATGGAGTCTCACTTTAGTTCTTAAAGTTCTTCAGGAGGTTCCGTTTGAACCCATGCATTCCATAGATATTAAGCTTCTATCTTGGAAAGTTCTGTTTCTAGTTGCTATCTCTTCAGCTCGAAGAGTTTCTGAACTATCTGCATTACAATGTGACTCGCCTTATCTTGTTTTCCATGCTGATAAGGTGGTTTGCGTACCAAACCTGGGTTCCTCCCTAAGGTTGTTTCTAACAGGAATATCAATCAGGAAATTGTTGTTCCTTCTCTGTGTCCTAATCCTTCTTCTAAGAAGGACCGTCTGTTGCACAACTTGGACGTGGTTCGTGCCTTGAAGTTTTATTTGCAGGCAACCAAAGATTTTCGCCAATCATCTTCTTTGTTTGTTGTCTATGCTGGAAAGCATAGAGGTCAAAAGGCTACAGCTACCTCTCTTTCCTTTTGGCTGAAAAGCATCATCCGTTTGGCTTATGAGACTGCGGGACAGCAGCCTCCTGAAAGAATTACAGCTCACTCCACTAGAGCGGTGGCTTCCACATGGGCTTTTAAAAATGATGCTTCTGTTGAACAGATTTGTAAGGCTGCGACTTGGTCTTCGCTTCATACCTTTTCCAAATTTTACAAATTTGATACTTTTGCTTCTTCGGAGGCTATTTTTAGGAGAAAGGTTTTGCAAGCAGTGGTGCCTTCCGTTTAGGTTCCTGTCTTGTCCCTCCCTTCATCCGTGTCCTAAAGCTTTGGTATTGGTATCCCACAAGTTAGGATGAATCCGTGGACTCGGTACATCTTGCAAAAGAAAACAGAATTTATGCTTACCTGATAAATTTCTTTCTTTTGCGATGTACCGAGTCCACGGCCCGCCCTGTCTATTCAAGACATTATTTTTTATGTAAACTTCAGTCACCTCTGCACCTTATAGTTTCTCGTTTTCTTCCTTGGCCTTCGGTCGAATGACTGGGGGGTGGAGTTAAGGGGGGAGCTATATAGACAGCTCTGCTGTGGTGCTCTCTTTGCTACTTCCTGTCAGGAAGGACAATATCCCACAAGTTAGGATGAATCCGTGGACTCGGTACATCGCAAAAGAAAGAAATTTATCAGGTAAGCATAAATTCTGGTTTTTCCGTTTTAATGATGGTTATTACCTCCAAACACGAGGCACTGCCATGGGGGCGAAGTTTGCCCCCTCATATGCAAACTTGGTCATGGGCATGTGGGAAAGTGCCTATGTGTTTGGAGATAGCAACATCTATGGTAGAGATATAGCCCTTTTCTATCGTTTCATAGATTACCTTATTTTTATTTGGACTGGAGGTCCGAATAACACCGAGAATTTTGTTTCATATTTGAACAATAATCCTTGGGGCCTTAAATTTACTTATGAGTTCCATCCTGACACAATTAACTATTTAGATGTAACACTTAAAGCCAATAAGGAAAGCGGACGCATTGAGTCAACAGTATACTGCAAACCAATTTTGGGCAACACACTACTCCATGGGATGAGTAATCACCCTAGGATGGTACCTTACTCAATAGCAAAAGGCCAGTTCATAAGAACAAAAAGAAACTGTTCAAATGAAGATGATTACAACAGACAAGCCATAGAATTAACACACAGACTTAAAGCAAGGGGCTGTAATCAAGAAGTTATTTTAAAAGCTAAGGCTGAGGTAGATGCTTTAAATAGAACTTCACTCCTCAAAGACAAAGAAAAACATAGTAAATGGATTAGTAAAAGGATTAGACAGTCAGGACATGACAGCAAGGATCAACCCATTACTTTTGTGACCCAATATTCCTCAGATTAAGATCATTCACAAACACATCCCCATGTTGTCAGCTGATGACAGACTACAAAAAGCTACTAAACAGGGATGCCGCTTCTCATATAGAAGAGGCATTACCCTAGGAAACATCATTTCCCCTAGTGAACTACGAATAAATTCTAGAGAGAGGACATGGCTAACCACTAAGGGCATGCACAAATGTGGTTATGGCCCATGCATACCCTGTAGTTATAGCACTAGGTCAGACTATTTTGAGAATTCCGAGATTGGAAAACGATACATAGTCAGGGATTATGTAAATTGTAGAAGCAAAAATGTGGTTTATCTAATATGGTGCACTTGCAATATAAGGCAGTATGTGGGATGTACCACACAAGAGGTCAGGGAAAGAATCAGACAGCACTTGTTTGACATAAAAAGATCCCACCACGGGGGCGGAGCCTAGCCGTTCAGGAGAATGGCTGTGTCTTGCTAGAGCTCCCGAGCTGAAAGTTGGCCCAAAGCTTTAAATGCCATAAAATAGGCTACAGATACCACTGCAATTTACCCCATGAACCTGGGAGACCTTTCCACACAACGGATACAATTTGAAAGCAGAAGCGGACTCGACTAACATTGTTGCGGCAACTACGAGCGCGACCAGGCCACAGACCTTACTAAAGTTTGAATCGGAGTGTGCCACTCGACCATAAGGCATAAACATCAGGAGAGACCAGTGTTATCCTCCATGTGCCGGAGACCATAACAGGAGACACACGCTGCAGAGTATATCTTGCAGGGAGCCGGATCTCAATTGGGAGCTGAGACGCAGTATAGCAGCGGATCTGACCCGCACATCTTTTACCAGGCACACGGTAGGTCACTGCTACCCCAAACCACAGTACACTCATAGGCAGGGGGCACAAATATTGACCGGGGGACTTTGAATTAGCAGGAATTAGCCCTCTATACCCTCCTGGCCTGAATCACGCAGCGCGGGCCGCACCATAAAAAGACTGTGGGTTCACCTAGAGGGCCTTCATCTTATATTGGGCTCAGAGCTGTGTATCTTAGTACCGGAGACGTTTACCTCCTAAGCACACCCTAGTGAGGCTACCTAATACACCTGCTGCATAAGGCCAAATAGGCAAGGTTAACAACATTGGATATCTCCTTGCACACACTTCTAATAACTAGAAGCGCTCACAACATAGGGACAAAAAACTAACATCATGGCGCAGAAGAAATCTTGCATTCCTGGTAAGGGAACCAAAACAAGAAACATGGTCCACTACCTTAAAAGTGCTGATACACTTACAGCAGATCGCAAAACTATGGCAAGTGAGCCCAGAATTGACGACCCAGGGCACAACCCTGCACCTCCACAAACGCCATGTTATCTAACCAAAGATGATCTAAAAAACTTATCCTCTAAAGATGACATTAGGGGGATTGTAACTGAGATTAAGACCTTATTTGGGGAATTACGTAAAGATGTCAGTGATCTCTCTCAAAAAGTCGCGGCTATGGAACACTTACATGACACGTTACAGGAGAAGGTAAAAGAGACTTCCTTGCAGACCCAATACAATGCAAACATGGTGCAGAGTTTGTTGAAGCGAATAGAAGACTTGGATAACCGTAGTCGTCGGAATAACCTCCGTATCAGAGGAATCCCCGAATCTGTTAACCCCACCGCCCTCCCGGGTTATCTTCAAGACCTATTCCGCGTGATCAAAGGGACCCGCCTGAGGTCGCATTTGAAAGGGCACACAGGGCACTGCGCCCCAAACCATCCCCGAAAGCACCTCCAAGAGAAGTCATTCTGCGGATACTTAATTATAAAGATAAAGAGGAGATATTACGGCCCAGCAGGAATAAGCACCCCCTTACATATGCGGGCATCAATCTGCAGATATTTTCCGATATCAGTCCTGCCACACTCCAAAAACAAAGGGAACTAAAATTCCTCACTTCAGTATTGCAAGACAGTAAGATCTCTTATCAGTGGGGGTTCCCAACGTGCCTCATTGCAACTGCTGGAGACAAAACGGCCTTATACAGTTCCTTGGAGGACCTGGACACATTCTGCTCCCAACCAAGACATACCGCTACCTTCTACATCAAATCAGGGAACTACTGGTACCCATCTCTAGCCTTTTAGTCGAGATTTGTTGCTGATTTGTTGCTGGACAATATTTCTGGATGAAGACCTACAGTTATGAGTATTAGATACGTATCACTTGGACACATGTTCTTACTCAGGTCTGATGTTCAAATTGTTATTTGTAATGTTACATGTTTCTAACGTTTACTGTTGCATTATGTGGGTCATGATGTACTGAAGTTGTGCTGGTCTCATCCCTCTCCCTAACACCCCCTACCCTCCTTTCCCTATTTTTCCTTGTCGCTCCCTTCCCATCCCTTCCTTCCCCTCTCCCTTCACCTCCACTTCCCTTTACCCCCTTTACTTTCCTTCTCCCTCTCCCCTCTCCTCACCCTCCTCTTCCCTCTCTCCCTTACCCTTTACTCCCTCTCTCCCCTCCTCCCTTCTTTTCCTTTTCCCTTCTCCCTTCCCCCTTCCCCCCTTCCCTCCCCCTTCCCCCTTACCTCTCCTCCCTCTTCCCCCTTCCCTCCCCCCCTCTCCCTCTTTCCCCTTCCTCCCCTCCCTCTCACCTTCGCTCCCTCTCCTTCCCATCCCCCCCCTTCATTTCTTCCCCTTATTTAAAAAAAAAAAAAAAGATCCCACCAATCATCCGATATAGCCACACACTTTATTACCAAACACAATAGCAAGAATGATACCCTTAAATGGATGGTAATAGAAAAAAAAACGTACCCTCTCGGGGAGGTGAGGTAGTTAAATTGCTCCACAAAAGAGAGGCGTTTTGGATATTTACATTGAATACATGTATACCAAAGAGTTACAATTCCGTATTTGATATCATCAATTATTGGGAATAACTAACATACTTTATTTCATATAACGGATATCAACGAAAATTGTTAACAACATTTTGTTTATATAAATATCTTGTCTACACCCTGTGGTTAGATAGTTGTCACTAGGGATACACACTTTTTATCAAATGTGTATTGTTACACTATGAAATATTATTCTTATTTTGGCAAACATATTTAAATACTCTAAACTTATTTTGTATTCATTTCAAACTCTATATGGTTTTGATTTTGTTAATCAACCAACTAGTAAGGTTGATACAATTAATTCATATTGTGTTTTCAATGGTATTGTGATTAGTGAACATTGTATCGAAAAGCACTGTTCTCTTCTGATATTATTATTTTGAGTTAAGTTAAACATTTATTTGTCTAGAAACTGTGTATGCTTGACATGATCTCGATATTGTGTCAGTCTATTATCAGTGTCTTTTATAACATATAGCAGACTAGAATTTTTGATAAATTAGAATATTAATATGTTAGCGCTGAGCAAGGTTCTTTACAGATTATATTCTGGGAAAATAAGATTTATGTGATTTAACTTCTAGCAACATTACAGTACTGACAGATTAAATAATATTTTAGTTTAATCTTTTATTTGTATCAAAGTATTCATTACAACAAAACAATTTCAAACAATAATTACACTCCAGTGGTCAAAATATATTACATGCCAGGTTCAATATCGTATTGCATGGTGGGTTCTTTAACAATCACACAGGATCCGGGTTCTGAAAGTCCACATGAGAAATTGTATGTTCACCTGAAGCGTTTTTGTAATAGGCAAGACCTGATTTCGGTGTGCTAAGAACATATTTCACATATTTCAACATCATTTTCAACAATATTTAAACTTCAATAATCAAAATAAACTACACAAAAAGTTTTTTTGGTAAGTTTGCAGGGTTCATCTGAACAAGGTACACATAGTGAGATCTATGCTTATACATCAATACTGTAATAGTAACTTCTTGTATATATCTCCTATGCCATCACAGATCCTGAGGTAGAGTTGGGCAGTCAGGTGGTTATGTCTGAGATGTATAGTTGGAAATGGGACTGTGTTGGTTTGGTTCTAGTGTAATCTACTTTCCATGTTCGGCTACCTATCAGTCCTGGCTAGTACTTATATGACTAGAAGGGCATGTAGTGTGTTGGGGAGTTAGATGGTATGTTTCGTCTTGCTAGAGAGGAACTTTCCATATTCAACCTTGTGATTTGTCAATATAAAGGGGTGCAGCATGAGGAACTTAGTTCTGCTCTGTGTAATAATAGGATTCCCAAAAATATAGCATTTCGGCATAGAATTCCAATCTGCCAGTTTTATAATAAAAGAATCTTTCCAGGGATAGATTCGCTTCCATTTGTGTTTTCCACATTAATAGAGTTGGAGTGGACTCAGATTTCCACATCCTCTGGGTTATTTGTTTGGCGCTGCATATGGCTAACTGAAATAGGGATGTGTACTGCTTAAACTGGAATTTGGGCAGGATATGGAATAAATATATCAAAGGGTCTAAAGCAATCTCATGATTTAATAACCTGCTCATTTCTTGGTTGATGTCTGTCCAAAATTTTAAGATCCTAGGGCATTCCCACCAGATATGGTAAGGTGTACCTTCTCCCGAGCATTTCCTCCAGCATCTATCCGATGCTTCTGGGAATATATATTTTAATCTATGGGGAGTGAGATACCACCGAAGCAAGAATTTGTAGTTAGTTTCTAGTAGGGTGGCTGAATGTGCAGATTTACTGGTATGTCGAAAGATATCGAGCCACTCTTCCTCAGAGAGTGTGTATGGAAGTTCTTTATGCCAAGATATTATTGTAGAGGTTTGTTTGGGGTCAGAGGGTGTGAGTAGGATTTGATATAAGGTGGATATAACGTGGGCTGGAGGTGAGCTAAGAGTGCAAAGTTTTTCGAAAGGGGTACGATCTCTTGTTGTGTGTTGTTTAAGTTTATGGGTGTGCACGAAATGTTTGAGTTGTAGATATTTAAACCAGTCAGTGAATTGTGTGATTCCCAAGTCCACTAATTGTTGTTTAGATATCAATTTGTTTGCCTCTAATAGTGTATACAGTGGGAGGAGGTTGTCTAAGCTGTTCTGTGATTTAGGCGTAGCTAACATCCCTGTTGGGAAGTCTGGATTGGACAAAACAGTCGTCAGGGGAGAGGGGATAGTTGAGATATGTGGGTTTCTAGTTATAGTCCGAGACCAGACGGCAAAAGTTTCTCGTATTATAGGGTAGATTTTTATCAAGGCTGGGTGGTTCCCATTCGGTTGCCAACAGTATGTGCCGAGTTGGGGGGATCTAGTCAAGTCGTGTTCTAACAGCAACCAAATCTTGTTATATTTGTTAGGGGTTGTACACCAGTCTATCAGTCTCTTTAAGAAGACTGCTGTTCGATACTTAACTACGTCTGGTACTCCTAAACCCCCGTATATTTTTGATAGGTAAAGAGTTGTTCTAGTTATTCTAGGAGGTTTCTTTTTCCAGATATACAAATTCATCACAGACTGGAGTCTATTAAGGTAGGTATCTGAGAGCGGTATGGGGACCGTTTGGAACAAGTAAAGGATCTTGGGGAGTATGGTCATTTTGGCTACCCCTATCCTGCCCAACCAGGATATATTTTTATTTAGCCACGCAGATGTGTCTCTAGTTAGAGTATTTAAGAGTGGTTCATAATTCAGTTCAAATAGTTGTTGTACAGTACTAGCGAGGTGAACCCCCAAATACTTCAGTGAGGACCTCTGTATTTGGTATGGTACCTGTGAACTAAGTGTTTGAATGTCAGTCTCATTTAAATTTATGGGGAGCAATTCAGATTTATGTTTATTAACTAAATAATTAGAATGGAGGCCAAACTCTTCCAGTGTGTTCCATGCCGCAGGTAGGGATATATTTGGATGAGTTAGTGTCAGTAGTAGGTCGTCTGCATAAAGTGCCAATTTATGATGGGTGGAGTTTATAGTAAGTCCAGTTATTGCAGGATTGTCACGTAATTTAGTAGCAAGAATTTCCATTGAGAGAACGAATAGTAAGGGTGACAAAGGGCACCTTTGTCTAGTACCGTTTAATATGGGGAAAGAGTTGGAAAGTGTACCATTAATTTTAATCTTGGCAGTGGGGTTAGTGTAAAGGGCTAGAATTTTTTGAATAAAACTGTCTGGGAAACCAAATTTCTGTAGAGTAACTTTTAAAAAGGTCCAGTCTAGTCTGTCAAAAGCTTTTTCAGCGTCGGTCGAAAGTAAAATAAAGGGAATGTCATGTATAGCTGCATATTGCATAAGGTGCAAGACTTTTACAGTGTTGTCTTTAGCTTCTCTCTGCGGCACGAAACCCACCTGATCTGGATGGATCAATGAAGGAAGTACTTTATTAATTCTGGTGGATAGGATTTTAGCATATATCTTAATATCTATATTCAGGAGAGATATTGGGCGGTAGTTTGATGCAATAGTCGGGTCTTTACCTGGTTTCGGTATAAGTGTAACTACTGCCTCAAGCATAGAGGAGGGTAGGCCATGAGATTCATCAATATAATTAAAAACCAAAAGTAAATGTGGGATCAAAAGATGCTTAAATTTTTTGTAATAACCGCTAGTGAGGCCATCAGGTCCAGGGCTTTTCCCTTGTTTTAATGAGTTTATAGCATTGGTAATCTCTTCAGCGTTTATTGCTGAGTCGAAGGGGCTAAGATCTTCTGCTGTTAGTTTAGGTAGGGTAACAGTATCTAAGTACTTGCAACAATCGTTAAAATGTGTTTTGTTATTCCTGTGCGGCGTCAAGTTATATAACATGGTATAGTAATCTCTAAAGATTTCTGTGATCTTCTTAGTCTCTACCGTTAATCCACCAGAAGGGTCTCGTAACATAGGAATATAGTGGGCTGATTGTTTGGTTTTAAGTGCTCTTGCTAAGAGTTTACCGGGCCTATTTCCCTCCAGAAAAAAATTCTGTTGTAATTTTAGTGCTTGCTTCTGGGCTGCTAATTCTAGAAATTTTTGAAGTTTCAGCTTAGCTTGATCCCGTAATGATTTTAGGGAGTCATCATGCAGATTGTCCTTATATAAGTTCTCTGCATTTTGATAAGAAGCAGTGAGGTCTGTTTGTTGTGATCTATTACTTTTATTTTGCAGGGCTTTAATTTTTATCATTTCACCCCTGATGACACACTTATGAGCTTCCCAGAGTGAGAATGGGTTTATATTTGGGGTGTTATTGTGCTCAAAGTAGTCCACTATTGACTTCTCTACTTGTTGTAATATTGGTAGTTCATTGAGTATAGTGTCATCAAATCGCCATTGAAATGGTTTAAAAGGGAGTGAGGACCAGTGCAACTTACATATAACTGCCGAATGGTCGGACCAGCTAGTCGGTGTGAGGTCTGATGAGGTCACTGAGGAGATGGTGTTATGGTCTGTAAATATGTAATCTATACGGGAGTGAGTGTTCTGTGGTGCTGAGTAATAGGTAAATTTCTTATTATTCGGATGTTGAACTCGCCAGACATCATGGATTCCCAGTAATGTCAGGTCATCCCTAATGGACCTAAGTGATTTTTTCGACACCAGTGATTGTGTAGTAGAACTATCCATCGTTGGATTCAACGGGGTATTTAAGTCGCAGCCTACTATGAGGGACCCCTTGTAAAAGGCTAAAATGTTATTAGTTATTCTGTGAAAGAAAGGGGCTTGGTGTGTGTTGGGGGCATAGATATTGACCAAAGTAATTGGTTTCCCTTGAAGTAGTCCCCCCAGGGCCAGATATCTCCCCTCATTATCCCCATCTGTTTCTTGGACATGGAACTGTAATGAGTTATGAAGTAGGATACTGACTCCTGAGATTTTTTTGGATGGGTGACTGCTGTGATAGTGTCTGGTGTATGTGGATGCAAAAAAACCTGGTTCTTGTCCTGCTATGTAGTGCGTCTCCTGCAAAAATAGGATGTCTGCTTGTCTATGCTTAATGTCAGTGAATGCTATGCGTCTTTTGTGAGGTGTGTTGAACCCTCTTACATTTTGTGTCATACACACAATTGTTGTTTTGTCAGTCATTATCTGTTTAATGGGTCAATACCTGCCTGACTGCTAAGTCTATCCATGAGACTGTGCGGACCAATCAATAATAGTGTAGAAAGTGCATATACCTGGAGTTTGTTGATTACGGGTAGATAGCGTGTAAACAAAAATATCAATTTAAACAATGTTGATTCAAACTTAAACCATGAAAACAGTAAAAAAAACAACAACAAAAACAATAACAAATAACAAATGGTTTGACATAACATGTCACAATTCAGGGGGAAATTAGTTTGCCCCTAGTAATGACTTATAGTAAATTTATAAACAATTACAAGGACAATATAACATTTATCGACAAATAATATAGGACTATATCAATTATTTATGCATACATGTTCAGTCTCTTTACTTGAGAATCCAGCAAATAAGAAGTATGCTAATGTTCATAGTGAAATGAGGAGACAGAAGATTTAATATTAAGATAACATAGATTTATCTCACCCAATCGGTTCCTATCAGCGTCATCCTGGATTATCCACAGGTGTAAGGTCTTGGGAGTTCTTTGGTCTTTTACTTTTCTGCTGCTGCCATTGTGCTTTAGGGGGTCTCACTGGTTTGGATGCCACTGCAGATTCTGCATCTTCTTTTGATATTGTTGGTTGGGGGGGTTCTATCCCCAAGGCCGCACATAATTCTGGTATATCGTCCAAGGTTTTACATGACAGCTTATTGCCACTGTGGGAGATGTTAATAGAGCATGGAAAGCCCCATCGATATGGTATTCCTTTAGCTCTGAGAAGCACTGTTAAATGTTGGTATTCTTTTCGCCTTTGTAGAGTACGAGGGGCCAAATCTGTAAATATTTGCAGGTGGCAATTTTGGAAATTGATATCTTTAATTCGTCTTGCTGCTTTCATGATGTCTTCTTTGGCCTGGAAATGTGTCAGCTTGAGAATAATATCTCTTGGAGGTGCTTGGTCTGAAGGCTTTGGTCTTAGAGCTCTATGAGCTCTATCCATGGATAGGTCTGTGGTAGAAGTGGGGCCCAGTAGAAAAGAGAAGAGGCCTTTAAGGAATTCAGGGATCGTGTTGGGCAAGATTGTTTCTGGGATCCCTCTAACACGAAGATTCTGCCGTCTCTCTCTATTCTCTAAGTCTTCTAGTTTATCTTGCAGTTGTAAAAGCATTGAATCGTGTACATTAGCTGTAGTTTGTAGGTTAGAGATTTCGTGACTCATAAACTCATTATCTTCTTCTAGGGCTTCTACCCTGTTGCCAATTTCTGACATATCTTTTCTTAGGTTGGCTAGTTCCTCTTTTATGCAATCTCTAACCTTGACAACTATGTTATCCAGATCATGTTTAGATGGTATAGTGGCCAAAAAGGATTTAGATATCTGCACAGAATCTTCCATATCACTATCCTCACTGTCTGAGGGTGACATCTCAGGTCTCTGTGGTGTGGCTTGTTCAGATAGAATAGACTGTGAGGTTTCTGCAGGCCTAAAGAAAGAGCTCACTGAATGTTTTGTTGCAGCAGGTTTTTTTGTATCTCTGCCCGGTTTGACAATCTTTTTTGGTGACATTTTCATGCAGTGCTATAGCCAGATTCCTTTCCTTTAGTTTGTTATCACTTTTACCCACTAAAAATTAGACCAGGATAGAGGAACAGTTCTTATAATGATGATTGGAGAGTATGTTAGGAATCTCCCTCAGTAGTTGTGAGCTGTGATTATATTAAATGAGGCAGTATGTCAGCATGGCCTGTGCTACGCACCTCTTCAGTACTCAGGCAATTAATATGTACTTTATAGTGAATTCAGGCAAGCAGCAAAATCCATCTGTTGTTGCAGTAATTAGAAGATGACAAAACTTTCCCTGTGTCTGTATCGTGCTTACTTTTCCAAATCCCAGTCTCTATTATTAAGTAGCTGCTTTTCGAGTCACAGTTCATGTGAGACTAAGCGTTGGCAAATATGTATTAATAGTAGGTATATTCGATCAGTTTGATGCCTATGGTGATGGATTTATTTATGCTCTCATGCAGCGTGTCACATCTTAACGTTGTGGAGATGGCGGTTATGATAAAGATCTGCATCAATAACACCTCACATGATCCGCATTCTACAGTCAGGCATTACCTATATTCCAGTGTCTCCTCCGGGGTCCTTTGCTTCAAGGCGCTAATTGGGATAGGAATCCGGAGGGTTCCGGTGTTACATTTTACCCTCAGGCTTCAAAGATGGCGGCCGCGATTTAGGCCTCAATCCTTAGTGGCATCAAAGATCCAGCTATAGCAGTTTTGGTCGCCTCTTTTCAGGGATGGGATAGGAATCCGGAGGGTTCCGATGTTACATTTTACCCTCAGGCTTCAAAGATGGCGGCCGCGATTTAGGCCTCAATCCTTAGTGGCATCAAAGATCCAGCTATAGCAGTTTTGGTCGCCTCTTTTCAGGTCCCCATCCGATCCGGAGGTGGTTTGGGCGTAATTGCGCCTTTGGTCTGTGCTCGAATGTCCCCGTAACAGCAATCTTGGGCAATTTTTGGTCGGAGCTCACATTAAAGTGCGGCCATCCGTCTCGCCAGCCGGCTCCGCCGATTAAATAATATTTTATATAATTTAGGATTAATGTATCTTTATGATTTCTTATCCTGTAATATTTGGTTTAGATCTGTTGTGTTTTACTAGTATCAACTTTAGTCGATATCTATTTATTTATCTTGTAACTTTGCGCTCATATGCTATGATTTTACTATGTATTTAAAGTGCATCAGAAGTATAATAGCCCTTTAAATGTAACCAGAAGCTAAACATCTGATTAAAATGTACTACCAATAGAAATGAAGGCTTTCGTTTAAATTATATGTTTTTTTAAAGTAAGGTCATGTCTATGATTAAGGCACCTATGCCAAAACATGTTAGACTCTCCTAGCTGACTTTTTTAATTTGGTAAAATAAAATCTTTGTTTTTAATTAGCATTGAGGAACCTTGCCAGTTTTTTTCTTGATCATGTATATATATATATATATATAAGCTCTCTGCAAACTATGTCAACACATTTGTGAAAGCAGCACAGCTAATCACAAGAGCAAATCCTATAACATTAAAGGGGCACACTCATGTATATCTGCAAATGTGGTATACATGATACATTGCACTGCATGTGAAGTGGGATGTTATATTGGAGAAACAAGCCAAAAACTGCACCTTCAGATGAACTTACACAGACACTCAATCAAAAACCACTATGAAACAAAATACTGTACCCCTGTTGGTCACCATTTCACCCAACCTGACCACTCCATCCAAAACCTCAAAATCAAGATTCTCAGAGGCAACTTCAAAAACACCATGGAAAGAAAAACCTTTAAAATGAAAATGATAATGCACTTCAACTTGCTAAATTCTGGACTAAATGTGGACTCTGGTTTCTTAACCCATTATCAAAAATTTTTGTAATGTACTTTCATATACTTTAGTCAATTACATTGTATATTCCACACTCTCTATGCATAGGTACGCAGGTAAGCCTATGTCCACACTTGTGTCAATAATATTATTCCCCTTTTTTTCCTTTCTCCTTTTTTTGACTATTTTATATTCCCCTGTATACCTAATTTCCCATCTTTATTCATATGGATTCTTTGTTGATATTTAACTTTATGTCAGTATATGCTTTGAGTATTATTTACCATATATTTCCCCTGCCTGTAATCTTTTAGACACTATCTGCCTGTCTCCTAAATCCCCATCATGATTTTTACGACACCCCTCCTCCCTCTGCATTCAGACCTCTGTAACACTTTGTTTTTTTAGCCTGTGTTTTAAGATATAATCTGTAAATTCCATCAAATTGATCAGTATTGCTTCAGACTTGAAAAAGGAAGACACTCTTCGAAAGCTTGTCATCTTATAAATGTATAGTTGTTCCAATAAAAAAGTATCATTGCTCAATGCAATACTCTTGTTATTTTGATATATATATATATATATATATATATATATATATATATATATATATATATATATATATATATATATATACATACAGTATATATATATATATATATATATATATATATATATATAATATATGTATGTGTGTGTGTATATATATATATATGTGTGTGTGTATATATATATATATATGTGTGTGTGTGTGTGTATACATTATATATATATATATATATATAGTGTGTATATATATATATATATTTACACATTGTATATATCTATATATATTCAGAGGAAATTCTGCAGCACTTCAAAAATACTTTTCTGTTACTTTATTACAAGCATAAGAGACATAGGCAATGTTTAGTGCAAAGCCCTTTCGCAAGCAGACGGCTAGATTTAGAGTTCGGCGGTAAAAGGGCTGTTAACGCTCCGCGGGTTTTTTTCTGGCCGCACCATAAATTTAACTCTGGTATCGAGAGTTCAAACAAATGCTGCGTTAGGCTCCAAAAAAGGAGCGTAGAGCATTTTTACCGCAAATGCAACTCTCGATACCAGAGTTGCTTACGGACGCGGCCAGCCTCAAAAACGTGCTCGTGCACGATTCTCCCATAGGAAACAATGGGGCTGTTTGAGCTGAAAAAAAACCTAACACCTGCAAAAAAGCAGCGTTCAGCTCCTAACGCAGCCCCATTGTTTCCTATGGGGAAACACTTCCTACGTCTGCACCTAACACCCTAACATGTACCCCGAGTCTAAACACCCCTAACCTTACACTTATTAACCCCTAATCTGCCGCCCCCGCTATCGCTGACCCCTGCATTACACTTTTAACCCCTAATCTGCCGCTCCGTAAACCGCCGCCACCTACGTTATCCCTATGTACCCCTAATCTGCTGCCCTAACATCGCCGACCCCTATGTTATATTTATTAACCCCTAATCTGCCCCCCACAACGTCGCCGACACCTGCCTACACTTATTAACCCCTAATCTGCCGAGCGGACCTGAGCGCTACTATAATAAAGTTATTAACCCCTAATCCGCCTCACTAACCCTATCATAAATAGTATTAACCCCTAATCTGCCCTCCCTAACATCGCCGACACCTACCTTCAATTATTAACCCCTAATCTGCCGACCGGAGCTCACCGCTATTCTAATAAATGTATTAACCCCTAAAGCTAAGTCTAACCCTAACACTAACACCCCCCTAAGTTAAATATAATTTTTATCTAACGAAATAAATTAACTCTTATTAAATAAATGATTCCTATTTAAAGCTAAATACTTACCTGTAAAATAAATCCTAATATAGCTACAATATAAATTATAATTATATTATAGCTATTTTAGGATTAATATTTATTTTACAGGCAACTTTGTAATTATTTTAACCAGGTACAATAGCTATTAAATAGTTAAGAACTATTTAATAGTTACCTAGTTAAAATAATAACAAATTTACCTGTAAAATAAATCCTAACCTAAGATATAATTAAACCTAACACTACCCTATCAATAAAATAATTAAATAAACTACCTACAATTACCTACAATTAACCTAACACTACACTATCAATAAATTAATTAAACACAATTGCTACAAATAAATAAAATTAAATAAACTATCTAAAGTACAAAAAATAAAAAAGAACTAAGTTACAGAAAATAATAAAATATTTACAAAGATAAGAAAAATATTACAACAATTTTAAACTAATTACACCTACTCTAAGCCCCCTAATAAAATAACAAAGCCCCCCAAAATAAAAAATTCCCTACCCTATTCTAAAATACAAATATTACAAGCTCTTTTACCTTACCAGCCCTGAACAGGGCCCTTTGCGGGGCATGCCCCAAGAATTTCAGCTCTTTTGCCTGTAAAAAAAAAACATACAATACCCCCCCCCAACATTACAACCCACCACCCACATACCCCTAATCTAACCCAAACCCCCCTTAAATAAACCTAACACTACCCCCCTGATGATCTTCCTACCTTGTCTTCACCATGCCAGGTTCACCGATCCGTCCTGGCTCCAAGATCTTCATCCAACCCAAGCGGGGGCTAGACATCCACTGAAGAAGTCCAGAAGAGGGTCCAAAGTCTTCCTCCTATCCGGCAAGAAGAGGACATCCGGACCGGCAAACATCTTCTCCAAGCGGCATCTTCTATCTTCTTCCATCCGATGACGACCGGCTCCATCTTGAAGACCTCCAGCGCGGATCCATCCTCTTCTTCCGACGACTAGACGACGAATGACGGTTCCTTTAAGGGACGTCATCCAAGATGGCGTCCCTCGAATTCCGATTGGCTGATAGGATTCTATCAGCCAATCGGAATTAAGGTAGGAATTTTCTGATTGGCTGATGGAATCAGCCAATCAGAATCAAGTTCAATCCGATTGGCTGATCCAATCAGCCAATCAGATTGAGCTCGCATTCTATTGGCTGATCGGAACAGCCAATAGAATGCGAGCTCAATCTGATTGGCTGATTGGATCAGCCAATCGGATTGAACTTGATTCTGATTGGCTGATTCCATCAGCCAATCAGAAAATTCCTACCTTAATTCCGATTGGCTGATAGAATCCTATCAGCCAATCGGAATTCGAGGGACGCCATCTTGGATGACGTCCCTTAAAGGAACCGTCATTCGTCGTCTAGTCGTCGGAAGAAGAGGATGGATCCGCGCTGGAGGTCTTCAAGATGGAGCCGGTCGTCATCGGATGGAAGAAGATAGAAGATGCCGCTTGGAGAAGATGTTTGCCGGTCCGGATGTCCTCTTCTTGCCGGATAGGAGGAAGACTTTGGACCCTCTTCTGGACTTCTTCAGTGGATGTCTAGCCCCCGCTTGGGTTGGATGAAGATCTTGGAGCCAGGACGGATCGGTGAACCTGGCATGGTGAAGACAAGGTAGGAAGATCATCAGGGGGGTAGTGTTAGGTTTATTTAAGGGGGGTTTGGGTTAGATTAGGGGTATGTGGGTGGTGGGTTGTAATGTTGGGGGGGGGTATTGTATGTTTTTTTTTTACAGGCAAAAGAGCTGAAATTCTTGGGGCATGCCCCGCAAAGGGCCCTGTTCAGGGCTGGTAAGGTAAAAGAGCTTGTAATATTTGTATTTTAGAATAGGGTAGGGAATTTTTTATTTTGGGGGGCTTTGTTATTTTATTAGGGGGCTTAGAGTAGGTGTAATTAGTTTAAAATTGTTGTAATATTTTTCTTATCTTTGTAAATATTTTATTATTTTCTGTAACTTAGTTCTTTTTTATTTTTTGTACTTTAGATAGTTTATTTAATTTTATTTATTTGTAGCAATTGTGTTTAATTAATTTATTGATAGTGTAGTGTTAGGTTAATTGTAGGTAATTGTAGGTAGTTTATTTAATTATTTTATTGATAGGGTAGTGTTAGGTTTAATTATATCTTAGGTTAGGATTTATTTTACAGGTAAATTTGTTATTATTTTAACTAGGTAACTATTAAATAGTTCTTAACTATTTAATAGCTATTGTACCTGGTTAAAATAATTACAAAGTTGCCTGTAAAATAAATATTAATCCTAAAATAGCTATAATATAATTATAATTTATATTGTAGCTATATTAGGATTTATTTTACAGGTAAGTATTTAGCTTTAAATAGGAATCATTTATTTAATAAGAGTTAATTTATTTCGTTAGATAAAAATTATATTTAACTTAGGGGGGTGTTAGTGTTAGGGTTAGACTTAGCTTTAGGGGTTAATACATTTATTAGAATAGCGGTGAGCTCCGGTCGGCAGATTAGGGGTTAATAATTGAAGGTAGGTGTCGGCGATGTTAGGGAGGGCAGATTAGGGGTTAATACTATTTATGATAGGGTTAGTGAGGCGGATTAGGGGTTAATAACTTTATTATAGTAGCGCTCAGGTCCGCTCGGCAGATTAGGGGTTAATAAGTGTAGGTAGGTGTCGGCGACGTTGTGGGGGGCAGATTAGGGGTTAATAAATATAACATAGGGGTCGGCGATGTTAGGGGTAGCAGATTAGGGGTACATAGGGATAACGTAGGTGGCGGCGATTTGCGGTCGGAAGATTAGGGGTTAATTATTTTAAGTAGCTTGCGGCGACGTTGTGGGGGGCAAGTTAGGGGTTAATAGATATAATACAGGGGTCGGCGGTGTTAGGGGCAGCAGATTAGGGGTACATAAGTATAACGTAGGTGGCGGTCGGCAGATTAGGGGTTAAAATTTTTAATCGAGTGGCGGCGATGTGGGGGGAGCTCGGTTTAGGGGTACATAGGTAGTTTATGGGTGTTAGTGTACTTTAGGGTACAGTAGTTAAGAGCTTTATAAACCGGCGTTAGCCAGAAAGCTCTTAACTCCTGCTATTTTCAGGCGGCTGGAATCTTGTCGTTAGAGCTCTAACGCTCACTGCAGAAACGACTCTAAATACCGGCGTTAGGAAGATCCCATTGAAAAGATAGGCTACGCAAATGGCGTAGGGGGATCTGCGGTATGGAAAAGTCGCGGCTGTAAAGTGAGCGTTAGACCCTTTAATCACTGACTCCAAATACCGGCGGTAGCCTAAAACCAGCGTTAGGAGCCTCTAACGCTGGTTTTGACGGCTACCGCCGAACTCTAAATCTAGCCGCAAGTGATTATATATACAAAACACAGAAATTAATTGCACTTTGAGACTGTACAGGGTACGCATCCTAAGTCACTGTGACCTCACAGCCCTGAATACTTACAGACAGCTGTACAGTTTTCAGCAACTCAGGCAGTTAACCCCTGAGCAGCCTGGGTGACAGGCCTAAGGGGAAACTTACAAAAATTATCAACACAACACACAGAAAACCTGGCACTCACTGGCAGGCACACAGTAATATTGAAAAGCAAAAATGGGAGAGTCAGTAGCATTTGGTGCCAAACAGTTTAAGCCCAGAGCCACGTCAAGGTCTCTCCCCTCCCTATTTTGCTTTCAGGTATGTCAAGTTCCTGCTGTAATATATCCTGCAAACCTCACTATTTTCTGTTTTTATTCCACTTTGCTTACTCTCTTTTGGTAAGCAATTGCAGGCCGTTAATTAAATCCTGTATTTACTGTGATGATATTTTTAATAGTAAATATACGGTAAGTATTAAACTGTGTGAATCACTTCCATTGAAAGAGATCACTGCCTTTCCCGGTCCTCCTTCACCTTATGTTCAAAGATAGTCGGTATTGGTCTGGCGGCGCTGTGTCTGTAAGGGAACCAAGCTGAATACTTTTCCGTCACTCAAGAGCTTACTTTGTATGCTTTTTTTTTATTGATGTGCTCTTGATAAAGGCAATATAATTTCTGAAATGTGTAGCACTTTTAAGTTTATCCATTTTTTAACCCTGTATTTTCTATTGGTTTTACTCAGTGTGTGACGTTATTACACTATTTTGGGTTTATTTTCTTTCAGAGGTTGAGTGATCAGTGTAACCGGAGTGCAAGACAGACAAGTATTCTGCTTGGTTCTCTACGAGACACAGCGCCCCCAGACCGATACCTAGATGATATATTTAATGTCTTGTCATTTGCTTTTTGATCAACCCTTGCCAATACTTGCTATAATTACTAAATGTATAAGGTGACTAACTGTATAACTATATCTTCCTCCAAATCTTATTGTCTGTTTATTTTAACTTATGTCACCCTGACATAGCCTGAATCAAACTTTGTCAATTGGCCTTTTTGACTCTCAGTGATCCTGTCATTAACTTCTTTAGTGGACCCAGCTGACTGTTGTGCCATACTAGTTTGGGGAATGCACTGCAAAGGGTTAGTATTGCTATGGCAGTTAGTAGTATCTTAATATTATATGCTTGGATTTCTTAAGTGAGCATTTTATAAGTGCGGTATTAACAATTAGGCAAAATAATTATATAAGAATTTTAGAAGGAGTGAACAAAAGACAAGACACAAGGCAAGGTTCTGTTGTAATACATGGATTTCCCTGATTCCCTTTTCGTGAAAATGATCCATATATTAATTTTCCATGTTGCTACATTTTGTCTATACAACAATCTGTATTATTAATTTCCCCCTTACCACCTTTTTATCCATTGGCACATCTCTTTTACCTCACTTTTTCTCTCATGAGCTTCACATGTTCTTTTTCTCCTTCCAATCTTCATGCCAAAGACATTCTCAATACTGCAAATCTGTTTCTCCTCTTAGGTCACTCTGTCTCTTGTTCATACTAGCTACTGGTGATATCTCTCCCAATCCTGATCCCCCACAACTTCCTAACTGTGCCTGCCCATGTACTGTATGTCTTGCCATAGATCTAGAAAACAAAACTCTGGAAACCTTAATCAGTTTTCTTTTGTATCTAAAACAACCCCTTCTCTTGTGCACTCTGGAACTCGCACTCTGTGTGCAACAATTTCACTTCTATCCATTACCTCTCCATTCCCTATTTCCTTAACCTTCTGACTCTCACAGAAACCTGTCTTCAGACATAGCCTTCACTGCTGTAATGTCACCTAGAGGTCTCCACTTCAGTCATACCCCTAGGTCTGGAAACTAACAGGGAGGTAGTGTAGGTATTTTACTTTCCTCTTGTTGCACCTTTCAACAAATACAACCCATCTCTTCCCTCACATTTTCTTCTTTCCAAACCCTCATAATTCACTTATTCTCTCCTCTCTCTGTACGTGTTCAGGTTATGTATCTCCACCCCAGCTCCTCATTTCTTGATCATTTTGCTTCCTGGCTTTGTTTCCTCTACTGAGAAATCACTGCCCCTCATGCAAAAAAAGTCTCCAGTTTACTTCCTCTTTTTGTCTGTCACAATGGAATGACTGTCCCACTCACAAAGATGGACACTATCTTAATCTGATTTTCAGCTAACGATGCACTTTCTCAAACTTCACAAATTCCCCTTTTCCTCTTTCTGACCAAATTGCACTTCATACTGCACTCTCACCATATAAACCTCACACCAAACTCCACAGAAGCATTGTCACTAGATCAGCAACATCTCACAAACACATTCAAACCTCTTCTCTCTGCTCTCTTCCAGCTCCTTCTTTTACTGCCCGGACCAATCTATCTGTCACTACAACTCCACTCTTACATCGGTCCTTGACAATTTGACCCTGCCTACCTTAGTTCAGAAATCTCGTACTCATCCTCAGCCTTGGCATACAGCTTTGACACACTACCTACATACAGTATATGTTCTCACACTGCTGACTTTCTTCATTACAAGTTCATCTTTAACTATTATTCTGCCCTTAATTTCTCTAAGCAGGATTGCATTTCCACTCTTATCTCTACTCTTTCTTTAAACCTATAATGTCTGTTCTTCCCTTTCTGTACCCTTTAATGCCCATCCCCACCTCTAACTACCACTTCTCTCTGAGCTAAAGATTTTGCCAGCCACTTCAACAACAAAATTGATTCCATCAGAAACAAAACATTTCTCATTATAATACCAGTCTCTAACTCCTCAGCTTCTCACAATCATCCAAAACTCACCCAGTCACAAATTCAGCTCTTTTGCCCCTGTTGCTGAGGAATAAGTTTCTACCCTTATGTCTTCTTCTCACCTCACTGCCTGTCCCCTCAATCCCATCCTTCTCTCCCCCTCCTCTTACTCCAATCCTCACACATATTTTCAACCTCTCCCTCAGCACTGATATATTTCCATCATCTCTTAAACATATACTAGTCAAACCTATCCTCAAAAAACATTCTCTTGATCCAACCTCCCTATCTAACAACCTCCCTATTTCCCTACTTCCTCTTGCCTCAAAATATTTGGGAAGACTAGTATATTGTGATCACCTGTATTTAAAGTTTATCTTCCAGAACCTTTATAAACTTATAATAGTGGATTTATTGCTCTTTATATGAACTAACCAGGCAGCAATGACAGTGTTACCTGATTAGACAATAGTGAGTCAGTTTCAGAGTACTTGATGAAAACACTTATAGTGAACAATAATAGATTCAGAATGTCCAAAATAAGGTTAAGGTAAGGATTGCTTGAATATCAAAACACAGTTCATGTATTTGTTTACAGTTATTTGATGTTAGCAATATCTCTGCTGAAGTTCCAATTAATCTGAATCTCCCGGTCTTCACACACTCACACACTCTCACTAAAATATATACAATGAGCGTTCTACCCGGAACTTACGTAATCTACCCGGAACTTACGTAAACTACAGCTATTACTAAACTCATATTATACCCCAGATAAGGAAAGGGTATACATTACAAGAAAGGATGCTGCCATTGTTTCAATCGATGCAGAGAAGGCCTTCGACTCCATTACCTGGGACCATTTATTTTTTACTTTAAAGGAATATGGAGTCGAGGGCCCTTTCTTCCATCTTATACGGTCAATATGCAACTCTGCTAGGGCATCGGTCATTATTAATGGAACATCTTCAGAACAATTTCCCCTCTTTAAGGGATCTAGACAAGGGTGCCCATTATCCCCTTATCTTTTTAATCTGGCCTTAGAGCCCCTTGCGATCCTGTTGAGGAAAGAATTAGACGGGGTTAAATTAGGTAATAGAAGAATAACAACACTTTTATATGCTGACGATTTATTGGTATTATTAACAAATACAAAAAAAAATATACCTTTATTGATACAGATATTACAAGACTTTGGGGCCTTTTCAGGCTATAAGATCAATACATTAAAAACAGAAATTTTTTGGCTAAATAAAAATAAGGATTCATACCACTTATTTCCATTTAAAGAGGCAAAAGATTCTTTTACATATTTAGGGATTAAATTATCTAAAAATTACAAAGAATGGTATGATTACAACTATCCCCCGGTTTTTCTTAAAATAAAGAGGGATATGGAAAAATGGGCAAAGTTTAAACTTACTATAACTGGCAAGATTAATTTAGTTAAAATGCTTCTTTTCCCGAAATTACTCTATTTAATGCAGAACCTACCTATTTTGATAAAAAAGAAAGATTTAATTGATTATAGAAGAGCATGTTTACAATTCATATGGAAAGGGAAAAGAAGATCAATAGCGTTTAAAAAAATGTCCCTCTATAGAATTGACGATGGATTTGCGTTATCTGATCTAGAAATATATAATCTCTCGTGTTTAAGTAAAGTCGCAATAGATTGGATGGTTAGTGCGGACTACTACGCCGTTCTTCCTGTGGAAGACATATTGGTATATCCATACTCTCTTCCAGCACTTCTCCATACGTTACCTGATAAATGGCCCACTAAAATCTCTCAATTCCCTGTGATTCAGTACGTAATAATGGCCTGGCAGAAAATACTTAAAATATTAGGTATTAATCCAACTTTTTCTAAATATCTACCTATCAATGGTAATCCTAATTTCACTCCAGCATTAGATTCGAAAATTTTTAAAAATTGGACAGTGATGGGACTTAAAATGGTATATCAATGCATTGACCTAGAATTGAAGATGTGTAAGCAATTTTCTGAACTTAAACAAGATTTTGACATCGAAAATAGTGAATTTTTTGCCTTTTTACAGATACGACATTATATACAAGGAATCATACAGAAAAATATAATATCTGAGTCTTGGAATATACTGGAACCTGCTTTTAATCTATTTAAGGCTGGTAAATACAGTATCTCGACAGTATATAAAATAATAATTTCTTTATTTGGATATCAGAATCTTCAAAAATTAGCGGATATATGGCAGATCCCCCCGAAAAGGTTACAACAAAGCTTTAATTTAATAGATAGGGCGACAATTTCTTCATCATGGAGAGAAACACATACCAAATTTGTAAATAATGCATATGTTACACCTCAGGTTAAAGCTAAATGGGATAAAACAGAGGGACGCTGTCTGAAATGTAAGAGTATAAATGCAGACCTATATCATTGTTTCTGGGGATGCCCTAAAGTGAAATTATTCTGGCTTAAAATAAACACTTGGATTAACAAAATTAATATGACTAATATCCAGTTAAGTGATAAACAGGTGTTCTTTTTTGTAACGCAGGACGGATCATCACTTAAAAATACTCGCCAATTGAATATCATAATTATAACTGCTAGATTAATGATATTAAATTATTGGAAATCTAAGAAAGCTCCCAGCCTTAAGGAATTTATTCAAAAACTTCAAAAACAATTAATTATGGAACAATTTGATGTTTCCGTGAATTCAGAATCTCAAGTTAGAAGTTTTTTTCATAAATGGGGATTAATAATTAAGAGCTTCTCATTAGAAACTCAGAGGCAATTAATTGCACCGTTTATAGGTACGGAATATGCTTGAGTTGGTTATTACAGATGATGAATATTCCTTATTCCAGGATGATGGAGTGAGGGGTGAAGAGGGAAGAGGAGGTGGAAGAGAGAGGAATGATTCATTTTCCTTTTTTTTTTTTTTGTTGTTGTTGTTGTGTTTTGTTATTTAAGTTTTTAGTTTAGGGAAAATTGCCATACTTAGTCTGATTAATGTATTATAGGAATACCAAGGGTGTTGTGAAAAATCTTTTCTGACAGATTAAGGGATAATAATATCACTTGGAGTTGCAAATAGTCGTTAAAGAAGTATTGTTTAATGAAATATTTGTTTTTGTAATATGAATATATGTTATATTACTTGTGGAATTGTATTTGAATCACATTTTGTATGGCAATTGGAAAATAAAGATATATATATAATACCAGTCTCTAACTCCTCAGCTTCTCACAATCATTCAAAACTCACCCAGTCACAAATTCAGCTCTTTTGCCCCTGTTGCTGAGGAATAAGTTTCTGCCCTTATGTCTTCTTCTCACCTCACTGCCTGTCCCCTCAATCCCATCCTTCTCTCCCCCTCCTCTTACTCCAATCCTCACACATATTTTCAACCTCTCCCTCAGCACTGATATATTTCCATCATCTCTTAAACATGTACTAGTCAAACCTATGCTCAAAAAACATTCTCTTGATCCAACCTCCCTATCTAACAACCTCCCTATTTCCCTACTTCCTCTTGCCTCAAAATGTTTGGGAAGACTAGTATATTGTGATCACCTGTATTTAAAGTTTATCTTCCAGAACCTTTATAAACTTATAATAGTGGATTTATTGCTCTTTATATGAACTAACCAGGCAGCAATGACAGTGTTACCTGATTAGACAATAGTGAGTCAGTTTCAGAGTACTTGATGAAAACACTTATAGTGAACAATAATAGATTCAGAATGTCCAAAATAAGGTTAAGGTAAGGATTGCTTGAATATCAAAACACAGTTCATGTATTTGTTTACAGTTATTTGATGTTAGCAATATCTCTGCTGAAGTTCTAATTAATCTGAATCTCCCGGTCTTCACACACTCACACACTCTCACTAAAATATATACAATGAGCATTCAAACAGTTAACTCCCCTTTTGTAGATGAATCAGGTTATTGTTCCCACTTTGATATAAACAAACAATCAGGATTACAGAGTTCCGATAATACCAACGGTTATGCAAAGCGATATGTTGAGAGTAAGTACATTACCCGAAGTTACGTGAGGGAGATTTCTGGATGTCCATTCAGAGAGCTCCTGACTGCTGTGTGTGAGTGCGTCTTTCTTCCGGAACGCTGAGAAAGTAGATCCGGTGTGCTCCGTGATACGGTCCCAGAGGCAAAAGGAAAGATGTAACGCCTTCCACAGGGACAATAGTTTAGGTATGTAGATTGACTACGAATATAGTAACTTATACAGTAGTTAGATAGGAAAATACTGAGCAAAGTTTGAGTTACTTCACAAAGTAAAAAAACCGTCAAGATGATAGTACTTCAATTTTCAGGCAGTGACTAACTGCAATAAGCTCCCTTAAATAGGGAGGATCCATACATGGGTGGGGATATACCTAAAAAGGTATATCACATATCCCCTACCTCAAGGAATCACCCCCGGGGATTCCAGATGGGGTTTTTGAGGGCATGTTCGATGGAAAGACTGCAATAAACGGGGAGCATGTATTTCAGTATGTAGCTGCCAGGAGTTTTCTTCCGGCCCGTAACCTTTCCATTTAATCAAATATTCTAGTTTACGTCTATTTATCCTAGAGTCTAAGATTGTTTCTACTTCAAATTCTTCCTGGTCATCTATAAGAACAGGTGGTGGTTGATTCTGGTTTAGGTTCTGGGAAACGGATTTATATGGTTTTAACAATGACACATGAAATGTAGAATGGATCTTGTAGTCTTTCAGTAGATTCAGTCTTACATCAATTGAATTGATGACCTTATCTATAACGAAGGGACCTAGGAATTGATTGGCCAATTTTTTACAAGGTACATGTAATCTAAGATGTTTTATTGATAACAGTACCTGGTCACCAATTTTATATTGAGGGCTTGTTCTGTGTCTTTGATCATAATAGTGTTTTTGGTGTTCTTTTGCTTCTGAGAGATGTGTTTTGAGTATTTCTAGTCTTTCTTGTAATCTATCTGAGAAGTCTATAGCACTAGGTGAATTGACCACTGTGTTAGATAAGGTTATGGTATTTGGATGGTATCCATATGTAGTGAAAAAGGGTGTCATTCTAGTAGATGTTGATATAGACTTGTTGTAGGAGAATTCTGCCATTGGAAGGTAATTTACCCAATCATCTTGAAGATGAGTTATATAGCACCTTAAATATTGTTCTAAGGTTTGATTTAATCTTTCTGTCAACCCGTTAGTTTGAGGGTGAAAAGCTGTGGAATACCTAGAATCAACTTTTAATAATTTACATAATGACCTCCAAAAAGCAGAGCTAAATTGATTACCTCGGTCAGTGAATATGTAAGTGGGAAGTCCATGTAACCGTACAATATAGTCCAAAAATACCTTGGCTGTTGTCATAGCGGTCGGAAGCCCTTTTAATGGTATGAAGTAAGCCAATTTTGTTAAGTGGTCAATAACCACAAGTATTGTGTCGTAATGTTGTGAGTTTGGTAACTCCACTATAAAGTCCATAGATATGGTGCACCATGGCTTATCAGGAATAGGCAGAGGGGTTAAAAGACCTATGGGTTTCTTATGATCTAACTTGTTCCTTGCGCATGTATCACAGGTAGTTACATAATCATATATTGTTTGTTCCATATGGGGCCACCAAAAATTCCTTCTTGTTAATTCAGTAGTTTTTTGTATGCCCATATGTCCTGACATTGTTCCATCATGGGTATGAGTGAGTATAGTTTTTCTGAGAACCTCTGGTATATATAACTGTTCATTGTGATATAAGAGACCAGTGGCTGGATCTTCCCTACAAGCACTTGAATGTGAGGGCTCATCTTTTAAGGCTTTCAGTACATCCTCCTCTATGGATGTAAGCATCCCTATAAATTTCCCTTGAGGTATTACAGTATCCAAGACTTCTTGATATGAAGTTTCATGTAGTCTTGATAAAGCATCTGCCTTGGTATTCTGACTTCCAGGTCTATATGTAATAAGGAAATTAAATCGGTCTAAGAAGAGGGACCACCATGCTTGGTGTGCTGTCAGTGTCTTGTTTCTTGTTTCTTGTTTATCGCCAGCAGTTCTTTGTCACCAACACTGTAATTGTTTTCAGCTGTTGTGAGCATTCTAGAGAAGTAAGCTATAGGATGTGTTTCTGTCTTATATCTATTATGTTGTGATAAGACTGCTCCTATTCCTGAATTGGAGGCGTCTACCTCCAAAAGTCGAAGTCTGGCATGGTTAAGACTGGTGCGGTAGTAAAGTGTTGTTTTAAAATGATAAAAGCTTTTTGAGCCTGGTCAGTCAATTTGAAACTTTTTTTTTTGCTAGTTAGTTGTGTTAAGGGTTTTACAATGGTGGAAAAATTCTTAATAAATTTTCTGTAAAAATTTAAGAAGCCAATGAACCTCTGTAGGGTTCTTAATGAAGTTGGCAGAGGCCAATCAAGTATTGCAGTGATTTTTTCTGGATACATTTGGATCCTATTTGGGGATATGATGTAACCTAAAAATTTAATCTCATTCACATGAAAGGAACATTTTTCCAGCTTAGCATACAGTTTGTGTTCTTTTAATCTTGTAAGAACCCAGCGTACGTGTTTTTCGTGTTCGTGTGGAGTCTTGGAATAAATCAAAATATCATCTAGATATATGATGACACATATATCCATTAGATCACAAAATATTTCATTGATAAAATGTTTAAACGTTGCAGGGGCATTACTTAAACCAAATGGCATAACATTATATTGAAAAAGACCGTATCTGGTTCTGAAAGCGGTCTTCCATTGGTCGCCCTGTTTTATTCGAATCAAGTTGTAAGCCCCCTTGAGATCTAATTTTGTATATATTGTGGCGCCATTGAGACGTTCGAGCAGTTCTGGTATTAGGGGTAATGGATATCTGTTCTTTATTGTAATAGTATTCAAGGCTCTATAATCTATTATCGGCCGTAAAGTACCATCCTTGTTTCTGACAAGGAACATACCTGCTGCTGCAGGTGATGTTGAATGGGATATAAATCAGTTCCGCAGGTTTTCATCTAAATAAGATCTTAAATAAGTTAATTTGTTTTGAGAGAGAGGGTATATCTTACCATGTGGAATTTGTGATCCAGGTATTATGTCTATTGGACAGTCAAAATCTCTATGGGGAGGAAGACTCTCAGCTTCCTTCATATCAAATACCTCTGCCAGATCCTGATAAGGCCTAGGTACTCCTGTCTCAAGCGTTGCTATGGTGCAATAGGGGTAACAAGTCTTTAGACAATAGGAAGAGTTTAGTGTTAATTCAGTAAGTGACCAATCTATAGTGGGATTGTGTTTCTCTAACCAAGAATAGCCCAGAATAATAGAGTGCATAGATATGGGGATTAAGTCAAATGTAAAATATTCAGTATGTCCTTTTTTAGTGGTGATAAGTAATGGTATGGTGTGGTGTGTTATGGGTCCCTTTTGTTTAAATGTACCATCTATTAACTTAACAAAAACAGGGTTTTGCTTACACACAATTGGTATTTTATTATTTTCAACATAGGTGGCGTCAATATAATTCCCAGATGCCTTAGACTGGATATTTCTCTGATCCCACTGTAAAGAAAACGGTCATTTGAGCAATTTTTTCTATGTTGTATATATAATTTGTATTAGAGGGCTTACCCTTCTTCTGTTTTTGTAGCTGGGGACATGTGGACTCCATGTGTTCATTGAGAGCACAATAAAGGCATAGATTCTCTAATCTTCTTCTTGTTTTCTCCTCTGGTGTGAGAGGTCCTTTGATAACACCTATCTCCATAGGTGTGGGGTTACAGGGTGCTCTCTCTTGACTTGATGTATACATATAAGATCGCTTGGGCATGGTGTCATAAGATGCTCTTTCAGCCCTCCTTTCTCAGAGTCTCCTGTCGAAAGCGGTACTCAGTTTTATGAGAGAGGTAAGGCTGTCAGGAATCCCAGGCGTGATAATTCATCTTTCAGAGTTTCTGAAAGTCCCAGCCGAAACTGGTTCTTGAGACTTATCTCATTCCATTGTGAATCCTCCGCCCACATCTGGAATTCAGTAGTATATTCCTCAACTGTTCTTTTGCCCTGTTTTAAAGAGCGCAATCTGGTCTCAGCGATTATTTGGGTGTTTGAATCCTCATAAAGATTCGTCATAGTTAAAAAAAAATGCTGCAATGAGTCCAATATGGGGTTGTTATTTTCAAAGAACCTATTGGCCCAGGATCTGGGTTCCCCTTGTAGAAATGATATGGTAGTACATACCTTAATCCTCTCAGAATGGTATGTACGAGGTCTTAAAGAAAAAAGCAAGTTACATGCGTTTTTAAAATCCCTAAATTCATTGTGTTTACCTGTGAAAGGTTGTGGGTATAGAATGTGTGGTTCTGGTATATCTGTACTCTTTGGAGACATACATTCCTTAATTAATGCTTTTAAAGCAGTGTTCTCCGTTTGCACTTCAGTTAGCCCCTGGTCCAAGTAATCCAATTTCTGGTATACATTGCTAAATTCATTTTTTATTTCATTTGGGTCCATTTTGACAGTTTTATGCAAAAAAACCTTTTTAGGCCTGAAAATTATGTGATCACCTGTATTTAAAATATATCTTCCAGAACCTTTATAAACTTATAATAGTGGATTTGTTGCTCTTTATATAAACTAACCAGGCAGCAATGACAGTGTTACCTGATTAGACAATAGTGAGTCAGTTTCTGAGTACTTGATGAAAACACTTATAGTGAACAATAATAGATTCAGAATGTCCAAAATAAGGTTAAGGTAAGGATTGCTTGAATATCAAAAACAGTTCATGTATTTGGTTACGGTTATTTGATGTTAGCAATATCTCTGATGAAGTTCCAATTAATCTGAATCTCCCAGTCTTCACACACTCACACACTCTCACTAAAATATATACAATGAGCATTCAAACAGTTAACTCCCCTTTTGTAGATGAATCAGGGTATTGTTCCCACTTTGATATAAACAAACAATCAGGATTACAGAGTTCCGATAATACCAACGGTTATGCAAACCGATATGTTGAGAGTAAGTACATTACCCGAAGTTACGTGAGGGAGATTTCTGGATGTCCATTCAGAAAGCTCCTGACTGCCGTGTGTGAGTGCGTCTTTCTACCGGAACACTGAGAAAGTAGATCCGGCGTGCTCCGTGATACGGTCCCAGAGGCAAAAGGAAAGATGTAACACCTTCCACAGGGACGTTAGTTTAGGTATATAGATTGACTACGAATATAGTAACTTATACAGAAGTTAGATAGGAAAATACTGAGCAAAGTTTGAGTTACTTCACAAAGTAATGACCTGAAGAAAAGAAAGTGTAAGCTCTTGCAAAAAAAAGTGTCAAGATGATAGTACTTCAATTTTCAGGCAGTGACTAACTGCAATAAGCTCCCTTAAATAGGGAGGATCCATACATGGGTGGGGATATACCTTAAAGGTATATCACATATATACACATTTATAACATTTCATCACATTAAACTCCCTCTGTGATATATTGCAATCTGGATTTTGCCCCAACAATCTACAAAGACAGGAATTGTTACTAGGTTACTAATGACCTACATACAGCAAAATTGAAAGTCCACTTCCCTCTGTTATCCTTCATGTTCTGTGTGTAGCCTTTGATACTGATGACCACCCTCCATTCCTTCAGCATTTGCGACACAACACTCTTGTGGTTCTCCTTCTACCTGTCTAATCGTACCTTTAGTGTAGCCTTCTCTGGCACATCCTTTACCATTTTCTGTTAGGCTACCACAATGCTATGTCCTTGGTTACATTCTTTTCTCAATCTATACGTCATCCATAGGGTCCTTTATAAATATATTAAAGTCCCAAGGTTTTCAAAATCATTTGTATGCTGCTGACACCCAAATTTGTAACTTGTGTCAATAACTGTCTTTCTAATATTTAATTTTGGATGTCCTCTTGCTACCTTAGGCTAACTCTCTCCAAAACTGAGCTCCTTATTTTAGCCCTTCTTTGAAAATATCTACTCCCCAAATTTTTTAACTGTTGATAATAACATTCTTAGGAACGCCACTGACACTACCATGTTCAAGTTCGCCCTACCTATTGCTGGCTGCTAGTTAGTGTCAGGTGGAGAGATTCCTTAAATGGGTGTGATTGTGTCAAAAGTTTACTTGGAAACAACAGGTGCAAGAGTCAGGGAAATAACAGGCAGCAGGCAACAGATGTAAGGTAATTAAACAATCTAAGACCAGGGCAAGCAGTTGGCAAGGCAAGGTCATTAAACAATCTGAGGTCAGGGCAGAATAAGGTTACAAAAAACTGTAAACTGGTCAAACCAACAAGAAATGTAAAGATGGACTGACGCTACTTATACGGGCCAAGGGGGTGACTAGCAAAAAGTGTACTTCGATATAGAATATGGGAACAAGAAAGAACACCTGCCACATTGCCAAACCTGGAAACACACCTACGCAGGTGCAACACATGATAATGAGCAAGTGATCCCTGCATAGCTTTTCGATACCGACAACCAGAGATATCAGTATGTTGAGAATGGATATGGGCAGACTGAATCCTAGGGGAAACATAAGTGACTGGACCGAATCAAATGATAAGTATTATTAAAGCCCAGGTTGAGTAACTAAGTAAGGGAACAGTTTGATGAGTGACTGGTCCAGATTGTATGGATAATCAATCTATGACCCATAAAGGCACAGTACTGAATTTAGACAGCTTTGGTACTTGATGTTGAATAGCAAATTCATAATCCATTAAATAGCCTGTAGCTCCCTAGTCAAGAATTGCTGCTATGTGTATAAGTTGCTGACTCCACTGGAGAGAAAGAGAGCCATTAAAAGGATACTAAACCCAATTTTTTTCTTTCATGATTCAGATAGAGCATGCAATTTTAAGCAAGTTTCTAATTTACTCCTATAATCAATTTTTCTTTTTTCTCTTGCTATCTTTATTTAAAAACAGGAATTTAAAGCTTAGGAGCCAGCCCATTTTAGGTTCAGCACCCTGGTTAGCACTTGCTTATTGGTGGCCACTTTTTGCAAACCAATATGCTAGCATAACCTAGGTTCTGAAACAAAAATGGGCCGTTTCTTAAGCTTTACATTTTTGATTTTTAAATAAAGATAGCAAGAAAATTTGATAATAGGAGTAAATTAGAAAGTTGCTTAAAATTGCATGCTCTATCTGAATCATTAAAGAAAAAAAATGAGTTTAGTGTCCCATTAATGAGTTTAATTTTCTTAAATTGACATTGTAAGGAGAGGTGACGGATGGAGATGAATCTCACTAGAAGAGCAACAATGTCTTAAAGGACAAGAGCAAATCAAGTGATTGACACCACCACAGTACATACAAACATTCAATATTCTGCTTCTAGCTGTTCTTTAACCAGCCATACCAAACTCTATAGGTTCAGGCATAGCTACCAGTGCTGGAGGGAGGATGAAAATGTGGGGCCTGTTGGGTAGAAGGCATTTCAGAATGTACATGTAGATTATGCCTCTCTCTAGTCTATGCTCTTGCATCTATCGGTCGATCTGTAGAGCTAGCAAAAGCTTCTAGAGAAGTAGGAGTCTTGACATGATTCAATTCATCTTTTATTGCTAATGATAACCTAAGGCGAAATTGACTCTGAAAAGCTGTTTCATTCCAGCCACATAAAGCAGGCTAGTGTCTAAACTCTGATATGCAATCTTCCAATAGATGGTTCCCTTGCTGTAAAGAACATAGATTAGTATTAGCAGTAAAGGCTAATTGAGGATCTTCATATAAGACATCCATGGCTCCAAAAAAGCAATCCAAAGAAAGGAGACAGGGATTGTTAGTCTCCAGTAGTTGGTGGGCTCAGACCATAGGAGCTTCATCTAGTAATGTAATAACTGTATCAACTTTTAGAAAGTCAGTGGCATATGTATGGGGTTTAAGTGAGAACAATAGCTGGCATGTTTTCTTAAAACTTCTAGCATGGTCCCGAGAGAAACGAGCCATGAGAGGTACTTTTGGTTCAGGTGTAAATGCTGTGGAAGCAGAAAAAGTTCTGGAAGTACTAGCTACAAGGATTCTTTCTTCCAGTACTGTGGGTTGTAGCCGAGACAATTGGGTTTGCAGCTGAGAAAGGCCACCCAGAACCGGTTGGCTAAGCTTTGACATATGTTGTGCTAGCTCCTCCAATTGGGAGTCAACTCTTGCGGCTTCTCACATCTTTCTGGCTTGTTTGTAATGTCAGGAAAAAGGGGCGTAGCTAGAAACAGGTGAGGAATTCTAAGTACATAAACAAAGTATTCTATGACGTTGACCACTAGGATGTCAAGAAGTGCATTCTCACACATAGCAAATATGGTAACAAGAAACAACACCTACCACGTTGCCAGATCTGGAAACACGTCTACACGGAAGGAGCACATGAACATGAGCAAGTGAACCCCACATAGCCACCCATTTAGAGATGGACACCCACCGTCCCAGTAAGGAAGGTACCTAACAAACATCATTAGCTCAACCCCATATGCCCGATATCTTGGGGTCACACTTGACTCAGATCTTTTTTTACTTCTCACATCCAGTCTTTGGCCATTTCCTGGTGTTTTCAAATTAAAAACATCTCCAAAAGTCACCACTTCTTCACACAAGAAACAACTAAGGTTTTAATCCACTCTCTCATCATTTCCTGCCTTGACTATTGCAACTCCATCTATCTCCACTCCTTTACAATCCATAATGAATGCCTCTGCCAGGCTGATCTTCCTTACATACACATCACTCTTCATCTGCTGCATCTCTCTGTCAGTTCCTTCACTGGCTTCCTCTAGCCTCCAGAATGAAACACAAAATCCTAACTTTCAAGGCCCTCAATAACACTGCTCCCCCTCTCAGACCTCATCTCCAGTTACTCTACTAACCGTCTACTTGGCTCTGCTAATAACCTCTTGTTCTCCTCCTCTATTGTTACCTCCTCACTTTCCAGTCTGGGGGACTTCTCCAGAATGGCCCCTATTTTGTGGAACTATCTGCCTCACTCCACAAGACTCTCCCCTACTTTTCAAGTGCTCCTTAAGGACTTTACTGTTCAGGAATGCATACAATACACTCTAACCTTTTCTTACTTCAGTTCCTGTCCTCCCTTTGTCTCCCCCTTGAACCCCCATAGCATGTAAGTCTATGAGCCCAGATATTTTGAAGATCACCTTCATGAGAACTGATTTACAACAGTTCAACTCTTGGCAGGTCTCTCCATGCATTTGTCTTCTATAAATGCTACCTTGCATATCATACCTATGTATATAGTGCTGCAGAAACTGGTAAATTTAAACTGAATACACACACACACACACACATATATATGTGTGTGTCTGTGTGTATGTGTATATATTTATTTATATTTTATTTTTTTTATTTTTCCAAACTGTTACTTTAACAAATGTAGTATATATATATATATATATATATATATATATATATATATATATATATGAGATGTCAATGAGATGTGATTGGAATGATCCCATCTATCAACAGGGTGTGTAGATGTAATTTTGTTTTTCAGACTGATACTGTGAAGCAGGAAGGTTCTACATTAAGGTTCTATAAGGTGATGATGCCTCTTTTGAAAATAGTTGTACAATAATCTGCAAGGTTCGTAGCTCAATTTTCATTAACTGCAAATGTAGGTGAGACATTTATAATCGCTGTAGCAACTATATGGTTACAATTGCACCAATAGAAGACTCAGTTGTTCTTGTTGTTTGCTTGTAGTATAACAAATGGATTCAATGTTAAATAATTCAATTTAATTATAAACACATCTGTTAAAGGGATAGTCTAGTCAAAATTAAACTGGCATGATTCAGATAGAACATGCAATTTTAAGCAACTTTCTAATTTACTCCTATTATCAAAATTTCTTTGTTCTCTTGTTCGCTTTGTATCTTTATTTGAAAAGGCTGGAATGTAAGCTTAGGATCCAGCTTAGGATCCACACCATTTTTAGTTCAGCATCCTGGGTAGCTCTTGTTGATTGGTGACTGAACCAAAAATTGGCTGGCCCCTAAACTTACATTCTTGCTTTTTCAAATAAAGATACCAAGAGTACAAAGAAAAATTGATAATAAGAGTAAATTAGAAAGTATGTTCCATCTGGATAATAAAAGTTTAATTTTGACTCGACTATCCCTTTAAATATGTTTAAATACATTTTCTTTAAATTTACTCAAATTAGGAAATACAAACATTTTACGAGCGCACTCACATACACAAAAAAACAGAAAATGTATGGTTTAATAAATGCACCCTCTTACTCCTTGGCTTAGTTGATTACATGACTTGGCACAGATCAAGAGGTTCTGAAAGAGGAAGCATAGAAACATTACATGTAGTATATTCTGGAACTCATACATTACATATTGGGCCTTTTCTTGCATATACAGATATATAATTCAGCCATGTATTTTTGTTTTTAAAATGTTTAGCAATGTCGCTGATTGTTGATGTTGATGGAGTATGGGGGTGCAACAGAAACCCTACAATTATTTTCTATCTCCCACCATCCATTTTTTTTGCTCTACAAGTCTGTTTGACTGATGGCTGCTATCCAGTACTTCTAATATGCCCAATAAACAAATAAGTTGCAAGTGATAGGGGCATATTTATCAAGCTGGAGCTTAATGCCCCTCTAAAGACCGCTGCTCCGTAACTTGTCCGCCTTCTCTGAGGCGGTGGACAGAAATCAACCCGATCGAATACGATCGGGTTGATTGACACCCCCTGCTAGTGGCCGATTGGCCGCAAATCTGCAGGGGGCGGCATTGCATAAGCAGTTCACAAGAACCGCTGGTGCAATGATAAATGCTGACAGCGTGTGCTGTCGGCATTTATTGAAGTGCAGCGGACGTGATACACTAGTTTGTATCATGTCCACTTACACATTGATAAATATGCACCATAGAGTAAGGAAGTAAGATAAAAGTATGAATTAACAGAGTAAAATGCAAAGACATACATCTCTCTATCTATCTATCTATCTATCTATCTATCTGTTTATCTATCTATCTATCTATCTATATATGTATATAGAGAGAGATAGAAAGAAAGTTAATGTGTGTGTGAAACTGAATGGCAATGTGATTAGTATTGATGGGAAAGGAAGTGGTGCAACCAGGTTGAAAGCAGGGAAGTAGCACTGCATGTGGGATTATTGGCTATTGTGCCATTATTGTTTCTGTTGGCTCTATATGTGAAATTACTACTGCAGTCATGAAATAAATGGTTCTAAAAACTTCTCTGGGGTCCCCTTTGTTTAGAAACAGCAGTCATGCGTGGCTTTGCAATTGTTTTTTTGGCAATTAGAAGACTGCTAATTGTAGCTATGCACCACACTTCTGAAATTCCTGTCGGTGAAGGGTTTAATCAGTTAGCTTGTAAGGTTAATTTTTTCTCTCCCACCTGACACCTCCCATCCCCTGATCCCTTCCAAACAGCTCTCTTCCTTCTGCCCCCCCACTAGTCACTACCATCTTAGTTGTCTGCCAGGATACATTTTAGGGCTTTTTTTTTCTGTAGTGTAGGGATCCCTCTTCTTACCCTCCTAAATCACTGATCCCCACCCCAAGTAGCACCTGCTGATTGGTGTTTACATTTAGCCACCAATCAGCAAGCGCTACCCAGGTGCGGAACCAAAAATGGGCCAGCTCCTAATTTTACATTCCTGCTTTTTCAAATAAATATACGAAGAAAATGTGATAAGAGTAAATTAGAAATGATACTACAGTATTAGAGTCTTCCTGCTTCATTTGTGATAAATGTATTAAACCTTTTTGTTTCCTGTCCTGAAAAATTGCAGAGTTTAAAACAGGAGTGAAATCTATTTTCCCCACCATAGATATATATTTAGATACAATATAATTATAAGATAGTTCCATACAAAGTTTTTGCTATGTAAAGATAATATTCCTAAAAGTACTCAAATTATTAACATTTGATGGTAACTTAGCAGCAGGAATATGTAAACAGGCACTAAGCGAGAAAGGAATTAATCTTTCTTCTAAGTTATACAATATTAATATTTATTTTCTTGATAACCAGTCTAAAGCAAACGTGATTATCGCAACCCAATTATAAAATCTCATTTTTGGGAGGGCTAAGCCTCCCTAATAATTTCTGAGAGATAATGTTGATAAAGAGATCTGGGCTCTTTTCCACCCCAGATAAATTCTGAACAAGTTGTACTGAATCTTTGTTTATCTAATTTAGGCAAGATTATAGGACGATTTGGCATTACATAGGGTACCTTAGGAAGGATTCTAGTTTTTATAAGCATAATCCTCAGTGGTAATAAAGACCACCTTTTCAAATCTTTAGAAATCTTATCCAGTAGACAGCATAATTTAAGATATCCCATCAATTAGGATTCCAACCAAGGGAGATACCTAGGTAGTTAATCTGCTGTACCCCTTGAAAAGGATGTGTACCACAGCTATATTGATTCACCCTACCTGTATATCTTGAGAAAGAACCATATATTGCGATAATATCTAGAAGAAGGGGTATATTACGACTTTTATTGCTCATAAAGAGCAACAAGTCATGGGCGTATAACAAAAGAACCACATCTTGTCCACCCAATCTAATGCCTTCTAATTCCTGCCTTAGGATAATAGTTAAAGGTTCAAGTGCCACATTAAAAAGAAGTGGTGAAAGCGGGCATCCTTGTCTGGTTCCTTTGGATAATTTAAAGGGCATGAAACCCAACATTTTTTTTTCTTATTGTTCATGTTCTAGAGCATATGATTTTAAACAACTCTCCAATTTACTTATTTTATCCATTTGCTTCATTCTCTTGGTATCCTTTTTTGAAGGAGCAGCTATGCACTATTGGGAGCTATCTCAAGACATCTGGTTAACCAATGAAAAGAGGCATTTTTGTGCAGCCACAAATCAGTATCTATCTCCCAGTA
The DNA here is from genome assembly GCF_027579735.1 of Bombina bombina. NCBI lineage: Eukaryota > Metazoa > Chordata > Amphibia > Anura > Bombinatoridae > Bombina > Bombina bombina. The sequence continues at coordinate 958,381,958 of NC_069504.1, forward strand.
ATCCATTTCTGCTCCTGAGCCTACCTAGATATGCTTTTCAACTAAGGATATTGAAAGAATAAAGCAATTTAGATAACAGAAGCCATTTGGAAAGTTGTTTAAAATCACTTGCTCTGTCTGAATCATGAAAGAAAAATGTGGTGTTTCATGTCCCTTTAATCTGTTGAGTTAATTCACCATTTACAAGAATTTGAGAAGTAGGGTTCCTATAGATTCAGCAAATAAAATTATAAAAAGGACCAGTTAGTCCAAACTTTTTCAAAAAAGTAAATAAATGATCCCAGCTAATTGTATCAAATGCTTTTTCAGCATCAATCGTGATTAGTGCGAGATCTGTTCTAAAATATGCTGTTTAATTATTATATAAATAATATTTGGCAAGCAAAACCTTCCTTATATTATCTGTGGAGTTTCTGCCTGACATAAAACCTACCTGATCAATATAAATCAAAGTACCCAGGCATCTCGTCAACCTCTCTGCTATAATTGAAGTGAGAATCGTATAATCGTTGTAAAGCAATTAAATAGGTCTATAGGACCTTAGTAATTTTGAATCTTTCCCTTTCCTAAGTATTAGAGAAACCACTGAGGCTGCAAAATATAGTGAAATCATACGGCTAGATTACGAGTTGTGCGTTAAGGTAAAAAAGCAGCGTTAAGAGGTCCTAACGCTGCGTTTTTATGCCCACTGCTATTACGAGTCTTGCAAGTTTAGGAGCACAGCACACTTCTTTGGCCTTACTGCAAAACGACTTACGTGAACTTCGTAAAGTCTTTTTTCTATGGGACTTCCATAGCGCCGGTATAACGAGTCTGTCCTGGGAGGCCAAAAAGTACACCCTACCCTGTCAAGAGTCCTAACGCATTTAAAAATCAGTAGTTAAGAGTTTTATGGTACAACGCTGTAACATAAAACTCATAACTAAAGTGCTAAAGAGTACACTAACACCCATAAACTACCTATTAACCCCTAAACCAAGGCCCTCCCGCATCGCAAACACTAAAATAAAATTTGTAACTCCTAATCTGCCGCTCCGGACACCGCCGCCACCTAAATTAATATTATGAACCTCTAATCTGTTGCCCCCAACATCGCCGACACCGACATTATATTTATTAACCCCTAATCTGCCACCCCCAATGTCGCCGCAACCTACCTACACTTATTAACCCCTAATCTGCCGCCCTCAATGTCGCCACCACTATAATAAACATATTAACCCCTAAACCGCCGGCATCCTGCCTCGCAAACATTAGTTAAACATTATTAACCCCTAATCTGCCGCCCCTAACATCGCCGCCACCTACCTATATTTATTAACCCTTAATCTGCCGCCCTCAACGTCGCCGCCACTATACTAAATGTATTAACCCCTAAACCTAAGTCTAACCCTAACCCTAACACCCCCTAACTTAAATAGAATTACAATAAATCTAACTAAAAAATCCTATCATTAACTAAATTATTCCTATTTGAAACTAAATACTTACCTGTAAAATAAACCCTAAGATAGCTACAATATAACTAATAGTTACATTGTAGCTAGCTTAGGGTTTATTTTTATTTTACAGGCAAGTTTGTTTCTATTTTAACTAGGTATAATAGTTATTAAATAGTTATTAACTATTTAATAACTACCTAGCTAAAATAAATGCAAAAGTACCTGTAAAATAAAGCCTAACCTAAGTTACAATAACACCTAACACTACACTATAATTAAATAAATTAACTAAATTAACAACAATTAAATAAATTAAATTAGCTAAAGTACAAAAACAAACAAACACTAACAATATAATACTAAGATAGCTACAATATAACTATTAGTTATATTGTAGCTAGCTTAGGTTTTATTTTACAGGTAAGAATATACTGTATGTAGTTTTAAATAGGAATTATTTAGGTAATAATCGTAAGGTTTATTTAGATTTATTTTAATTATATTTAAGTTAGGGTTAGACTTAGGGTTACGGTTAGGGTTAGGTTTAGGGGGTTAATATATTTATGTAGAGTTAGTGATGTGGGAGGTCAGAGGTTTAGGGGTTAATAATTTATTTACGTATATTTTGTTGTGGGGGGGCTTGCGGTTTAGTGGTTAAATAGGTTTATTATAGCGGCGGTGTGGGCGGACGGCAGATTAGGTGTTAATAATCTTTAAATAGTGTTTGCGATGTGGGAGGGCAGCGGTTTAGTGGTTAATAAGTTTATTATAGTGGCGATGATGTCTGGGAGAGGCAGAATAGGGGTTCATAATTTTTTTTTAGTGGCGGCGATGTCCAAAGCGGCAGATTAGGGGTTAATAAATTTATTATAGTGTTTGCGATGTGGGAGGGCCTCGGTTTAGGCGTTAATAGGTAGTTTATGGGTGTTAGTGCACTTTTTAACACTTTAGTTATGAGTTTTATGCTACAGCTTTGTAACGTAAAACTCATAACTACTGACTTTAGATGGCGGTACAGTGGTTGTGGTACTTGTGGTTATAGAGTGTACCGCTCACTTTTTGGCCTCGCAGGCAAACTCTTAATACCGGCGCTATGGAAGTCCCATTGAAAAATGACTTTTTTAAAAGTGCGGTACTGACGTTGCGTGACGGCCAAAAAGGTGTGCGGTACACCTATACCTACAAGACTTGTAATAACGGCGTTAGGGAAAAAGCAGCGTTATGAAGCATAACGATGCTTTTTCACTCATAACACAAAACTCATAATCTAGCTGAATGTGTTAATATATTTTTAAAATGTTTACACTTGGCTAAAATGTTATTCTAACAAAAGACAACAACGATTTCTTGTAATTGCAATCACCTAGATTACGAGTTTTGCGTTAGAGGCTATGCGGTGCTAACGAGCAGTTTTTGCTCACCACTCACTTACCTACTGCGCTGGTATTACAAGTTTTCAGAAGCCCTTCATTAAAAGACAAGAAGTGAGCGTTGAGCAAAATTTTGCTCATTACCGCACTCCAATACCAGCGCTGCTTAAGTCAGCGGTGAGCTGGTGTAACGTGCTCATGCACGATTTCCCCATAGGAATCAATGGGGAGAGCCGGCTGAAAAAAAGTCTAACACCTGCAAAAAAGCAGTGTAAAACTCAGTAATGCAGCCCCATTGATTCCTATGGGGAAATAAAAGTTATGTCTACACCTAACACCCTAACATGAACCCCGAGTCTAAACACCCCTAATCTTACACTTATTAACCCCTAATCTGCCGCCCCCGACATCGCCAACACCTATATTATACTCATTAACCCCGAATCTGCCACTCCGGACACCACCGCCACCTACATTATACATTTGAACCCCTAATCTGCTGCCCCCAACATCGCCAACACCTACATTATATTTATTAACCCCTAATCTACCGCCCCCAATGTCGCCGCCACCTACCTACACTTATTAACCCCTAATCTGCCGCCTCCAACGTCGCCGCCACTATAATAAACATATTAACCCCTAAACCGCCGCACTCCCACCTCGCAAACATTAGTTAAATATTATTAACCCCTAATCTGCCATCCCTAACATCGCCGCCACCTACCTACATTTATTAACCCCTAATCTGCCACCCCCAACGTCGCCGCCACTATATTAAAGTTATTAACCCCTAAACCTAAGTCTAACCCTAAACCTAACACCTACTAACTTAAATATAATTTAAATAAATCTAAATAAATATTCCTATCATTAACTAAATAATTCCTATTTAAAACTAAATACTTACCTGTAAAATAAACCCTAAACTAGCTACAATATAACTAATAGTTACATTGTATCTAATTTAGGATTTATTTTTATTTTACATGCAAGTTTGTATTTATTTTAACTAGGTAGAATAGTTATTAAATAGTTATTAACTATTTAATAACTACCTAGATAAAATAAATACAAACACCTAACACTACACTATAATTATATTAACACTATATAAATTAACTAAATTAAATACAATTACCTAAATTAAATTAAATTAGCTAAAGTACAAAAAAACCCCCACTAAATTACAGAAAATAATAAACAAATTACAGAAATTTAAACTAATTACACCTAATCTAATTAAATAAAAAAGCCCCCCCAAAATAAAAAAAAAACCCTAGCCTAAACTAAACTACCAATAGCCCTTAAAAGGGCCTTTTGCGGGGCATTGCCCCAAATTAATCAGCTCTTTTACCTGTAAAAAAAAAATACAAACAACCCCCCCAACAGTAAAACCCACCACCCACACAACCAACCCCCTAAATAAAATACTATCTAAAAAAAGGGCATTTGGATGGGCATTGCCCTTAAAAGGGCAGTTAGCTCTTTTGCTGCCCAAACCCTAATCTAAAAAATAAAACCCACCCAATACACCCTTAAAAAAACCTAACACTAACCCCCTGAAGATCGACTTACCGGGAGACGTCTTCATCCAAGCCCGGGCGAAGTGGTCCTCCAGACGGGCAGAAGTCTTCATCCAAGCCGGGCAGAAGTGGTCCTCCAGATGGGCAGAAGTCTTCATCCAAGCCGGGCAGAAGTGGTCCTCCAGACGGGCAGAAGTCTTCATCCAGACGGCATCTTCTATCTTCATCTATCCGGTGCGGAGCGGGGTCCATCTTCAAGACATCCGACGCGGAGCATCCTCTTCTGGCGACGGCTAAAACAGAATGAAGGTACCTTTAAGTGACGTCATCCAAGATGGCGTCCCTTAGATTCCGATTTGGCTGATAGAATTCTATCAGCCAATCGGGATTAAGGTAGAAAAAATCCTATTGGCTGATCTAATCAGTCAATAGGATTGAGCTCGCATCAGCCAATAGGATTTTTTTCTACCTTAATTCCGATTGGCTGATAGAATTCTATCAGCCAATCGAACTCTAAGGGACGCCATCTTCGATTAGGGTTAGGTGTCGGCGATGTTGGGGTCAGCAGATTAGGGCTTCATATATAATGTAGGTGGCGGCGGTGTCCCGGAGCGGGCAGATTAGGGTTACAATTTTTATTTCAGTATTTGCAATGCGGGAGAGCCTCGGTTTAGGGGTTAATAAGTAGTTTATGGGTGTTAGTGTACTTTTTATCACTTTAGTTATGAGTTTTATGTTACGGCGTTGTACCATAAAACTCTTAACTACTGACTTTTAAATCCGTTAGGACTCTTGACGGGGTAGGGTGTACCGCTCACTTTTTGGCCTCCCAGGACAGACTCTTAATACCAGCGCTATGGAAGTTCCATAGAAAAAAGACTTTACGAAGTTTACGTAAGTTGTTTTGCGGTAAGGCCAAAGAAGTGTGCTGTGCCCCTAAACCTTCAAGACTCGTAATACCAGCGGGCATAAAAAAGCAGCATTAGGACCTCTTAACGCTGCTTTTTTACCCTAATGCACAACTCGTTATCTAGCCGAATGTGTTTAATGTCTCTTTAAGTAATAATATAGTATTTTTTTTTTTTTTTTTTTTTTTTTAGACAGAATATAATATAGTATATTTTAATGTGAATATCCTTACCTTAGAAAACTTCCTCACTTACAGATCTTTTTGCTTGCATTTTACGTTCATTAAACTCGTATGGTAATTTTCTTTCATTCTCCTGTACTGACTGCTCAGGGACAGCACATCATTGAAGTGGCCATGTTGTATTACCAGATTGTGGAGGCAGAAGCAGACAATGAAAATTTGGACCACTTACTGAAAAAATATGTGATCCAGAGAACAAAATCACATTTGTAGAACTCCAAAGTTTCTCTTAATTGCAGATCCAGCCTTTTGATGTGCTGTATTAAATCTATTTTTAGTGGTTCCTGTTTTGGATATCACAGGTGTGAATAGCCAAAGATTAAGTGAATAGCCAGAGCCACCTAAACTTAGGCGTGTGATTGTAAGACATGTTCTGATTACACAGATCTCACACAACATTAATCAAATACTATATTCACCAGTCAGCCTTAATGCAGGGAAATTGCTTGCATCATATCAAGAGGCTGATGCAGAGTTAATTAAAATTAAATAGTCATGAGTAATGCTGGGTATCTGCATATTGCCATTCTGCCACAGTGTTTTCATAAATTTACCAAAGGGTCAACGTCCAGTTTAAATGTTGCAATAAATATCTTAAACAGCATCTGTTTTTTGCTTTGGCGGATTTCCATTGGGTATCTAGTATATGCTACAACAGATTTTGTGACATCTGCTCTTTCAGTAAAGAAACAACCACAGCATTAAACTTGTGAAAATATTTTAAAGACTGGATTAGTTATTAGGCAATCTGCTAGTTGTGTGATGAAACTGCAGTTCAATGTACATTCTATGATATTTCCAGTTAAAATGGGATACAATAAAAACAATCAAATGTTACAAGCAGGGGAGTGATAGCACCAGCCAATAGTAAAACCTCTTGGATCAAGATGGGAGAAGGAAACATGGGTGCTTCTGAGAAACCTTGGCTAAAAAGAAATAGTTTTTACATGCTAAAGAATATATCACTTTGGGTACCCATTGTGTATTATCAAACACTGAATACACTTACTTTGAAGAAAACATTTTATTTTTATAGAGAAGAAAAAAGCAATATAAATATTAGAGTATAAAACTTGCATTAGCACAATGACAATGATTTGTTATGTAAGATGTTTCAATATACATAAAAGGGGGGATTTATTAAAGAGGCACTAAAAATGGAGAAAAAAAGGTTTCCCACCAGGACAACTCCTTGCCTCTGCATCAAGCCATAGTGCATAAAATGGTATGGTCCACTCTTTTCTAGAGTTAAATGTTTATTAGAAAGCATAAAAATTCCACAAATTGTACTAGAAATCTCCTCCCCATACTAGGCGGTACATAAGGTAAATCTGTTAGAGCTTACAAAAGAGATGCAAGTAAACATCTAGGCTGTTATTTATTGAATGGAGGTAAAAGGTCAGCTAAAGAGAAAACAGTCATATAATCTATATGTTATTCTTTTTACATATGTTGTTTTATAGTATTTAAAATTAAGGTTCTCTAAAATTACACATAATATGGACTTATTTCATCTCAGTATTTACCTCCATTTAATAAATGTATTGTTCTTGTGCTAAACCTCGTCAGTAGAGATGCACTGTATGGGTTCATTTAGTGTAATGAATATTTACATCACAAACCACAGAGTAAGATTTAGGAGGGATTCATAATACTGTCATTCATAACTTATGTTATTAGCACAAAAATAAAAAAACACAAATACTCAATGTTATCAACATCACAATACGAGCTCTTCTAGAAAATAAAACATTAACGTCTATAGCTAAACTATCAAGTTTACTATTTTGATAACAGTTTAAACTGCAGGAATATAAAGGTCAGTATATTACTTTATACCTGTCCTACAAAACTAGCATAAATTAGAATAGGTAAGTGCACAATATTTGTGTGAGCACTATTATAGGCTGGGCTGCTTTCTAGTTCAGAGCAGCAACCTGGCAAACATACAACTTTGATGCTGTCGGATAAATAAGTCTGTGTACCCAAGCTGATCAAAATATGATGAAATATGCCTGGTGAGATTACGTGATATTCCTGATTCACAGCAAAGTGACTGCCATACACATCGTCATCTTCTTGTCTCTCCTGGCATACTGAAGGTAGGCACTTAAAATCAATATGGTAATTATTCAATAAGTTTGAAAACAGTCTCAACTTTGACTAAGATCAAAATGAGTTTAGAAGCATATTGAATAAACCATTTCTAACACAAAAGATAACAAATATTTAATAAATGAGTGTTGTTAAAAAAACACTTTGTAAAAATAATAATAATAAAATAAAAAAATGCATTCATCATATATATGGAAGGAGCATTTTCATCAGTTTTGGACTCCATCAGTCCATCCCCAAGGGTTATTCCTTTAATAACGGTCATATTTCTTGTATTTGTTGCCTCTTTATTGTGCTGCTAGCCTTGACTATTAATTATTTATCATTTCCTCCCCTTTTTCTTATATATTTTTTGTTCTATAGTCCTTTACATAACCACTATCTGTCACATACATCAAGACAACTACTCATTGATTATCAGGAGGGCTATTTGGAATGTGCAAGACTCAGTCCTACCTGAGTTTCTGTTGCACCTCGAAATGATCTTGTTTGTCTATACATAAAATAAACTCTCTTTAGAACACAAAAAAAAAACATTTGCCAGAGATGGTTTACTGATGAAACTCACCATTTAAAAGTTAGCAAGTGATCTATAATAATCACACTATTCTGTAATTTGTGGTGGGTAACACTAATAAAAATAATATACCAAGTTTGTACAGGTATATATAAGACCACAGTGGACTGTTACTCTTCACTTAATGAAGGAATCCAGTCTGTGTATGTCGGACAGCCATATAGTGTTCAGATTCTGAATTAAAAGGATCTTTTATTGACTTGGTCTAATTATCACTTTATGATGAAAATGAATAAACATGTGCTTGATCCTGACATGCAAAGAATGCTCTCATTTTAGTTCAGATCCTTGGATACAGCAAGACTGCATGCTATTTCTGTACAGTGAAATACAAATATTTGTATATAAAGAAAATCTAATCTCCTAATAATACGAGGATGAAAATATCCTTTTTTAATGTTTCTAGGTCCACCTCAATACTTACGGCCTGATTATCTAAAGGTTGCCAGATCGGACAAGGTTTTTCACACCAACCCTTACAGGGGCTGCCCTTGCGGAATTATTTTTAAAAAGGGGCAGTTTCTGCGAGTGTGGGGAGATTGCTGAAAAGTAAACTTTGCTGGGTGCACTTAAAAATGTAATCCTGTATAAAAAAACCAAATTGCACTGCTTTGCATTCTCCTCTATTTTCATATGCATGTGTTTTCTATTAGGGTATTTTGCATAATTTGTCACAACCTCGACACCTTTTATTTTTCCGTAAGGCAGAAATGTTTAGAAAATTATGGCTTGAATTTGAGAGACAATTTCAGCCCATTTTAAGTTAAAACAATTACGCTTTTTAATTTGTACTTATAAGTACAAATTTGTTATGTGTATTTAAATTACGATTTATGATGCCACATTATTTAATATAATTTATTCCTGTGTAATTTACATACAAATTTTATGTTTTTGATAAAATATGTTTGGTGAACAAATTTGTTTTACGATTTTTGATTCAACTTAACAATTTTTTAACAATACAATTTTACTGCATGTTTTGTGTAAATGGCTTAATTATTTGATTTGTATGATTTATTTAATTATGATTTTCATTCTGCACTTTTGTAATGTATGCTTCTCCATCCCATAGGAAAATGCAGTATTTGCCCCATAGCGAGAGGGCTTTAAAGAATTTCACCATTCCACCAGGGAAATAGAAGGACTAAGCGAGCATTGTTAAATAATCTCACCAGCGCAGAGACCTTTAGATAATCAGGCTCTATACACATATATATCTATACTGTATATATATATATATATATATATATATATATATATATATACACATATATATGCAGATATAATGTATAGAGGTGGCTAGCTTGAATCACCTACTTGTCCAGTTTAGTTTTGTAAACTGGTTTAATTAATTAAATGCATAAATGTTGTATTCCGTATGTTATGGAATGTAATTTAATTTAGTTGTATCTTAGTTTTCTGCTTTTTCTCATACAATATACTTATCATTTACAAATTCAGTCTAGTGGCTTGTTTCATGTGACAGAACCTTTAAAAGTAATCTAGAACATTTGGTCATTTTCAGGTCCTTGATAACTGTATTGGTATTTCATTTCATTGCCTTAACTTATTTAGGTAATATTTCAATAGATTTAGGAGATATTTTTGAATATATAATCTGTGTTGATTTGACCTTGACACTCATAAAAAGAAATCTACAGTAGATAGAATTATTTCTCTACAACTATTTAACTTATAAAATGCCACTAGTCCTACAAAACATAGCACACCCTATTTACAGTACTTGTAATATATATCATCATGGATAAAATACTTGGTTTCAGACCTAACAAATGATAATTGATCTGTAAATTCTTTTTAAATGTTGCACATTTTGGGGATGAGTATTTTAGACAGGGGAACTCCTGTTTGATCGGTCAGTATTTTTTTTTTCTAAAATGTATAAAAAGTGTTACAATTTTTGTGATATGTATTTTATACAGGGGATACCTGTATAAAATACCTGATATTCAAAACCTCATCGCTCAGGCAAGATATTCTAAAAAGTATTGTCGGTACGGCGATGCACAAATTTTATCTTGAGAAATGTTTATGTTGCTATGTAGTGTACATTATGTGAAATAGAGACTCCTACATTACAATACAAGGTCTAAAAAAAATCCCAAAGATTTTGTGTGATTTCTCTCCAAGCTGGCGAGGTTTTGAATATTAGGCCCTTAATAACAACCTGAATGCTTTATATCTGTCAACAAAATGTTACATTGCACACATATAAAAAAGTTAACTTTTATACTGCAGTCAAGAAAATCATAATTTCTTTGATAAATTAAGTTAAATGAAAATTCCACTACTAATTATTCTATCTATTTTAATGTTATTCAGCCAATAATCCCAGTTTGTGTTAAGTGCTTAGAGAATTAATCTGCTAATTTGCGATAAAGAAACAATTGCCACACATGATTATTTTTTTCTCTTTTTTGGCACATTTCTTTTTGTTCCCTCCTGATGGCGCCGCAGATTTTCCCTCTTGTTTTACGAGCAGCATTCGCCAGTGTAGCTGTTCCTGGGATATATATATTTTGTCTGTAGTCAGGCACATGCTGAAGGGTGAACTGAGGACCATAGCATGCTCCTAAACCCATAGTACCTGTTCCTCCTCCAATATTGGAACTTTCAGCTGCTTCTATAAAATAAGAAAGAAGAAAATAAGATTTAAAAAGAGTAATGATAACTGGCACTGCTAATTACAAATCTGCATAATAAAAAGTACATATTTAAAAATATGTTGTAGACACATTGTACTATATTTATTTAAGTGATTTGTTACAATTTAGTAAGATATAAACTTTCCATGTTATTTCAAGACACTTATACCCTAACTAATAACTAATGTATAGACTTAAGTATTTCAGGGCTGGTGCTATGATTTTTGGCTACATAGGTGAAGACACATTATGATGTCCCCCCCCACCAAGAAATTATATACCCTGCCATTACTGCTTTTTAACATTACTGTATGTTATTTCTGTACAGTTAAATAAATATATATGCATAGAAAGAAAACTATATCTCCTAATCATATGAAGATTACAAATTTTTTTTAATGTTTTAGTTTTAACTTTCCAAACTGGAGGCTCTGCACAAAAAAAGGAAGTCAGTGGGTGGCTCTACATAGTGAATCTCTACATAGTGATTCTACATAGTGAATCAAACAGTGGTGACAATAGAACACCCAAACCTGTGGGGCCAGGATGACCTATTTTCTTTTTTTTACCATTATATGTAGACTGATACTAGCATGTCTAACACATAGATTTATCTGACAAGTTCTCAAGCAGAGAACCTGTTCACCTGCAATCACCACTTGGCAACAATTATGACTGAAGAAGAGCTTTCTTGTTAAATCCTGCCTCCTGTTTTTGGGCAACCAATTGTGTGAGAGCATAACCTGTCAATCACCCCGAACAAGCAAGTTTGATGTGACGTATTTCTGCCACCTAGGATAAGAAGCAGAGACTGCTTCATAAATTTGTGGTTTCAGATTCACTCTTGGATGCCTGAACTGCAAGTTCTCAGAAGCTGCAAATGCATCTTGATAATTGTTCCCATAAGTATGCTTTTTTCAAGCCCTATAGTAGATCACATTAACTTGCTGTGGAGTACTGGCAAGTTTTGGACAGGGGACCAGTACAACTCACACTTATTCTGAACAAGAGTCACTGTATAGTTATGGTAATGATCATTTATACATATACACAATACTCTGCATTATATGATAATGCAAGTCATCTATACACTAATGAACAATAAGTAATGTAGAGTAACTATACACCAATAACATATATGCTGCACTGTGTAATGATGTTGAGGTTCATACACTAAAAAACAGAACAGGTTGCCCTCTATAATAATGGTGGGTGTCTATACACTGATGGTGAGCACTCTGTGCTACCCAATGATGCCAAACATTTATACACTGAAAATAAAAACACTAAATTGTATAATTATGCCAAGTATTTATAAACTGCAACAGAACATGTTGTGCTGAATAGTGATTGTGGCCTACTATAAACTTTAATTTATAGGTATGTATTTAGAGTAAACAGATAATAGATATGTGGTACTGCGCAATTATAACTTTAGATAGATACGAGACATCGTGCAGAAGTAGCTAGTGCACCAACGCCTTGCAGTATATCAAAAGTTGGGGGATTGTAAGTGCTGCTACAAATGCACAAGTAATATCCATTAGGCTGTGGATGGAGGCAAGTCCCCCACTGTCGCTGGCTCCAACAACTCTATGAAGGCTGTTAAAGTTTTGCAGAGATTGCAGGGTCTGTGCAGTGAGCTATTTCAGCCAGATACTTCCAATGTTTCAGGGGAGTCCCCTCACATTCAAGTCATTATGCCACCACATATGGCCTCTACTTTGAAGCCCAAGTTGAGGAGAAAAAAAAAACAAAACAAAAAAACAATAAAACAATAATTATGTCATTCACCAAATGTGTGCCCCCCACCTGCAGGGCTGCTCTAAGACAGTCGCCTTATCAGCCACTATTGTAGCACCAGCACTGCTTGTTGTAGGATATGCTTTTTAACTACTAAATAATATGTTATTTAATTAATCACTTCTACAGTCACATTCAAGTATAGAAGTCTTCTCTATAAAGGTATAATACAGATGTTAACTAGTTCCTGCTGATTGTACAGCATTTAGTACTTTAGAAAAAAGTACCTTTTAACAGATGAAGCTCTGAAATATGGTCTGTACTATCTGCTTGTGTTAGTATTTAGGTAATGTTCCTCAAATTAGCGTTCATTATGGCATAGTTTTATATAAGTTATATGTACATTGTGGTACTCAAAATTAGTTTTTTTTTAATATTAAATTACTTATAGCCGTTGTCATTCATTTGCACGCCCAAAGCTTAAAGGAACATTTAATTCAGAATTAATCTTTTTAAGAGACTTTCTAATTTACTTTTATTATTAAATTTTGCACAAAAGTTTCTGAGGCACCAGCTCCCACTTAGGATGTGCACAAGTGCACAACCTTCACAGTGTATGTGTATACTAGTCTGTGATTGGCTGATGGTTGTCACATGATACGGGGGGTCAGACAAGTTGGAAAAAATAAATTTGTCTGACAAAATATACTGATTATTTTAAATTCATTTTATTGCATTGTCTTTTTATTATACACATGGTTATTATGCAATTCTATTGTATGTAATGATCTTTTAAGCTAAATAAATAATAAAGAACCAACAGCAAACTGGAAGGATACCTAAGACATTAACCCATAAATATTTATACCTAGGTTTTCAAGAAGCATCTCTAATGCAATTACTTTATGTATAATTTGACCATTTGCTAGTGTTTAAATAGATATTCATTGTATAACCTTTATAAAAAGTTAATGTTTATATAAAATATGTTTAGATAATCTGAAGCTTACCACTTGCAGAGGCCAGGATCATTGCTTGAAGTCTCTCTGTTTCCACAGGGTTGTTTGGCCATACCCCACCTTCCTCAGTAGTCTGTGTTCTAGAGAACCAAAAAAATCCAAAAAACAGGATTTCCAGTAAAAGCTAAATAGGCATAATTATACACCCCCCTTTCCACTTCATTAGAATATCCATTAGAAATGGCTTTCCTTTTCTTTTATATATATATAATATATATATATATATATATATATATATATATATATATATATATTATATATATATATATATATATATATGACCTGCCCCCCCCAAAAAATATATATATAATGTAGAAATAAAACCTAATATCTAATTGTTTTGGTATTAATGATGACTAATGTGTTTGCCTGTGTTTTACTTAACTATTTATATCAATTCATGATGTATGTCGTTTACAATTTTATATATTTTTTCATAGGTTTATTATTAGAATTTTTAGAATCCCCATACACTTAAATGCGTACATACTGCTGAGGATATTTAAGTTGTGCATACATTTTATAGGTTAATTGTGTGATTTTAGCTTTAAATTAAACTTTTTATTAAACTACAAAGCAATTGTATTTATTAATATGTTACCTGGGGATTAAAAAGCTTAAACATTATAAAAAATAAAATAAAAAAATAAGGCTATGGTGACTGTCAATTTATACCATTTTTAAAAAGCCAGAATGGGTTTAATAAGTCAAGGTGGTTGAATTAGATGTAAGTTAAGTTAAAAGTAAATAAAAGTTACTTTAAAAGCAAGGACGTTACTATAGGGGTGAAAGGGTCTCCACTACCTGTCCTTTAAGTGGTCCCGCTGCTGCTCGAGCAGAATCAGATTTCAGTACAGCTTGTTTACGGGGCTGCAGATTTTCTAATCAACACTAGAGGTCGCTAAACTTATGGTGACTGAATAACAACCATGACAAATAAAGCTTTGCACAGAAAACAAGCAAGCAGCTTGCAGTTGTGTTTTTCTTAGTGCTGTATTGTTTGTTATGGGTGTTTGCTAGGCTGTGCATCAACTTCCTCCTGTGTATGTTTGTGGGCATGTGTTTGTGTGTGTATATGTGCTTTTGTATGTGCCTATATATGTGTGTATGTATATGTATATACATATCTATCTATCTATCTATCTATCTATCATCTATCTATCATCTATCTATCTATCTATCTATCTTTCTATCTATCTATCTATCTATCTATCTATCTATCTATCTAGCTACTGTGTGTATATATATACAGGGGTGTATTTAGGTTTTGTGCTGCCCTAGGCACTCAAAATTCTGCTGCCCACCCCACCCCAGGTTGAAGGCCTTTTTTTAGACATATTTTTTGGGCAGGGTGTAAAAAATTTAAAAAATGTCTTTTTAAGTAGATGTTCACCAGGGCTTGCATTGACTCTGGTCACACACACACATACATACATATATATATATATATATATTAAGACATTATTTTGCAAGTCAGATGATTAAAGTGTTTATATCAGAAAAAAAGTAGTCTTCACTGTATTTAATAGTTTGTCAGTAGGTAGTTGTTTAACCTTAAACATCTTCTTTGGTGATTGACAGTTATTTAAGCAAAATATCTGCTTGGGATACATATGTAATGAATATACAAACTGGCCTTTAAAAGTACTTAAAAAAATACAACAGTAGTTATGATAGGTTTAGGAATTGTATCCTAGGGGATAAAGTCACGATACAATCATAATAAAGTATATACTTGTATTGTTTCTGAATGTATTAAATGCATACAACATATTTTCAGTTGTGTTTTTAGTCAAATAGTTGTATAGATTCAGCAATAAATACATATTCTTTGCATGTATGACAGACAAACAGTTAATGTACAAGTGTTTAGTGACTAATCCGTTTAAGTATTTTAATGCCTAATGAAGATGTATTGAAGGGAAAAAGGCATATGCTGTTTCACAGTGGTCACGTTGTAGTGCACACTGCACTATGTAGTCTGTGTGAGTCTCAATCACGCGGTGGAGCCAGGAAGAATACCGCATTCCCTCTCAGTCCAAGCCAGGCTGCGCAAGTAAGCTCTGCCTCCCCAGTCACCACGTCATGCGCACCCACATACAATCCCATAGGATAGCAATAGCCGGGCCAGCCATTTAAGTCATTAGTAATTGGTTGATTTAGCCACCCGGCCCTGAGTTCAGTAGAGTGGCCCTAGGGACTCATAATTCTGCTGCCCCTTGAAAATCTGCTGCCCTAGGCACCGGCCTTGTTGGCCTATGCCTTAATACGCCCCTGTATATATATATATATATATATATATATATATATATATATACATTGCTCATTAGATATGTTTTGGAAGGGGTGCTGTTCAAATGATGGGGCCCTGTCACAGACTTTGCCCCTGGGGACCAGTGAGTTAGTTATGCCTCTGTTGTCCGTTTGCTTTTAATATAGCTGGTGAAGTTAGTGAAACACCACTAGAACATCAGACAATACCTGGCAGGGGCGTATTAAGGCATAGGCCAACAAGGCCGGTGCCTAGGTCAGCAGATTTTCAAGGGGCAGCAGAATTATGAGTCCCTAGGGCCACTCTACTGAACTCAGGGCCGGGTGGCTAAATCAACCAATTACTAATGACTTAAATGGCTGGCCCGGCTATTGCTATCCTATGGGATTGTATGTGGGTGCGCATGACGTGGTGACTGGGAGGCAGAGCTCACTTGCGCAGCCTGGCTTGGACTGAGAGGGAATGCGTATTCTTCCTGGGCTCCACCGCGTGATTGAGACTCACACAGACTACACAGTGCAGTGTGCACTACAACGTGACCACTGTGAAACAGCATATGCCTTTTTCCCTTCAATACATCTTCATTAGGCATTAAAATACTTAAATGGATTAGTCACTAAACACTTGTACATTAACTGTTTGTCTGTCATACATGCAAAGAATACGTATTTATTGCTGAATCTATACAACTATTTGACTTAAAACACAACTGAAAATATGTTGTATGCATTTATACATTCAGAAACAATACAAGTATATACTTTTTTTTTTTAAATAGTGATTTTTATTGAGGTAGGTCAAAGTCACAAACAACTATGCATTACATTTGAAAATATAACCTTACAACAACATCACATGAATACATAGTCTTTGGATCTGGGGGGTGTTTTATCTTCACCTCCATTGTCTATATCACCTCGTTTTTACAGAGGCCGTTATACAAGACAAGTATATACTTTATTATGATTGTATTGTGACTTTATCCCCTAGGATAAAATTCCTAAACCTATCATAACTACTGTTGTATTTTTTAAGTACTTTTAAAGGCCAGTTTGTATATTCATTACATATGTATCCAAGCAGATATTTTGCTTAAATAACTGTCAATCACCAAAGAAGATGTTTAAGGTTAAACAACTACCTACTGACAAACTATAAATACAGTGAAGACTATTTTTTTCTGATATAAACACTTTAATCATCTGACTTGCAAAATAATGTCTTAATATATATATATATATATATATATATATACTATATATATATATATATATATATATATATATATATATATATATATATATATATATGTGTGTGTGTGTATGTGTATGTGTGTGTGACCAGAGTCAATGCAAGCCCTGGTGAACATCTACTTAAAAAGACATTTTTTAAATTTTTTACACCCTGCCCAAAAAATATGTCTAAAAAAAGGCCTTCAACCTGGGGTGGTGGGTGGGGCAGCAGAATCTTGAGTGCCTAGGGCAACCACAAAACCTAAATACGCCCCTGATACCTGGTAATGGTTTGTAATGTTATCATATTTGAAAACCTCTTTGAAAATTCACACAACACAGCTTCATTTGCATATTAAGTGTTCCAACTGTGCAAATCTGACTGCATAACTTCTTGTGCCAATCATATACTTATATTAAGAGATATATCATAATTCAAAGTGTAGCTTGGGTTTGAATCTTACTCATGGAAAATAAAAATCATTTATGGTTATGTGAATATCTGTTTACTTACCCACTGGGCCCTGGTCTTTGAGCTTGGGTGAAATGCCAGTCCATGTTGGCTTGTGTCTGCTGGAGAAAAATGTTTATTTCATTCACATTCTGTATCTGAATTCCGATACATATAACAAACTCCCTTTTAATTAGACAATCGTTTTATTTATTTATATATTTACTTATCTATTTTTGATCCAATTTGTATTATGAATATTTTATTATTTTTGTTTGTAAAGCACCCCAAATTCCTTAGTGCTGTATGTACATCTTCAAGTTTACCTGATTATTTAATCTTGAGAATAAACACATGTACATCACTTTAACTATTCTAATACATATTTAAATATTTATTTCATAAAAATAATGTGGAGAGAATCTCTGTGTATTACTGACTCACTGTTTTTATTTTTTTATAATTTTAAAGTGATGGTAAATCCTAGCGTTTGTGAAACGTTAGGCTTTACCAGTGCAACAAATAAAGGGGACTTTTAGTCATTGGGGTCGATTTATGAAGCAGCGGATGCTGCTTCAGACACACTCCGCTTTAGGTCCTAAGACCACTGCTCCTTAACTCGTCCGCCACCTCTGAGGTGGCGGACAGCAATCATCCCAATCGGATACGATCGGGTTGATTGACACCCCCTGCTAGCGGCCGATTGGTCGCAAATCTGCAGGGGGCGGCATTGCACCAGCAGTTCACCAGAACTGCTGGTGCAATGATAAATGCCGATAGCGTATGCTGTTGGCATTTATCGATGTGCGGCGGACATGATACGATACAGCGTATCATGTCTGTCCGCACCTTAATAAATTGACCCCATGAAGTATAAAATACTTCATGCTGAAAGTTCCTTTATTTATCTGAAGCGTTTGCCACACTGGCAGCCCATGGCAGAACGCTATTTTGCTGTGAAATGACGTTTCCACCTCTTAGCCAATAGATGTGCAGGCCAACTGAAGCCTGTCAGATAGCTATTGGCTAAGCTCACCTCACATCAAAATAGCATTCTGCCGTGGGCTGCCTGAGGAGCTCAGTGCGGCAAACGCTTCATATAATAAAGTCCCCTTTATTTGTTGCACTGGTAAATCCTATCCTTTCACAAATGCTAGGATTTACCATCACTTTAATGTTGTGCTTTTACTACATGACACAATCATGAGAATTCTCAACTTAGAAATCCATTATATTTCCATGCTCTAATAAAATACATAGGGCTAGAGTACAAGTGGCCTGCTAAGTTAGCACAGGTCATGATAAGCAATATTGCAATATTGCGACCATTCTAACTTGTGCGCAAATTACAAGTTGAAAGTAATCGAGTGCGCTTGAGTGCAAACAAAATTTGCGCTCATCGGGTAAGGGCGACTGAAGACCTAGGGGCCGAATTATCTATGTGCGGGCGGACATGATACGCTGTAGTGGATCATGTCCACCGCACATCGATAAATGCCGACAGCAAACGTTGTCGACATTTATCATTGCATATGCTGTCAGCATTTATCATTGCATACGCTGTCAGCATTTATCATTGCACAAGCATTTCACTAGAAATGCTTGTGCAATGCCGCCCCCTGCACATTCCATGCCAATTGGCCGCAAGCAGGGAGTGTCAATAAACCCAATCGTATCTGATCGGGCTGATTGCTGTCCGCCGCCTCAGAGGTAGCAGACAAGTTAAGGAGCAGCGGTCTTATGACCGCTGCTTCTTAACTTCCGCTTCTCACTGAAGCAACCCTCACTGAAGCAATGAGGGTCGGAAGCAGCATCCGCTGCTTCATAAATACACCCCCTAGTGTAAATGTAAGGGGTAAAAACAAAGTTACACTAACCACAAGATAAGTACATTAAAATAAAGTATTACACTTATATGTAAACTATCTGAATAAAATTATTCAAATAAATATAAAAAAATACTTATAAGGGTTAAAAGGTATATGATATATGACAAGGTATTTGACTGGAAAGGGCTACAATAATGTATATGTATACACACACACACACACATTTGTCTACACTTTGGAGCCTTTCCCACACAAATATTTTCAAACATGAAGTTTTCCCCCTTCAAGGCCAGAATTTCATAGAAAAACTTTCCAAAATAACAGAGAATTTATAGCATTTCTGCTATCACTCAGTTTAAGCAGAAATATAGCCTTGTTTTTTGGACTATATACATATATTTATTAGTAGACAAGCCAAGGTATATTTCATGCCATTGTTTCACCACCAGATGCGATTATATTAAAAAAAAGTTAACTTTTTCACAAACTTTGGGTTTCTCAATGAAATTATTTATACACAACTACTACAGTGATAACGCAAATTGTTGTAAAAGCTTCTCTGGTATCCCCTTTTTTCAGAAATAGCAGACATGCATGGATTTGCCATCTTTTTTTCGTAATTAGAAGGTTGCTAATTGCAGCTATGCACCACACTTCTGAAATTCCCCACAGTAAAGGGGTTAATTAGTTAGAAGTAACTGATCCCTACTTGATCTCTTCCAAACAGCTCTCCCCCCACCCACAGTTGTCACCACCATCTTAGGCACTTTCACACAGGTTGCCATTATGAAGTTTTAGGGATTTTTTTTTATTACGTTTTAATTTTTTATTTTCTGCAGTGTAGGATCCCCCTTACCGTTTCTCCTCCCTGATGCCTTCACAAACAGCTCTCTAACCCTCCTCCCTCCTAATGGTCTCTGCCACCTTAGGTACTGGTAGCTGTCAGCGAGTAGTACCCAGTTTATACATATTTTTATTTATATTAATTTATTAATAAAAAAAGTTTCTGTAGTGATCATACTGTAGGACTCCCTGTACCCTGTAAAATTTTTAATGCAGTGTTGCAAACCCTGCCGTTCCTCCCCTTCCGGCAATGGGCCACCGCCCACAG
This sequence comes from Bombina bombina, assembly GCF_027579735.1. NCBI lineage: Eukaryota > Metazoa > Chordata > Amphibia > Anura > Bombinatoridae > Bombina > Bombina bombina. The sequence goes on from NC_069504.1 coordinate 958,402,464, forward strand.
CACCCCCTCAGCAGATACAGAAAGTGACACAGAGTGTCAATGTCTGTATCTGCATCTGGCTTTACATGGTAAAAGGAGCACAATCAGCACTACCTTACCATATGAAGGCAGATGCCTTTTTAGCTGTCAAAGCTGACATCCAGGACCGCAGCATGAGGCAGAAGGTTGGACGTAGGTACTACGTTAAAGGGCCATGATATCCAAATGTTTAAACACTTGAATGTGCTGCAGCATAGCTGTAAAAAGCTGACTAGAAAATATCACCTGAACATCTCTATGTAAAAAAGAAAGATATTTGACCTCAAAATGTCCTAAGTATTCACACCCCACTGTAAAGGGCTTTAAGCAGCAAATCAGTATGTCTGTCCCGGGACAGGCAAGGAAGCAAACCTCATGCACACTCATCTTATTTCCATTTCCCTTTTCAGTTTAAAGAAGTTTACTATGAAATCTCATGACAGTTAAGTGAAATCTCATGAGATCACAGTAAAAGAGTTCATGACCTCTGCACTGCTGTTGCCGATTGGCTGCTGTTCATTTCTTCCCTTTTTTTTTTAAACCTGCAGCTGGGCAGTAACTAAAGTATAACTTTTTACACAAGACTTACTCTGGTGAGCTGTGGAAGTTGTGAGGTAAAATATCTTCCTTTTTTACATAGAGATGCTCAGGTGATATTTTCCTGTCAGCGTTTTACAGTTATGCTGCATCACTTTCAAGTGATTTATCATATGAGTATTATGTCCCATAAACAAGTTATGCTAGATAAAGTACACTGTGTAGTACCTATGTCCATATGGCTTAATGAAGTTAATATGTATTCAATTTTAATATGTTTTATTATGTTTTACTGTGTTATTACTGTAAATATATCACATTCCAATGTTGTTCACATAGAAGAAAAGGTTCTTTGTATTTTTTAATATATTTTTCTATATATATCTGTATATATCTATACCTGTGTGTGTGTTTATATATATATATATATATAAAAATATTTTTTTTACAAAAAATCATCAGATAAATACAGAAGTATATTTTTTAAATATAAAAAAGAACATTTTCTTCCATGTGAAGAGCATTGGAATATAAAATATTCATAACTTCTTTCCCTGTATATCTAACGTGGTGTCGCATTAGTGTGCAAGCGAGAAGTGCTTTTTTTCTTCAGTACTCTCCATTGAAGCCTACGAGTAAAAGAAGTTAATGTGTTTGAGATATCCGAAATCCTGAAGTTAGCACGCACCAGGTTTCGCTTGCACGCTAACTTTTTACTTTCAACTTGTAATATGCTTGATAAACTGCCCACGTTTACTTTCAGAGGTGTTAGCGTGCGAGCCAAAAAAATATAATATTAAGCATGCTACTTGTAATCTGGCCCATAGAATTTTAGTGGATAAATATGAAAGAAAACAGAAAATAAAGTCATGCGTTCACTCTTCTCGTATTATTCTTGACATTGTAATAAAACACGTACAAAGTGAATTGATATTAATACAATTGCAATTCATATTCCTTTTTCACAAGTCAGCTTAACAATGGATACTATTTTTAGCCAAGAATTACATACTGAATCTGTATAAAAACACCTCCATGAGTTCCAAAGCTCAACTGCTCTTAATGTACCAATCCTTTTCATTGTTTTTCTTTTCCTCTGCTCTTAAAGTGAATGTTAACTTTCATGATAAAGTGCCCAGTTTTTAAAAAAACTATTAAAAAACAGGGAAACTTTTATTCATAAATGTTTACATTGCACCGAATTTTACAAATACCTTCTCCTGAAACGCCAGATCGCTGATCCCCCCCCCCCCGCCTGCTTCTTCCTGCTATACTTACGCAGCAATGCTAACCGGCTTCCTTCAATCACGGCGTGGCCTCACCAGATGAACGCTCCTGGGGGGAATCCGTGATTGGAGAGATACATTTTTGTCATTGTTGACAAAGTACAGAGGACCTGCAGACGTGGGATCGGCGATCTGGCGTTTTAACAAAAGATATAAGGAGGGTAGTGCATATAGAACATACACCACACTCCTAGGGGGCGCTAACAATAAGCAGCAAACAGGTAAGCAAATATATACAGATAATTAAGAGAATATACAATAAACCTAGCACACTTATATCAGATTATTAGAGATGATATGCTCACAAGTGGACCCAGATGATATTGGTATAATCAAATAACAAAATGTCCGCACAAAGAATAATCCAAAAGAAAGAAGGCAGCTCTCTGTCATAGGACGGTCATCCTGGTGTGGCGTGATCTATAAGAAAAAGAAGCACAGAGGCGCCTCTGTGCTTCTTTTTCTTATAGATCTGGCGTTTTAGGAGAAGAAAGTAAGTATTTGTAAAATCCGGTGCAATGTAAACTTTCATGAATGAAAGTGCCCCCCTGTTTTTAATAGTTTTTTTTTTAAAACCGGGCACTTTATCATGAAAGTTGACATTCACTTTAAATGCAAACAAAAGTCAAATTTAAACTTTCATGTTTCAGATAGAACATGCAGTTTTAAGCTGGCATAAAATGGCAATCACCTGTTTTCTAGATACTTTTTACTTTGCTCTGGGCTTTAAAAGGTCCTTAGTACACCAAAATAAGCACTACAGTGGAAAAAGACCCCTCTTTTGAAAAAGGAAAGGGCTTACTTTGATCAATGAGTCCTATGCACAGGTACCTTCAGCTGATGACCATGGTGATCACCTGACAAAAACATAGGCATATGAAACTATGCCAAGGGGGATGGGTAAGCTTTAAGTTGCCCCCCACAATACATAGATACATTTTAGATCATTTATTTGAAAACAGCAATTGTGCTCTTTGAAATAAGTGGTCCTGTATCTTTCATGCTTCCAGCTGATTGCCATAGTAATATATCATAATATATCATTTTAAAGAGTGAGGTTCCATGATTCAGATAAGTGGTTTCATTTCTCTTTAGCTATCAAGTGATTATCATAGTAATAGTGATAACCTGTCAGTAACCACTAGCCTCATTTTGTTGTGTAGTTGATGTTAGGGCTCATAGATCTGTGTTTGTCTGAGCTAATAAAAACATTCAAGAATCAAAATGAATGGGAGAACTGGGAGAATGTAAAACTATGGCATATTTTGCGCAAAATTCTATAAAGAATGACTTTTGGTACAACTAGTTTGTTTTTATGGAGGTTTAGAAACAAAAACATTATAGATAATATTATAGGAATACCAAACATAGCCACTGTCCAGTAATTAGCAACACAGTATAATGAGACATGATACTTTAGCTACATTGATTTACCTATGAAAACTATACATAGAAATATATACACTATATACTGTATGTATGTATATATATATACCGTATATAGGCATAAACTATCTATTTATTCACAAAATTAAGAAATTATTGTAAAATTACCAAAAAAGTAAAAAAAAAATATATTTAAAAAGATTAATTATCCCATTGCTCAAAAACCTGTAGCTTTCTCAATTTGTTTTTTTTTTATTTTTGATCAATGTAAGGTACTTGCAGCTATATCTAAAATTATGCAATAGGTTAAGTCTCATTTGTTATAGCAGAACTGCCCAAATTCTCAAAGTTGACACCCAACACTATATAAATCTATTTAAAGTAGATAAACCAAAGACAATTTTGGTACATTTCATGCCACCATTTTGCTCTCCAATGCAGAAATGAGGAGGGGACACAATGTACAAAGCACTTGGCTACAAACAAAGCCCTTCTCCTGCCACTGTGCTCCCTATTAGGGATGGGCGAATGTGCAAATTTTCGAATTTCGAATGTAGAACGAATGTTATTACCGAAATTCGAATTCTAAATTCGAATGTCGATAAGAACGAATATTCTTAAAAATTCAAAAATCGAATGTTATTTACAGTTTTCGAATGTCACTTTCGAATTCAAATGTTTATAATTATATCGAATGTCTACATTCGAAATTCGAATTCGAATATAAATTCGAATTTTTCAATTCGATTATAAATTCGAATTCTTCGAATTCGAATATTGCATAATTCGAATATTACATTTAAAAGCATTAGAAATACTATTACAATCTAAATTCGAATTTTTCGAATTCGAATACACGTATTGTATAATTAGAATATTACATTTAAAGAAAAAGCATTAGAAATACTATTACAATCTAAATTCGAATTTTTCGAATTCGAATACACGTATTGCATAATTCGAATATTACATTTAAGGAAAAAGCATTAGAAATAGTATTACAATCTAAATTCGAATTTTTCGAATTCGAATATTGCATAATTCGAATATTACATTTAAAAGCATTAGAAATACTATTACAATCTAAATTCAAATTTTTCGAATTCGAATACACGTATTGCATAATTCGAATATTACATTTAAAGAAAAAGCATTAGAAATACTATTACAATCTAAATTCGAATTTTTCGAATTCGAATACACGTATTGCATAATTCGAATATTACATTTAAAGAAAAAGCATTAGAAATACTATTACAATCTAAATTCAAATTTTTTGAATTCGAATATTGCATAATTCGAATATTACATTTAAAGAAAAAGCATTAGAAATACTATTACAATCTAAATTCAAATTTTTCGAATTCGAATATTGCATAATTCGAATATTACATTTAAAGAAAAAGCATTAGAAATACTATTACAATCTAAATTCGAATTTTTCGAATTCGAATATTTTCGAATGTAATCGTAAAATTCGAAACCGAACATTCGAAAATCGAATGTTAGAATGTTATGTAAACATTCGAAATTCGATTCGAACTAACGAATGTGTTAAAATTCGTGCCGTTTTTCGAATGTTGCAAAACATTCGCCCATCCCTACTCCCTATGCAATAACACCACCAATATACTTTACGACACACTCTGGCGAAGACAGCAAAGCATGGCTTAGGGCTTTATAACTCCACTTACTGGCTAAGGGCCTGATGATAAAAATTCACATGAAGAGAAATCACACAAAATCTTTGGGTCTTTTTTGTGCATTATATTGCAATATGTGTCTTTCCTTCACACTTGATAATTAACCAGCCTTTACAAGTTAGCTCGTAGTAGCAATTAGGGGTCCTAACGCTGCTTTTTAACGCCCGCTGGTATTTAGAGTCAGCCAGGAAAGGTTCTACCGCTCACTTTCTTTCCACGACTCGAGGTTACCACAGATCTCCTTACGTCGATTGCGTATCCTATCTTTTCAATGGGATTTGCCTAACGCTTTTATTACGAGTCTTGGAAGAAGTGAGCGGTAGAGCCTTTACCGACAAGACTCCAACCGCAAAAAAAATCTGTAGGTAAGAGTTTTATGGGCTAACGCGGGAACATAAACCCCATAAACTACCTATGAACCCCTAAACCGAGGCCCCCCCACATTGCAAACCCTATAATAATTTTTTTAACCCCTAATCTCCCACCCCGGACACCGCCGCAACCTACATTATATCTATGAACCCCTAATCTCCTGCCCATAACATCGCCGACACCTATATTATATTTATTACCCCCTAATCTGCCTCCCCCAACGTCGCCGCCACCTACCTACACTTATTAACCCCTAATCTGCCGACCGGACCTCGCAGCCACTATAATAAATGTATTAACCCCTAAACCGCCGCACTCCGGCCTCGCAAACATTATAATAAATTGTATTAACCCCTAATCTGCCCTCCCTAACATCGCCGCCACCTACCTACAATTATTAACCCCTAATCCTCATGGTCATAAACTTAATCCCTGCAGGGCATGATCATAAGCAATGTAGTTAATCTCTCAGTGTAAACATGCTTGACACATGTTATACATATAACCTTATTCCCTATAAAATATTTCAGTATCTGTAGTAAAAAGAATGCATTATACAATGACGCACATACCACAGATTTAGGGCTCATTTCTATTGAGCTGTAATTAGGCTTGCACAAGGTCGCAAACCAATACAGGTATACCTCACTTTTCAGCGCTTCACTTTACAGCGCTTCGCTAATACAGCTCTTTGTGGAGCTGAAGTTCAGCCTCCAAGGATTTTGAAACAGTGCTGTAATCATTGTGAGATTGCGAGAAAAGTGACTGGCACCATTTTGTTATGCTTAGTTCACTCTGTTTACAGCATTACAGTGCAATCTGTGTCTCAGTGCTATAGTCTGGCAATTTGTACTACAGTAATTGTCCCTATTTTACAGGTACAGTATTTATTGAATACTAATTGAATACTGTTCTAGTGTTAAACTAAACATAGCACTATTGCACCCCTAATATATGTTAGTTCAAACATGTTTTCAAATCTTTAAACACACTGGCAAGTGAAAGTTAAAAAACTACCTTGCTTCACTTTAAGGCGGTTATCACTTTACAGCGGGGCTCCGGTCCCTAACCCGCTGTATGAGCGGGGTATACCTGTAAATATGCTGTCAGAAGAAATTTCATTTATCAACTGCTTCCGATGGCGTGTTATACCTCAATTTTGGCTGCCAAACATATTTATGTATTCCATAGAAAGTATTTTATTAAGCTGTTAAGCGATAACTTATACCAGGTTTCCAATAAAAGCACAAACCATTAATAGAAAAAAATAAGTCCAAAGAGTCGCCAATGCAATTAAATAAAAGTCCAAATTTTATTCAGGATTCATATCCAAATTTGTTAAAAGCATATGAAGGTAACATCAAAGGATGGTGGAAGATACAAAACAGGTCTTACATGTTTCGGCAGAGTGTAGCCGTAATCATAGACATAGATGTCTATGATTACGGCTACACTCTGCCGAAACATGTAAGACCTGTTTTGTATCTTCCACCATCCTTTGATGTTACCTTCATATGCTTTTAACGAATTTGGATATGAATCCTGAATAAAATTTGGACTTTTATTTAATTGCATTGGCGACTCTTTGGACTTATTTTTTTCTGCTTATCTGGAAGGGTAAGGAGCCCTTCTGTCTACATGTTGCCTTGCAGCCACGGGTGGTTGTACTTTTCCTGAGCACTGCTGTTATGTGTGGAGGAGGGTTGAGAGAGTAGCGCTGCTTGGAGTTGGTGCTGTTCGGGAGCTGATGTAGGACTACGCAAACAGGAAGTGCCATTGTGCATAGTTGTGCAGCCTCGCGGAGGTGAAGGCACAGAACGCCGAACAAGTATACCGGTCAAATTTGGGCTTTAAATATATAAGCCTTTGAAGCAGGACCGGTTGGATGTAGCGGCTCTTCTGTCGAGCTGGTGAGTTCGTCCACTTGTGAATAACGAGTTTCACTACCCTCAGCACATACATTTTGCACCTTACCGCAACGATACCCTCCACACACAGGGACATTTCTTGTACAACCATACAAATTCTCTGTACCCGGCACCATCATAATCCTACTGGAGTAAACTGTACGCTTGTACTATTTTCTACACAAACCATTAATACAATGTCAGAATCTGTCTGCAAATTGAAAAAAATCACATCCCGCTCAACTAGGTGTAAAAGAGGAAAAAGGGAGTTTTTTGAGGCCTGGTTCCCATTGAAATTTTAAATCTTGCAAAAAATGCAATTGTTTCAATGAAGAAACAAAATTGTAATATGTAATATTTATTGTTGTCCCATGTATAGGAGTATTTGCACTAATATTCTTATGGAAATATCCGTCTGTATTTACATATAAAAATATAGGCAAGCACATATCTACAAAATTCAAACTAGACCTATGCCTAGGGCAGCAATACAGCGGGGCAAAAAAGTATTTAGTCAGCCACCAATTGTGCAAGTTCTCCCACTTAAGAAGATGAGAGAGGCCTGTAATTTTCATCATAGGTATACCTCAACTATGAGAGACAAAATGTGGAAACAAATCCAGACAATCACATTGTGTGATTTGGAAATAATTTATTTGCAAATTATGGTAGAAAATAAGTATTTGGTCAATCCTTTGTTGGCAATGACAAAGGTCAAACGTTTTCTGTAAGTCTTCACAAGGTTGTCACACACTGTTGCTGGTATGTTGGCCCATTCTTGCATGCAGATCTCCTCTAGAGCAGTGATGTTTTGGGACTGTCGCTGGGCAACACGGACTTTGAACTCCCTCCAAAGGTTTTCTATAGGGTTGAGATCTGGAGACTGGCTAGGCCACTCCAGGACCTTGAAATGCTTCTTACGAACCCACTCCTTAGTTGCCCGGATGGTGTGTTTGGGATCATTGTCATGCTGAAAGACCCAGCCACGTTTCATCTTCAATGCCCTTGCTGATGGAAGGAGGTTTGCACTCAAAATCTTACGATACATGGCCCCATTCCTTTCATGTACACGGATCAGTTGTCATGTTTCCTTTGCAGAGAAACAGCCCCAAAGCATGATGTTGCCACCCCCATGCTTCACAGTAGGTATGGTGTTCTTTGGTTGCAACTCAACATTCTCTCTCCTCCAAACACGAGTTGTGTTTCTACCAAACAGTTCTACTTTGGTTTCATCTGACCATATGACATTCTCCCAATCCACTTCTGGATCATCCAAATGCTTTCTAGCATACTTCAGATGGGCCCGGACATGTACTGGCTTAAGCAGGGGGACACGTCTCGCACTGCAGCCTGGCGGCGTAGTGTGTTACTGATGGTAGCCTTTGTTAAGTTGGTCCCAGCTCTCTGCAGGTCATTCACTAGGTCCCCCATGTGGTTCTGGGATGTTTGCTCATCATTCTTGTGATCATTTTGACCCCACAGGGTGAGATCTTGCGTGGAGCCCCAGATCGAGGGAGATTATCAGTGGTCTTGTATGTCTTCCATTTTCTAATTATTTCTCCCACAGTTGATTTCTTCACACCAAGCTGCTTGCCTATTGCAGATTCAGTCTTCCCAGACTGGTGCAGGTCTACAATTTTGTTTCTGGTGTCCTTCGACAGCTCTTTGGTCTTCACCATAGTGGAATTTAGAGTGTGACTGTTTGAGGTTGTGGACAGGTGTCTTTTATACTGATAACAAGTTCAAACAGGTGACGAAGCCTCTTAAAGAAGAAGATACAGGTCTGTGAGAGCCAGAAATCTTGTTTGTTTGTAGGTGACCAAATACTTATTTTCCATCATAATATGCAAATAAATTATTTCCAAATCAGACAATGTGATTGTCTGGATTTGTTTCCACATTTTGTCTCTCATAGTTGAGGTATACCTATGATGAAAATTACAGGCCTCTCTCATCTTCTTAAGTGGGAGAACTTGCACAATTGGTGGCTGACTAAATACTTTTTTACCTCACTGTACATATAACATATATTAATAAAGTGGAAAATATAATTAGAATGAAAAATAGTATTTGCTTATAGTTAAAATATGTATTATAAATAAGGGTATCTTTGTTTTTGTTTCTCATTAGAGGTGATCACAGATATGGGGGCCCATTTATCAAGCTCCGTATGGAGCTTGTGGACCCGTGTTTCTGCAGGATCGCCAGAAACACTAATTATGAAGCAGCGGTCTAAAGACTGCTGCTCCATAACCTGTCCGCCTGCTCTGAGCAGGCGGACAGACATTGCTGGCAATTCAACCTGATCGAGTACGATCAGGTTGATTGACACCCCCCTGCTGGTGTCCGATTGGCCGCAAATCTGCAGGGGGTGGCGTTGCACCAGCAGCTCACAAGAGCTGCTGGTGCAATTCTGAATACGAAGAGCGTATTGCTCTCCGCATTCAGCGAGGTCTGGCGGACCTGATCCGCACTGTCGGATCAGGCCCGCTAGACCTTTGATAAATATCCCCCATGGAGTACAGATGTTAAATGTACGTTTTATAGTATAAGGTCGGGTTACCATAACAACTAACTTGATTTTCAAGAAATCCTATGTCAGATGGAAGCGTTAAAACAACATTGACTTATAACTACCTGAAAAGAGTGACTGCACGCAACGCTCAAAATATTTCAATGGAAACCTGGTACTAAAATTGAGTCATAAACTACTTTTAGCTGTGTCAACCTCTTTTTTAGCTTACAGCTCAGTTTTTTACAGCTCAATGGAAGCGAGCCCTTAGTCATCATAATCTTACAAAGCCTAGTTATATCAGTACCTAATTAGGCACAGCAAAGGAGATAAGATAAACATGCTCAAAGGCTTTTTAAGGGGTATGTCCTTGGCCTGCAGAACAATGAAAAATAACATTTTTAAAATGCTCTGCTATACTGATGACATACTAAGCCCAATTGAGTATCAATAGGGAATTTATTTTGTAAGGTGGTGAGAAACCACAAGTTCATTACTTTTTGGATTCTACTCCTGGCCACCAGGTAGATGGAAAGATTCTCAAAAATCCAACAGTATTCCATCCATCCCACCTCACTGATAAGCCAGTCTAATCTTTGTCTCCCATTATATGATGAAGAATTGAGGTACTCTAGATTCTTTGTTAAGAAGGGTCCACAGACCGATTTGAGGCCCATTCGCCCCTCAGAATGCTGCTACTCTAAGACAGAGGGGACATTTGAGTATAGGGTAGTGATACAATTACTCTCTCTGTAAGAGGTAATCACAGGTCTCGCAGGGACGGTCCCTTAGCCTTCTCCTGTTGGATAGTCGAGATACTCCTTACAGTATTCCTCTGCTGTGATGTAGACAGCACTGGATTGGCTCTCTAGTGAAAACTGACATGGCTGCCGGGGGTGAGCTCAGTAGAGTAACTGCAGTTTCAGGTAAGTAAATTATCACATTTTGACATTTTGCACTCAGCTCACAGGCTATTAGTAGATAAACTCTTATACTGAACATCATAGCCAGGGGACATTTTTTCATTCTACACCTACACATTTATTGAGATTATACATATTTTATGCATACTGTATGAAGGGATTGGTCTGAGAGATTTCACAGTGCTGAATATTTTTATTTATTAGCTCAAAATCTTTTGCTAAAAACTAGTTATATCACACTGGCATGCTCTGTCAGAGCTGTTCTTTCCTTCAGTAAATTTCAGCTAGTGTGTCGCTAGATTGTATAGCATGCTTCTTTTTATAGTGAATAGCTTACAATGTTATTTGCCCTTAGCCAATGTGGGGCAGCAAGCTTCATGTTAAAGATTTTTTTTAATGATCTGGATAAGCAGAGCCAGAGTTAACATTTTTCCCATTCTGGGATGTAAGCGCTCTATGAGGCTGAGAAATGTCTGCTTCAAACTCAAATTAAGCATTCCTGCCTGCAGCTGAGGTAGCTGCTCATATACAATGCTCCTGCTTTTATGCTTTTTTAAATAAATTTGGATATATCTTTTATCCTTTGAGTGGATTCATTTCTACCCACCATCTGCCATTGTTCACCTATGAGAGACCAGCCCAGCACCTGAGGGAACACATTATCATACAAATATCAAGATACCTAGAGTTTGGGTGAGCTGCCACACCTCTACAAATCTGCAGCCTGCTTCTACAAGCACATTGGTGTGCTCTGGGAATATGTGAGTACCCTCCACATTAAGGAATCTGTTGTGGTTGTACCATTAATAGAGTGCACATGTGGTGCCCATATTTCTTGTCTCCCTTATAGCACCACCATCTTACGCCAAGAGCGCCTTCAAGTGGGTGAGCTGTCACACCTTTCTAATTCTGCAGCCCGCCCCTACCAGCACATAAGTGTGCTCTCCAAATTTGTGAGTACCCATTTGGCAATAGTTCTGTGACTCATTGTTAATTAATAGATGATACCACACATGAGGCGCCCCTCCATTCTGTTTTATCTTATATAGTACCACCTGGACCATCCAGTGAGGAGGAGGCAGCCGCTACAGCAATCGTTATCCTTTGAAGAACGTATAAAGGACTGTCTAATTTTTCACAATTGCAAGTGTATTTTCACTACAGTATCTAAGAATTTACTGTTTTCTGCCTTTATTGTGTATATACTCATCTATGATAGCTTAACATTGCCCCATCATATATACTTTTGTTCTAGATTATTGATTATACTGCATCTTGAGTGCCCCCTTCAGTGATTAGGTTTTTACAATGCTCCTGCCAATATTTACTTTGTGGGGTAGGATTTCCAAATCTTCCAAGATTTTATTTGTCAGATTAATTTTATATATATAAATGGCTAATTTTCTTTCCTTTTTTCTTATTGTCAGTTTGTTATAGACTAGCATTTCTCAGTCTCTGTTATATCCTTTTTGTTTTCCGTTCTTGAATTTTGTACCTAATATTCCAGAATTACTTTTTAAAGGTGTATTACTGTATGTCATTTAGTGATAACGAATTATCCTGGAACTGTCCCCAATCCTGTTATCTTAGATCATTTAGAGCAGTGATTTTCAACCACTGTGCCGCGGCACACTAGTGTGCCGTGAGAGATCATCAGGTGTGCCGCCGTCACAGAGGCAGACTGACAGGCTAATCAGGCAGACGGTATCATTTACTGGGGCAGCTGCAGAAGTGTGTGGAGACTGAGCAGCAAAGTTTTGCTCACTTTGGGAGCGCATCGGCAGAGAGCCGCCGCCATAATGTAATGTTATAACTCCAGAGTGTGCAGACCCTACTGCCCGTGACGTACCCCATAATACATGCCCACCTGCCACTTTTGCTTGATTGAAATAGCCAATCCTATCTCTATTGGAAGTTCCAATTAGAGAGAGCGGGCATTGACTTCCAAGATGGCGTCCCTTGAATTCCGATTGACTGATAGAATTCTATCAGCCAATCGGAATTAAAGGTGAAAAAATCCTATTGGCTGATGCAAACCAATGGTGTGTTAGTTTTTTTTAAGGGTTTATTGGTTTATTTTTAGCTTAGGGTTTGTGTGGAAAAAGAGCTAAATGCCCTTTTAAGGGCAATGCCCATCCAAATGCCCTTTTCAGGGCAATGGGGAGCTTAGGTTTTTAAGATAGGTTTTTATTTGGGGGGTTTGGTTGTGTGGGTGGTGGGTTTTACTATTAAGGGGTTGTTTGTATTTTTTTTTACAAGTAAAGGAGCTGATTTCTTTGGGGCAATGCCCCACAAAAGGCCCTTTTAAGGGCTATTGGTAGTTTAGTTTAGGCTAGGTTTTTTTTTGTTTCTTTTTTGGGGGGGGGGGGGGGCTTTTTATTTTGATAGGGCTATTAGATTAGGTGTAATTAGTTTAAATATTTGATAATTTCTTTTTTATTTTGTGTAATTTAGTGTTTTTTTTGTAATTTAGTTAATTGTATTTAATTAATGTAATTTATTTAATTGTAGTGTAAGGTTAGGTGTTAGTGTAAGACAGGTTAGGTTTTATTTTACAGGTACATTTTATTTATTTTAACTAGGTAGCTAGTAAATAGTTAATAACTATTTAATAACTATTCTACCTAGTTAAAATAAATGTGAATAGATGTGAAATAAAAATAAAACCTAAGCTAGCTACAATGTAACTATTAGTTATATTGTAACTAGCTTAGGGTTTATTTTACAGGTAAGTATTTAGTTTTAAATAGGAATTATTTAGTTATTAATAGTAGGTTTTATTTAGATTTATTTTAATTACATTAAAGTTAGTGGGTGTTAGGGTTACGTTAGGGTTAGACTTAGGGTTAGGGGTTAATAACTTTAGTATAGTGGCGGGGACGTTGGGGGCGGAAGATTAGGGGTTAATAACTGTAATGTAGGTGACGGTGACATTGGGGGCAGCAGATTAGGGGTTAATAAGTGTATGTAGGTGGCGGCGACGTTGGGGGCTCAGATTAGGGGTTAATAAGTGTAGGCAGGTGGCGGCGATGTTGGGGGCGGCAGATTAGGGGTTAATAACAGTAATGTAGGTGGTGTTGGGGCGGCAGATTAGGGGTTAATAACAGTAATGTAGGTGGCGGCGGTGGCGGGGGCGGCAGATTAGGGGTTAATAAGTGTAATGTAGGTGTCGTCGATGTCGGGGCAGCAGCTTAGGGGTGTTTAGACTCAGAGTTTATGTTAGGGTGTTAGGTGTAAACATACATTTTCTTTCCCCGTAGGAATCAATGGGGCTGCGTTATGGAGCTTTACGCTCCTTTATTGCAGTTGCTAGGCTTTTATTCAGCCGGCTTTCCCCATTGATGTCTATGTGGAAATCGTGCACAAGCATGTAAAACCAACACAAAGCAGCGCTGGTATTGGAGTGCGGTATGGAGCTCAATTTTGCTCAACGCTCACATATTGCCTGCTAATGCCGGGTTTTTGTAAACCTGTAATAGCAGCGCTATAGGGAGGTGAGCTGTAACAATAACTTGCAAGTTAGCACCGCACCGCTCACAACTCAAAACTCGTAATCTAGCCAATGGTTTCTAAGTCCAGGCTTTTAACTATTTACTTTCAAGGTAAGATATAATTTGATCCTGGTTTGGTTTCTATTATCTCTATCAGGAGTAAAAAGGAGTCTTTCTTCCTGAGGACAAATGATCCAAGGGAAAAGGTAAGGCTCCTAATCGCTGTTGTTCATTTTGTCAGTTTAGGAAAGAAATATCATCCTTTTCTCCTCAAAAGAATGAATCTTTCAGAACTCCCTAGAAGTCCTCTTCCAGTTGGAATAAGTCTAAGCAAAGAAACCCTCCACTGCTCCTTAATTAGCACAAAGGTGCAACCCCCGATCCCAGATCTTCTTCTGGTAGGGGCAGATTACACCTTTTTCAGAAGGTTTGGGCTCAGTCCGATCAAGACCTCTAGGTTTTGAACATTGTTTCCCAGGAAAACAGAATAGGATTCAGATCAAGGCCTCCCAAAGGAATGTTTCTTCTGTCCAATATTCCAGAGAATTCTGTAAAGGCTCAAGCCTTTTTTTCAATGGATTCGAGATCTAGAATGCATGGGAGTAATCCGTCCTGTTCCTTTGGAGGAATGAGGACAGGGGTTTTATTCCAACCTTTTCATTGTTCCCAAGAAAGAGGGAACTTTCAGGCCTATGCTGGATCTAAAAACTTTAAACATGCTTTTCAGAGTCCCAAACTTCAAAATGGAAATAATCAGAACTCTTCTTCCCCTTGTTCAACAAAGTCAAATACAATATATTTGAAAGACACCTACCTTTATGTTTCAACTCACAAAGAGCACTTTCAGTTCCTCAGATTTACTTATCTGGACAAACACTTAAAGTTTCTTGCTCTACTGTTTGGTCTGGCTGCTGCTCCCAGAATTTTCACAAAGGTTCTGGGAGGTCTGTTACCTGTCATCAGGGCTCAAGGCATTTTGATGGCTCCATACCTGGATGATATCTTGGTACAGGTTCCATCATTACCTTTAGCAATTTCCTATTCCAATATGTTTTTGTCGTTTTTTTCAACAACATGGTTGGAGAATACATTTTATCTGTCTCCACAGACCAGAGTGTCTTTTTTTGGAGTGGTAATTGATTTAATTTCAATTACTCCCTCTTTAACAGTTCAGAGTAAATTAAATTTGCAGTCATCTCCCAATCCTACGGTGGCTCTCTATATAGAGTTGTTAGGTCTGATGATTGCAGCATCAGATGCCATTCCATTTGCCCGGTTTCACATGAGGCTTCTTCAACTTTCTATTTTGAATCAATGGTACAAGGATTATAATCAGCTCTTTTAAGAACTAATTTAGATTTTTTTTACTAAAATTACTAAAGTTAGTTTCCTTCAACAACACCAATACTGCTCATTTTACTAGATCCAGTCTCTATTACCCAGGATTTTAAAATAGGCATCAGTAGGGGGGCTGAGCTAACTGAGTATGGGAACAGACGCATGAGACAAGTGCTCCTGAGTGAGTAAAGCTAAAAGCGATGTAAATAGCTTAAAAATAGTCTACAAATAAGAATATTCAGGAGTCTTACTCCAGGCTTGTTACTCTGGGAACTTCGCTACATGAGGATATCTCTCTTTGCAGCAGTAGCTGCGAGTTCAGACACCGGTGAACTGGGCTGCGATTGGCACAAGATTTAAGGGGGTTCCAAGAAGAGCTAACACCCAGCGGCAGTGTCGGAGAAGAGTCTGAAGGCCATTGAGCGGTATCGTACAGAGCCGTACTCAGAGAGGAGAAGATTATTTCAGAGCATGTATAATCATTTTGGCGCGAACGGCGGCCATTGAAGGAAAGTGTACAGCAAGAAGGGAGGGCCTACAGCGGCAATAAGAGATCAGAATTAGGAAAGTATCAGACCGGACAGTGAGGTGAGGACATCCTCACTGTATGACTTGTACACGAATAGCACTCGTGAGCTATGTGAATAAACTGGAATTAACCACGTATTACAAAAAGACTAATCAGTGATTGAAATGATAATGTTCTCAGGGTATACAAGAACCACACTAAATTAAAACTTAACGTTTATTGATTAAACAGTGCTAAAATTAGCGGAAAACTACATATAATTAAAAACACTAGCTAGAAATAGAGGCTATGTTTTATTAAGCAAAGGAGAGTATTTAGGTAGTTAATCTGGGGTCTTGAGTTGGTGATTTCTACAAAACTGACTTATTTTGTAAGTACTGAATAGTCTACAGAGTCAGTATATAGAATGTGGGTATGGAGAATATAAGGTGTATTAAAGGACTGTTGTCATACGTGGGTCTATTGGGTTGACTGTTAACAGCAATATCAAAGTCCTTAAAATCTACTAAGAGTGGGTAGTCTTTAGTGGTTAATCCCTATATAACCCGTCTATAGTTATGGCTGTTGAACAATAAGTTTTATGTATCTAATAGTCGAAAGGGTAGTATTCCGTATCTAAATTATTTGGTTGGAATACTTCGTAATGGTATTTTATGTTGTATCTCCTTATCTATGTGTTACACTTTCTCTTATTGCAGTATTACCCAGATTCAAAATAGATTGTGTTACACGTTTCTCTTGTTTTTTAATTTTGAGATTTAATGATTTACTGTATTTGAGATGGACACATACAGGTTTTTTATATATTGTACCGTGGTTTATTGTTGTACTCCACAAATTAGATTTGACAATGAAGTTTTTTTCTCCCTTTTGCTAATTTGTTTGATTCACAGAATTCAGCCACTGAAGGCAAGATAACGTTTAATGTACGTTGCTTTTTAGTATGTATTTCTTCAGAGGTGAAAAAATATACTCAATGTTAGGCAGGGAGATGTTAATGGTTTCTACCTTTTTCTCTAATATATATGTATTTAGAATAATTTGGTAAATTTCATTATAGTTGACACACTCAAATTACTAGCCCAGTAAGGTGCTGCTATGTGATACTGCTTGAGGTGCGTGTCTTTTCACATGCAAGACTTTTTTTCAACTTATGTCAATCTTTATTTAGATACAATACATAGATGGAATATTACCCTTTCCTGTTGAAATTGTGTTATATTCTAACAGTCTTATTCAAACTCTTTGTGACACCCGATGAGTCCTTATAGTTATCTATACCCTCTTAGTTATATTTATAGAGTATTTTCTTAGCATTCCCTATGAATATAGGACTGTCTAAGTTTGAATACCCACATATGTGTTTTTGTTTGACCCCGTAATATTTGTGGCATATGATTATAGACTCGGCTTTTGTGTTCACTTATCCGGTAACGTCCGGTATCTATATGATTTTTGTTTGGCGCTTTACTATTTAGCTTAAGTCTCCGTTAGTGCCTGTCAGCATCCCAGTAACGGTTAAATATTTAGAAAGCAGCACATTGTATTGTTAGCCTGTCCGGTATGGCTATTGAATCAGGATTCAGCGCTCGTATTATTATATCATTTAAAACCGGTGCAATAGTCTGATTTGCCGGTAATAATAAGGTACTATAGAGCTCCTGAAATAGTCATATCTGTGACTCGGCTAATCTTATTTTGTAATGATAGAGTGGCTTTTCGTTGTTAGTTGAATTGCCGGAGTGGCAGTATGGTTCCCCAGCGATAATTGCAAATTGGGTAGCAGCCACTCTCTAAAAAAGCCGGTCTGATTATATGAGTTCTGGTTCTCCTTTTAATACATAAAGTTACGGCTATATCCTAATAGATAGCCTGTATGGTTTTAAACATAGCACTAATAGAAGCTAGCAACTAAAACACAGGAGCTCGCTAAGACTCCTCACCATTTCCCTAAGTCCCTAACATGTTTCGCCGTGAACTACGGCTTTTTCAAAGGGTTCACGGACTTAGGGAAATGGTGAGGAGTCTTAGCGAGCTCCTGTGTTTTAGTTGCTAGCTTCTATTAGTGCTATGTTTAAAACCATACAGGCTATCTATTAGGATATAGCCGTAACTTTATGTATTAAAAGGAGAACCAGAACTCATATAATCAGACCGGCTTTTTTAGAGAGTGGCTGCTACCCAATTTGCAATTATCGCTGGGGAACCATACTGCCACTCCGGCAATTCAACTAACAACGAAAAGCCACTCTATCATTACAAAATAAGATTAGCCGAGTCACAGATATGACTATTTCAGGAGCTCTATAGTACCTTATTATTACCGGCAAATCAGACTATTGCACCGGTTTTAAATGATATAATAATACGAGCGCTGAATCCTGATTCAATAGCCATACCGGACAGGCTAGCAATACAATGTGCTGCTTTCTAAATATTTAACCGTTACTGGGATGCTGACAGGCACTAACGGAGACTTAAGCTAAATAGTAAAGCGCCAAACAAAAATCATATAGATACCGGACGTTACCGGATAAGTGAACACAAAAGCCGAGTCTATAATCATATGCCACAAATATTACGGGGTCAAACAAAAACACATATGTGGGTATTCAAACTTAGACAGTCCTATATTCATAGGGAATGCTAAGAAAATACTCTATAAATATAACTAAGAGGGTATAGATAACTATAAGGACTCATCGGGTGTCACAAAGAGTTTGAATAAGACTGTTAGAATATAACACAATTTCAACAGGAAAGGGTAATATTCCATCTATGTATTGTATCTAAATAAAGATTGACATAAGTTGAAAAAAAGTCTTGCATGTGAAAAGACACGCACCTCAAGCAGTATCACATAGCAGCACCTTACTGGGCTAGTAATTCGAGTGTGTCAACTATAATGAAATTTACCAAATTATTCTAAATACATATATATTAGAGAAAAAGGTAGAAACCATTAACATCTCCCTGCCTAACATTGAGTATATTTTTTCACCTCTGAAGAAATACATACTAAAAAGCAACGTACATTAAACGTTATCTTGCCTTCAGTGGCTGAATTCTGTGAATCAAACAAATTAGCAAAAGGGAGAAAAAAACTTAATTGTCAAATCTAATTTGTGGAGTACAACAATAAACCACAGTACAATATATAAAAAACCTGTATGTGTCCATCTCAAATACAGTAAATCATTAAATCTCAAAATTAAAAAACAAGAGAAACGTGTAACACAATCTATTTTGAATCTGGGTAATACTGCAATAAGAGAAAGTGTAACACATACATAAGGAGATACAACATAAAATACCATTACGAAGTATTCCAACCAAATAATTTAGATACGGAATACTACCCTTTCGACTATTAGATACATAAAACTTATTGTTCAACAGCCATAACTATAGACGGGTTATATAGGGATTAACCACTAAAGACTACCCACTCTTAGTAGATTTTAAGGACTTTGATATTGCTGTTAACAGTCAACCCAATAGACCCACGTATGACAACAGTCCTTTAATACACCTTATATTCTCCATACCCACATTCTATATACTGACTCTGTAGACTATTCAGTACTTACAAAATAAGTCAGTTTTGTAGAAATCACCAACTCAAGACCCCAGATTAACTACCTAAATACTCTCCTTTGCTTAATAAAACATAGCCTCTATTTCTAGCTAGTGTTTTTAATTATATGTAGTTTTCCGCTAATTTTAGCACTGTTTAATCAATAAACGTTAAGTTTTAATTTAGTGTGGTTCTTGTATACCCTGAGAACATTATCATTTCAATCACTGATTAGTCTTTTTGTAATACGTGGTTAATTCCAGTTTATTCACATAGCTCACGAGTGCTATTCGTGTACAATTCCTAGTGGTTATTAATTTAACCACGCTCAGTCTTTCAAGTTGCAGCCAAGTACACAGCACCGCAGACTCCAGTATTATATACTATTACATCTGGAAATTATCCCAGAAGTAGCTACAGTAAGAGATCCTGAGCTTAGCCTTAAGTGAAATTGTAGTGCCATTGGTCTCCCCCTCTTTTCTTTTAAAACATCCTCACTGTATGCTGTCAGTGCACAAAACATCTACACAGAGTTTTCTCTCCCCTGCACTCTTAATTGACAAACTCATACGCTGCCATCCCCACAAACCTGCTAGCAGAGGCGCCCTGTACATCAGCGACCGGAACTTAACTGTAAAAGTGCTGATACATAATCTAGTCAACTAATAAGTTCAGTGCTCCTATTAAAACTTCCTTACTTAAAGATTAGGTCCTGGAGTGGCGTGCCTCCTAACAAATACATACATCAAAGCTTGAAGAGCTCAAACAAAAGATTACAGATCTCGCTGCATTGGTTGTAGCAGCTTAGGAGTACTTGGACACATTAGATATTAGGTTCTCACTTCACCAGTCTTAACTGACATTACTTAACAGATACCTTATTCTAAAATATGCATGATTATTAATCGAAGTTGAAGATCTAAATAAAGATTTAAGAGAAACCACAGCAGAAAAAAGGATCTCTGATTTCATTGTACCAACAGTGACTATCCTAAGTTGGAGGCTCATATATAACTAAAGGACAACCTTAGACATACAAAAGGACCTTGTAGGACTGTAGCACACTTCCCCTCTCCATTTCCTGCTGAACTAAGTGTCAGTAGGTCATATCCCCTATACCCTTTCCCATCCTGGTCAAGTGAAGACATATGCCCCTGGTGGGAAGTGTGATCCGATAAAACACAGGTACCCAGCAGAGAGACATACAGAGACTTACAAAACCATTTAAAGTATCTCTGGCGAACTATCTGGATTAGATACTTGAAGATGTACCCCATTTTCTAAATAAAAACTAGGGGGCAGTAGGGGAGATCATCCATCATAACTGCAGAGGAGAGATCCTGATCTAGGTGAATTTCAGCTACGTCACTGTGTAAACAGTTCCCTAGCCTGGTAGACCCTGAAATATAATGGCTCACTCTAACAAAAAGGAACAGCGGCAACCTGAGGGTCCTAAAAGGACCATTTTAACAGTAAAGTGCTGTTAGACAGAGAGTGTTCCTATGAAGAATCGAGAGATTCACTGCATAGCTTCAAAGATCACATAGAGTCAGGTACATCTACATCATTTGGGCAAGGTAAAGGAGATGGTTCTGTCATGGAATCCATTAGGGCTCTCTCTTCAAAAATGGACACTCTCACTATGCATCACTGAAAAGCGAAATAAGAAGTTTGGTCTCTGAACTAAAAAGAGACATTAATGCCTTAGGTGAACGGACTGAAATAATAGAGAGGAGAGAGGAAGACCTTTCCGTAGACCATGCTAATCTACTATCATATTAACAAAGCATGGCTGAACAGATATCTAATCTTGAAATAAAGTTGGCGGACTTAGAAGATAGGTCTCGCCGCAATAATATTAGTGAGAGGGATTTCAGAAGAAATAAACACAGCGGAACTTCCTTCTTTCTTGATCAGATCTTTTCAAGCTATGGATCCACTGATAGAGCTCACAGAGTGCTAAGACCGAGAAACGCGTCCTCTGAACAACCAAGGGATGAAATTATAAGATTGCATTACTTCACCTTCAAGGAAAAGTTACTCAGAGTTGCCTTCAACACTTAAAATCTTCCTGAGAGGTACAAGGATATGTAGCTTTTCCAGGACCTGTCTGCTCACATATTGGCTAGGAGAAGATCCTTCATGCCAATAACCCAGAGCCTACGAAAAACAGAGATCAAATACAGATGGGGATTCCCTGTTAAGTTGTTTTTTCAGTATGAAAGCAAGTCATATGTCATCTCTAACCTAGAACAAGGGACAAAATTACTGGATTCTTTGAATATTAATGTATCTCTTAATTCTCAGACTCCGTCAACCGATATCACTAAAGGTTTGAGAGCTGCAGCACCTGAATGGGATCCATTACCTAAAAGAGAATTTTCAGCATTCAAAAGAAAAGGACATAATGTTGAGAATACCTAGTTCAAGGCGGGTAGTCTGAAGAACACCTAGAGTATCCTTTCCAAAAAAAAATAAGTTCAAAATTTTTATTTTTTTTATATATTTTGTTTATTTCTAAGTCTGCTATACTATGAGAATACAAGTTTAGCCCTCGTGATAGGTTTAGATCTAACTGCATAGAGTACAGAGATAACACTTGCTGAAATTGGGAGCTGTTGCTAGACACTAGCCGATGTTAACTCTAAGACACTATAACTATTATAATGGGAAATGTTAATCTTAGTTATACCACGCAATTGCATTGTTACTTGCCTTAGTTGTAGTCCAATACTGTTAGTAGTAAACTAGGTTGTTAGGCAAATATATGGCTAGATTACGAGTTTTGCGTTAGAGGCTATGCAGTGCTAACGAGCAGTTTTCTCTCACCGCTCACTTACCTGCAGCACTGGTATTACAGGTTTTTACAAACCCGACGTTAAAAGGCAAAAAGTGAGCGTTGAGCAAAATTTTGCTCCATAATGCACTCCAAGCTTAAGTCAGCGGTGAGCTGGTCGTACGTGCTCGGGCACGATTTCCCCATAGGAATCAACGGGGGAGAGCCAGCTGAGAAAAAGTATAACACCTGCAAAAAAGCAGAGTAAAACTCAGTAACGCAGCCCCATTGATTCCTATGGGGAAATAAAATTTATGTCTACACCTAACATCCTAACATGAACCCCGAGTCTAAACACCCCTAATCTTATACTTATTAACCCCTAATCTGCCGCCGCCGACACCTGCATTATATTTATTAACCCCTAATCTGCTGCTCCGGAAACCGCCGCTACCTACATTATACTTATGAACCCCTAATCTGCTGCCCCCAACATCGCCAACACCTACATTATATTTATTAACCCCTAACATCGCCGCAACCTAACTACACTTATTAACCCCTAATCTGCCGCCCCCAACATCGCCGCTACTATAATAAACATATTAACCCCTAAACCGCCACACTCCCGCCTCGCAAACATTAGTTAAATATTATTAACCCCTAACATCGCCGCCACCTACCTACATTTATTAACCCCTAATCTGCCGCCCCCAATGTCGCCGCCACTATATTAAATGTATTAACCCCTAAACCTAAGTCTAACCCTAACCCTAACACCCCCTAACTTAAATATAATTACAATAAATCTAAATAATTTTTTTTAATTCAAACCCCCCCCCCCTCATACAGGCACCTGCTATTAAGATACAATTAGAACTTTAACTTTAGCATGGCAGGTGAACATAATTTTACCAGTATTCTGACTGGGTATTAGCAAGAGCGGCTTTGGTCCGCTATTCTTTTTGCATATTTATTCTGAAATACCAATTGGCATAAACCTACTGTGACGTATATATTCATATTTATGAGGTTAACTTATTCGCTAATATTCCTGTATATAATTAGTCCATAAAAATATGGTAATTAACTGGTACAGGCCTATATACTGCATATCATACCCTCCTTTCTTGTGTATAACTTTGGTGAATTGAGAGTAGAGAGAGGAGGGTACCTCAAAAGCGAGATTAAATATGCTTTTCGAGAATAACACGGGATCATTATATATATTAAAATGATCTATCAATTTATTAAGTTTTAATCTCCTTTTTGAAAGCTCCCCTACATCCTGAACCTCTTGATTTTATAAATGTGATAAGCTTTAATATACCTAATTGTATCTGTTATCCTGCTAATAGGCGAATTACTTGTGTGTTAAGAAGTAAGGTTTTTCTTATGTTTGTCTTAAGTTTGTGTAAATTATATAAAATTAATAATAGGTAAGGCTTATACATTACTGTAATAGACAATTCTGTTGTAGTTGGATATGTTCGGCATGTATACATAATTAAGATGTTAAGTTTGCCAAGCCAACTGTAATTAGCAACCAATGTACTATATATATATATATATATATATATATATATATATATATATATATATATATATATATATATATATATATATATATATATATATGGCATATGTTTGCATGTTACCTCAATAAAAAAAAAAATAGGATTTAGTAGAACAAATTTGCAAGGCAGCTACATGGGCATCCCTTCATAGCTTTACTTAATTATACCATTTTTGCTTTTTTTGGAAGCGGCTTTTTTCTCAAAAAATGTTTTATCCCGGCCGCCATATTAATAGGATTAGAGCTACTAAAATCCTATTGGCTGTTCAAATCAGCCAATAAGGTTTCAGTAGCTCTCATTCTATTGGCTGCTGAATTTTTCAAAATGCCCATACAAATGGCCTTTTCAGGGCAATGGGTAGATTAGGTTTATTAGTGTTAGTTTTTTTTATTTTGGGGGGTTTAGTGGGTGGGGGTTTTTACTGTTAGGGCAATGACCTACAAAAAGCCATTTTAAGGGCTATTGGTAGTTTAGCATTAGATTAGGGGGTGTTTTTATTTGGGGGGCTTTTTTATTTTTAAAGGGGTTTGGTTTATTTTTTTTATTTTGGATAATGTGTTTATTATTTTTTGTAATGTTAGCCTTTTTATTTTTGTAATTAAGGGGTTAATTTAGGGGGTGTTAAGGGGGCTTGGTCATTAAATTAGTTTTTTGCATTGTGTGGGGTTGGCGGTGTAGGAGCTAATAGGTAAATTAGGTTTAATGTGTTGTGGGGGGTTGGCGGTTTAGGGGTTAATAGATGTATTAGGTAATTCGTGATGTTGGGGGATTTGAGGATTTTAGGGGTTAATAATTTTATTAGGTAGTTGTTTTTTTCTTAATACTTCGTACGGTCGGATAGTTTTTTTTAAAAAAAAATACTTATTGCGGGCACTTAGTTTTTTTTTAATATTTATTGCATGCATTTAGGTGTTTTTTTCATACTTATTGCGGGCATTTTTTTTTTTTTTTTTTTTAATGCTCCGTTTGCCTTCGCTGCATCCTGGGGGTTTCCGAAAATGGCAGGGCATTTTTGGAATCCACCTGGATACATTCTGTTGGCTGCCTTGCGCTGCCAACATTCCTTTGAGGATACATGCGCAACTGCCTACGCCGATGGACATTACAAACGCAATTATAGTATAGATGCATTGTGTAAAACAGTAAATTAAGAACATATTGCTAATTTAAATATTTTTGCTGAAAATTCCTTTTAAAAGTTTATTTTCTTATCTCTACTCAACTCAGTGCAGCTTTTCTTTCTTTCTACAAGCTGTACACTTACAAATGTAGAACACTTATTGCACAAAACGTCGTATTGTGCATTATGACACAGCAATAAAGGGACTTTGTGTCCAACTTTAATGAAGTAGTGCTGTTGTGTCATACTACTTGTTTAAGGCTAAATGGTGGGCAGAGATCCAGCTACAACAAGCTTGCTACAATGTGCTATAACCTCTTAATGACCACAGCACTTTTCCATTTTCTGTCCGTTTGGGACCCAAGGCTATTTTTACATTTCTGCGGTGTTTGTGTTTAGCTGTAATTTTCCTCTTACTCATTTACTGTACCCACACATATTATATACCGTAGTTCTCGCCATTAAATGGACTTTCTAAAGATACCATTATTTTCATCATATCTTTTAATTTAATATAAAAAAATTATAAAATATGATGAAAAATGGAAAAAAAAACACACTTTTTCTAACTTTGACCCCCAAAATCTGTTACACATTTACAACCACCAAAAAACACCCATGCTAAATAGTTTCCAAATTTTGTCCTGAGTTTAGAAATACCCAATGTTTACATGTTCTTTGCTTTTTTTGCAAGTTATAGGGCAATAAATACAAGTAGCACTTTGCTATTTCCAAACCACTTATTTTCAAAATTAGCGCTAGTTACATTGGGACACTGATATCTTTCAGGAATCCCTGAATATCCATTGACATGTATATATTTTGTTTTAGAAGACATCCCAAAGTATGGATCTAGGCCCATTTTGGTATATTTTATGCCACCATTTCACCGCCAAATGCGATTAAATAGATTTTTTTTAAAATTTTTTCACAGTTTTAGGTTTCTCACTGAAATGATTTACAAACAGTTTGTGCAATTATGGCACAAATGGTTGTAAATGCTTCTCTGGGATGCCCTTTGTTGAGAAATAGCAGACATATATGGCTTTGGCGTTGCTTTTTTGGTAATTAGAAGGCCGCTAAATGCCGCTGCGCATCACACGTGTATTATGGCTAGCAGTGAAGGGGTTAATTAAGTAGCATGTAGGGAGCTTGCAGGGTTAATTTTAGCTTTAGTGTAGAGATCAGCCTCCCACCTGACACATTACACCCCCTGATCCCTCCCTTCCAGCTCTCTTCCCTCCCTCAGCCCACAATTGTCCGCACCATGTTATTTGATATTTTTTTTTTACAAAATAAGCATATTTACATATGCTGTTCTGTAGGATCCCCCCTTAGCCCTCAACCTCCCTGATCCCCACCACAGCTCTCTAACCCTCCCCCTCTAACTTATTGGTAGCCATCTTGGGTACTGGCATCTGTCTGCCACTACCCAGTTTACAATAAAATATATATATATTTTTATATTTTTTATATTTTTCTGTAGTGTAGCTTGCCCCCCACCAAAGACCAACCCCACCCCTCCCAGATCCCTTAGATCATTTTTATTTTATTTTTGTATCCCCCTCTCTGCCACTTTTTTTTCAATCTTTTTCTACAGTGTAGCTATTCCCACCTGCTCCCTACACGTGCACGAGCTCGCCCCCGTGCATGCGCGCGTGTCCGTGCGTGCTTCCTGGCTATCCCGCCCCCGATCCCGCCCCCCTCCATCGATGGCCGCCCACCCGCCTCCCAGACTGGCTCCCACCCACCAACGATACAGGCCATCGATGTCCGGTGCAGAGAGGGCCACAGAGTGTCTCTCTCTGCATCGGATGGCCAAGGAGGGTTATTGCAGGATGCCTCGATATCGAGGCATCACTGCAATAACCTGAAAGCGGCTGGAGGCGATCACTATCGCTGCCTTCACTTTCCAAGACCAAGGATATGAAAAGCATATCTAGATTGGCTCAGTAGCTGCTGATTGGTTGTTGCACATAGATGCCTTATGTGATTGACTCACCTATGTGCATTGCTATTTCTAAAGAATTAAGCAAATTAGATAATAAAAGTAAATTGTAATGTTGTTTAAAATTGTATTCTCTACCTGAATCATGAAAGAAAAATGTTGGGTTTAGTGTCCCTTTAACTGAGATCAGTATATACAAACTGATGCTGTGCTCAAGAATAGCTCGTGCCCCATTGAAATATATTACTGTATGCTCTCTGCTTCTGCTATTCAGTTCAATGGTATAAATTCAGTGTGTGGTCAAAGTCCTTGAGCTGAATAGCAAGAGTGTGAAAAGGCCCTACTATAGATTTGAATAGGACATACAGCGTACTCTTGGCCATTCTGTCCCCTTGTTAAAAGGCTGCACCGTGTTGGGCAGAGGAAACAATCTTGCTTGGGCTAAATATGAGGTATGGAAATAGATTTTTAAAAAGCATTTTTAGCAATATTATTTAAAGTAACATTGTACTAGTTTTGTATTTATATGAACATTTTACCTTAAAAATGAGACCCAAAAAATGCATTTTATGATTGTTAAGGCTGCTCCTTAATTTGTCCGTCACCTTTCAGATACAATCGGGATGATTGACACCCTGTGCTAGCGGCCGATTGGCCACGAATGTGCAGGGGGCGGCATTGCACAAGTATTTCACAAGAAATTATTGTGCAATGTTAAATACGCTGTCGGCATTTAGTGGTGTTCTGTGAAGGGACCGAACTTTGTAAAAGAGCGAACCATGTCACTTCCTGTGACGTTTCATCAGCTGTTGCACTCATTTTGGCCCAATTGCGCATGCGTGCCAGCGTCATCACATACCTGGCCGCATACGTTACGGTGAAACTATTTAGGCTTCTGAAATTCTGAAACCTTTTTATAGCGCATGCGTGGGCTTTTCTATCACAAACGGGGGGATTTATGGAACTACGTTTATTCAACACTGTATGTGAATTATGGTGTGAAACAGAAATAAATGTATACTTATTTAAAAATATTTATTTATATGTAACCTCAAACGCGTACAAAAAGAAGGCGTGCATTCAAAGCACTTCACTTTATGTTTACTTTAAAATACGACAAGCAGTGGCGATAGCCGAGTGGCTGTTTGTCATGCAGGGACGAATAAACATCGTTCCATGTTTGAGGTTACATATAAATAAATATCTTTAAATAAGTATACATTTATTTTTGTTTCACACCATAATTCACATACAGTGTTGAATAAACATTGTTCCATAAACTACCCCCATTCGTGATTGAAAAGCCCACGCATGCACTATTAAAAGGTTTCAGAATTTCACAAGTCTACATAGTTTCACCATGACGTATGCGGCCAGGTATGTGATGACGCTGGCACGCATGCGCATTTGGTGCAAAATGAGTGCAACAGCTGATGAAACGTCACAGGAGGTGACATGGTTTGCTCTTTTACAAAGTTCAGTCCCTTCACAGAACACCGGGCGGACATGATTTGCTACAGTGAATCATGTCTGCCTGGTGTTTCATAAATTGACCCCCTAGTATCAATTTTGCTTATTTTTCTTGATATCTTTTAGCAGCAATGCACTAGTGGGAGCTTGCTAAGCCAATGGCAAGAGCTATATATGTGCTGCCACCAATTAGCAGCTGTCTCCCAGCCAGTGGCGTAGCGTGGGTTGTCAGCGCCCAGGGCAAGGCAAGTATTGCGCCCCCTAACCCATTAGCACTGACTGAGTCTCTTCCACCAGTACAGTAGGGATTGGCAAATTTGCTTTGAATCTATCAGCCAGCTAAACAACTTAGGAGACAGGTTTTTTTTTAAACAAACAAAGCTTTATTTTTAACGACAAAAATAACAGATTTTAAATTTACAAATAAAGAAGACTAGAACCAAACATCATGAGCATGAAGTTGATTCATGAAGTTGTTTCCTATGTATTTTGAACAACTTTACGGCAGTACAATTTCAAAGTCATTTCAAAGTACAAAGTCAAATTTAAGTAAAATTTTGACTATCACTTACCAAACACATATATTTTTTATTACAGGCAGCAGTAGCACTAATCTTCTTCTCGAGCAAGGCAGCCAGCACACCTTGTCGCCTCACTGCCTGAGTTTCAACCTCACAAAACTACAGTCAGGCTACAGCCATTGGCTGAAGCTAAACTGTGCCATTGGTTGCAATTTAAACTGTACAGCACAGTCATTGACTGGCAGCAACTAGCAGCTGATTGGGTCCATGGAAAGGGGGGCATGTTTCAAATTTGGCTTAACGTTGTATGGAAACATCTTACATGCAGCGTTAATCAGTGGCGGATCCAGAGCCTGGTCTCGGGAGGGGCACTTCCAGATTTTTTTGTGGTGGCGGATAGAAAATAATGAGAGAGAAAGAGAGAGAAAGAGAGAGAGAGAAAGAGAGAGAGAGAAAGAGAAAGAGAGAGAGAGAAAGAGAGAGAGAGAAAGAGAGAAAGAGAGAAAGAGAGAGAGAAAGAGAGAGAGAAAGAGAGAGAGAAAGAGAGAGAGAAAGAGAGAAAGAAAGAGAGAAAGAGAGAAAGAGAGATAGAGAGAAAGAGAGATAGAGAGATAGAGAGAAAGAGAGATAGAGAGAAAGAGAGATAGAGAGAGAGAAAGAGAGAAAGAGAGAAAGAGAAAGAGAAAAAGAGAGAAAGAGAAAGAGAGAGAGAGAGAGACACACACACACAGGGGCCTTTGGATGGACAATTATATTCTTTCCAAACCACTGAGATATATATATATATATATATATATAGATAAATATATAGATATATATATAGATATAGATATATATATATATATAGATATAGATATATATAGATATATATATATATATATATATATATATATATATAGATATATATATATATATACCTAGGAGATGGAATAATGGGAAATTATTTAGGGATGAATACAAAGATTTTCATTTTTTAAAAGCAGGCTGTATGAATTAAGCAGGGTAAGTCTGAAGCCTGGCTGCTATGCTATTTCAGCAATTAAGAGGTTAACACTCACAGCTCACAAACATTCCTGGGTCTAGTGAGTCGTCACAGTGCTTAGCTTCACTGATTGAAAGGAAAGGAATGCAAGCTGCTGCCGTTCCACACTACACCGGTCTTCCTTAGGAGGTACAAATAAAATGTGACATAATTTACTGCAGTGCTTGCAAGGCTCGAGCCCAACATTTTTGGAAAGTTTATTTGGAGCACAGAAGCTGCTAAAAAAATGTTGGGCTTGCAAGTACTGCAGTAAATTATGTCACATTTTATTTGTAGCTCCAAAGGAAGACCGGTGTAGTGAAGCTAAGCACTGTGAGTGATGACTGGATGCAGGAATGTTTGTGACCCACTGGCCAGAGCACCGGCCTGAGACTCCACCCTCTCTGCTCTTACATTAGTTAGTTACCCGGCGTGGTCTGTACCCTGGCTGCTGCCCCCCCCATCCCCCATTGGAAAAATAAAACCTTGTCTATCATCATGTGAGTCACTTACGGTCACTGACGATTCAAATACCATCCTGACCGGCATCCTCACTGACAGACTGAGATGACTGATACTCCATAGTTGTTCTGCCCGCACTCACCCAGGGACCACCTCACCAGGACACGGACATGCAGCAGTGCGCTATAACTTGTTATTGGCGCCATATGACTTCAGAGTCAAGTGCAGGTATTGGCTACAATTCTTCATGTGACCGACTACATCAGACCCAATAGGAATTAAATAATAAAACTAAACAAATAGAATTAACAATGAAGCGGCCACAAGGTTGGGGGCAATGCGGGACACACAAATAATAATAATAATAAAAAATTAACAATAAAGCGGCCAGGGGGTTGGGGGGCAATTGGGACACACACACTGTGCAGCTGCCTGGCCCCAGCCTCTGCCGGCATGGTGAGGGAAGCCCTTTCTCTCAGTATATTCTCGGGGGGGGGGGGGCAATTGCCCAGTTGCCCCCCCTGGATCCGCCACTGGCGTTAATAACCATGAATCATCGCAGAGTGGAGGTTTCCAGCCGGCAATTGGCTGTCAGCTGATGCTTGCTAGAAGCAATGAGCTGATGCTGATCGCCGGCCCTGTATGTGAGACAGTGAGAGCGGAGGAGCGCACCTCATGATAAGGAGATGGCTCTTTCAGCTTTCCAGCAGCTAGCCTCAGCCTGCACAGATGCCCCCCATACTCGTGTGATGCATTTGTGAGTGTGCACGGTAGCACACCTTATGAATTGGCAGGCGACTTCCTCTTTTGAAATTTTGCGCCCCTAAGAATTATGCGCCCGGGGCAACTGCCCCTGTGGCCCCCCCCACGCTACGCCACTGCTCCCAGCTCCTGAGCCTACCAAGGTATTGTTTACTACAAAGGATACCAAGATAACAAAGCAAATTAGATAATAGAAGTACATTGGAAATCTGCTTAAAATTGTATGTTCTATCTAAATCATGAAATAAAGTTTTGGGCTTTATGTTCCCATTGACATTTTAGCTGGTACGCCCATTATTGCGTGGTCCAGCCCCTCCCCTCTACCTGCCCCTAATATGCGTTCATTATTTATGTTGTCTGCCCTGAGCAGATGGTTGTGCATGCAACAGGAAGCTGGGTAGACAGACTGAAGCAGGAGTGTGTGTCCAGCATGAGTAATGGTATTTTGTTAGCTGGATAATTGTCTAAACCATCTACTGCTGAAAATCTGAAAAAAATTACCAGACTTGGGGTCGGCCAACAAAGAAATCCAGATGGATATTCTAATGTATATTTGCTGATTTGTAATGGAGTACAGACAATGATATATGCACAGTATATGTCACTAACATAAGCAGATTTCAGTTCCTCAAAAAAAAAAAATCCTGTTTATTGTACCTTTAACTTTTAGCCAGTGCATTTTTTGATATTACATTGTCATCACTTTAATATATTTTTTCTACTTAATATTTACATAAAGGTGTGTCTTGTGTTACCCCAATATCAGTTACTTATAAAAAAAATGACTGTCTCCCAGGAAAAGAACTAGGGGGTCAATTTATTATTAGCCGAATTGGGCCAATTCACCCTGTCTCCGCGCGAGTCTTTAGGCTCGCCAGAAAAAATGAGTTTAGAAGCAGTGGTCTATAGAACACTGCTCCTTAACTCATACGCCACCTCTGATGCGGCGTACAGCAATCTGCCCGATCCTATACGATCGGGTTGATTGACACCCCCTGCTAGTGGCCCATTGGTCATGAATCTGCAGGGGGCGGTATTGCACAAGCAGTTCACTAAAACTGCTTGTGCAATGCTGAAAACGGACAGCGTATGCTGCCCGCATTCAGTGATGTTTGGCGGACATGATACGTTACAGTGTATCATGTTCGACAGACTTTAATAAATTAACCCCTAGGTGTGTTTACAATGGCCTCTAGTTATCAAGCCGTCAACCTCAAATACGCTGGAATTCCACAGCGTATTTGTGGCGAGGCTGATTCGCCTTAGTTAACAAGCCCTACACACCGGCAAATGTAGGATTTAGTGATGTAAGCTTCGATCCGCCGGACTCAGTCCGACACAGATCGATTCTTACGTCACTCCAGATGTTCCGAACACAAGTTCGGCACAATCTGACTACTTTTGCTAGTTATCAAAAAACTAGCAGATACGCTCGGCACTTTTCCGGCCCAGCGTACCTGATTTTCAATCCGCCGCCCTGGAGGCGGCGGATCCCAAAGGAATCAATGGGACTCTGACCATAGCGAAAGTTCATGTTCGCTGCTGCCCGATATCCCATTGATTTCTATGGGAGATATCTACACCTAACACCCTAACATGTACCCCGAGTCTAAACACCCCTAATCTACCCCCCCTACACTGCCACAACTAAATAAATGTATTACCCCCTAAACCGCCGCTCCTGGAGCCCACCGCCACTCTAATAAACTGATTAACCCCTAAACCGCCGCTCCCGGACCCCGCCGCCACTATAATAAATATGTTAACCCCTAAACTGCCGCTCCCGGACCCCGCCGCCACCTACATAATACCTATTAACGCCTATCCTGCCCCCCTACACCGCCGCCACCTATAATAAATTTATTAACCCCTATCCTGCCCCCCTACACCGCCGCCACTATAATAAAATTATTAACCCCTAAACCTAAGTCTAACACTAACACCCCCCTAACTTAAATATTAATTAAATACATCTAAATATTATAACTCTTATTAACTAAATTAATCCTATTTAAAACTAAATACTTATCTTTAAAATAAACCCTAATATAGCTACAATATAAATAATAATTATATTGTAGCTATCTTAGGATTTATTTTTATTTTACAGGCAACTTTCAATTTATTTTAACTAGGTACAATAGCTATTAAATAGTTATTAACTATTTAATAGCTACCTAGTTAAAATAAAGACAAATTTACCTGTAAAATAAAAACTAACCTAAGTTACAATTACACCTAACACTACACTATACTTAAATAAATTATGCCTATTTAAAACTAAATATTTACCTGTAAAATAAACCCTAAGATAGCTACAATGTAATTAATAATTGCATTGTAGCTATTTTAGGATTTATATTTATTTTACTGGTAACTTTGTATTTATTTTAGCTAGTTAGAATAGTTATTAAATAGTTATTAACTATTTAATAACTACCTAGCTAAAAGAAATACAAAATTACCTGTAAAATAAATCCTAACTTAAGTTACAATTAAACCTAACACTACACTATCATTAAATTAATTAAATAAATTTCCTACAAATAACTACAATTAAATACAATTAAATAAACTAACTAAAGTACAAAAAATAAAAAAAACTAAGTTACAAAAAATAAAAAAAAATAAGTTACAAACATTTCAAAAATATTACAAACATTTTAAGCTACTTACACCTAATTTAAGCCCCCTAATAAAATAACAAAGCCCCCAAAATAAAAAAATGCCCTACCCTATTCTACATTAAAAAGTTAACAGCTCTATTACCTTACCAGCCCTTAAAAGGGCCTTTTGCGGGGCATGCCACAAAGAAATCAGCTCTTTTGCCTGTTAAATAAAAATACAACCCCGAACATTAAAACCCACCATCCACATACCCCTACTCTAACCCAAACCCCCCTTAAATAAACTTAACACTACCCCCCTGAAGATCATCCTACCTTTAGCCGTCTTCAGCCAGCCGACCACCGATGGAACAGAAGAGGACATCCCCAGCGGCCGAAGTCATCATCCAAGGGGCGCTGAAAAAATCTTCCATCCGATTGAAGTCATCATCCAGGCGGCGTCTTCAATTTTCATCCATCCGGAGCGGAGCAGAGCCATCTTCAGACGAGCCGATGCGGAGCCATCCTATTCTACCGACGGACTAACGACGAATGACGGTTCCTTTAAGTGACGTCATCCAAGATGGCGTCCCTCGAATTCCGATTGGCTGATAGGAATCGGAATTAAGGTAGGAAAAATCTGATTGGCTGATTTAATCAGCCAATCAGATTGAAGTTCAATCCGATTGGCTGATCCAATCAGCCAATCAGATTGAGCTTGCATTCTATTGGCTGATCGGAATTATTCCTACCTTAATTCCGATTGGCTGATAGAATCCTATCAGCCAATCGGAATTCCAGGGACGCCATCTTGGATGACGTCACTTAAAGGAACCGTCATTCGTCGTTAGTCCGTCGGTAGAAGAGGATGGCTCCGCGTCGGCTTGTCTGAAGATGGCTCCGCTCCACTCCGGATGGATGAAGATTGAAGACGCCGCCTGGATGATGACTTCAATCGGATGGAAGACTTCTTCAGCGCACCTTGGATGAAGACTTCGGCCGCTGCGGATGTCCTCTTCT
This sequence comes from Bombina bombina, assembly GCF_027579735.1. Taxonomy (NCBI): domain Eukaryota; kingdom Metazoa; phylum Chordata; class Amphibia; order Anura; family Bombinatoridae; genus Bombina; species Bombina bombina. The sequence continues at coordinate 958,437,326 of NC_069504.1, forward strand.
GTTCCATCGGTGGTCGGCTGGCTGAAGACAGCTAAAGGTAGGATGATCTACAGGGGGGTAGTGTTAGGTTTATTTAAGGGGGTTTGGGTTAGAGTAGGGGTATTTGGGTGGTGGGTTTTAATGTTGGGGGGGTTGTATTTTTATTTTACAGGCAAAAGAGCTGTTTTCTTTGGGGCATGCCCTGCAAAAGGCCCTTTTAAGGGCTGGTAAGGTAATAGAGCTGTTAACTTTTTAATGTAGAATAGGGTAGGGCATTTTTTTATTTTGGGGGGCTTTGTTATTTTATTAGGGGGCTTAGATTAGGTGTAAGTAGCTTAAAATTTTTTTGAAATGTTTGTAACTTATTTTTTTTTATTTTTTGTAACTTTTTTTTTTTATTTAGTTAGTTTATTTAATTGTATTTAATTGTAGTTATTTGTAGGTAATTTATTTAATTAATTTAATGATAGTGTAGTGTTAGGTTTAATTGTAACTTAGGTTAGGATTTATTTTACAGGTAATTTTGTATTTCTTTTAACTAGGTAGTTATTAAATAGTTAATAACTATTTAATAACTATTCTAACTAGCTAAAATAAATACAAAGTTACCTGTAAAATAAATATAAATCCTAAAATAGCTACAATGTAATTATTAATTACATTCTAGCTATCTTAGGGTTTATTTTACAGGTAAGTATTTAGTTTTAAATAGGAATAATTTAGTTAATGAAAGTGTAGTGTTAGGTGTAATTGTAACTTAGGCTAGTTTTAATTTTACAAGTAAATGTTTCTTTATTTTAACTAGGTATCTATTAAATAGTTAATAACTATTTAATAGCTATTGTACCTAGTTAAAATAAATTGAAATTTGCCTGTAAAATAAAAATAAATCCTAAATAGCTACAATATAATTATTATTTATATTGTAGCTATATTAGGGTTTATTTTAAAGGTAAGTATTTAGTTTTAAATAGGATTCATTTAGTTAATAAGAGTTATAATATTTAGATGTATTTAATTAATATTTAAGTTAGGGGGTGTTAGGGTTAGGGTTAGACTTAGGTTTAGGGGTTAATAATTTTATTATAGTGGCGGCGGTGTAGGGGGGGCAGGATAGGGGTTAATAAATTTATTATAGGTTGCTGCGGTATAGGGGGGGCAGGATAGGGGTTAATAAATTTATTATAGGTTGCGGCGGGATGGGGGGGCAGGATAGGGGTTAATAAATTTATTATAGGTGGCGACGGTGTAGGGGGGCAGATTAGGGGTTAATAAGTTTAATATAGGTGGCGGTGGGGTCCGGGAGCAGCGGTTTAGGGGTTAAACAATTTATTTAGTTGCGGCGGGGTCCGGGATCGGCAGGATAGGGGTTAATAAATTTATTATAGGTGGCGGCGGTATAGGGGGGGCAGGATAGGGGTTACTAGGTATAATGTAGGTGGCGGTGGGCTCCGGGAGCGGCGGTTTAGGGGTTAATACATTTATTATAGTTGCAGCGGGGTCTAGGAGCAGCGGTTTAGGGGTTAATAACTTTATTTAGTTGCGGGGGGCTCCGGGGGCGCCGGTATAGGGGGTAGAACAGTGTAGTTTAGTGTGGGTGCTTAGTGACAGGCTAGCAATAAAGCTGGGAAAAAGCCGAAGAGCAGCGAGATCGGATGAGTGATAAATATCACAGTCCGCTGCTCATCGCCCCGTACTTGGTGTGCGGCTTTTTGACAGCTTTATTGATAACTTTGACGAGATTATTCAGGTCCGCGGCGGCGATGGTAGGCGAGCTTAGGCGGGCGTATTGGGGCCGGCGATGGCAGGTAAGTAGACACGTTGATAACTAGAGGCCCATATCTCATCATCATTTATAACTTGCAAGCTTTAGTGGTCATCCTTCTATGAGAGTACAAAGGCATTGACCATGCTTCTATTATTTATTATTCCGGAGCATGGAGGTGAAAGTATTAACTCTGCATTACAGGGAACAGCTCAAAATCATAGGTGAATTCTTGGCAAGCTTGTGAAAAAGACACCGCAGAACATATTTTAAAGAGGCACATTCAGCAATATATTTGACATATGGTTGGTTACAGATACAAAATTAATTTCTTTTCGTGGAGTGCAGAAAAGCTACTGAAGCAAGACTCTAAAAGATCATGGTACAAGTCTTCAGAAAGTATTTTTAAGACATCAAACAAATGACTACATATGAAATACAGCTGTGAACAAAATGCTCATTACAGTATACATGCATGAATACTATTTGTTAGAAATAAGGCTTTAAAAAAACAAAGGTTACTTTTGTTGCTATAAAAGAGTTACAGTACAATGTCTTGAAGTGTCAAAAGAAATCCCTAATTTCTATTTAAGGATCTAAACTTTAAAACCCAAAGGAACTATTTCCAATACATTTTTTTATTTTAATGCAGATTGTATATTAAATGGACACTACACTGCTGAGCACAGCAATAAACCAATAGTAACTACTCACCGCATTGCTTTTTATTCTGTTCCTACAGCTCTTTTCAAATCTTTTCCTGTTTTATAAGCTTAAAGGTACCAGATACTGAAGCCCCGCCTCTTCATACTGGGCACCATCATCTTGGAGCTCAGGTATTCTTACAGTCGGTGACAGAAGCAGTGCACACTCACAGATCAGCTTTTTGACAGCGGTATCATTTGCTTGGAGTTAGTGTGCATGATATATTGTGTGCACTTTATATTTTTGCAATGTTATACAGTACATTTACACAAAATATATTTGCAAAAAAGAATTGAGTACTAATACAGAGCAATACAGCCACTGCAAAAACATAAAGCACCTGCTCTGCATCAAGCACCTTAACCTGAAGCACATTATATAGATGTAAAAAAAACAGACTGATATGTAAATGCTCACTTCTTCATTCCCAGTGTGTGAGAATACAGCTCCAAGATGGCAGAGCCCAGTATGAAGAGGCGTAGCCTCAGTATCTGGCACATTTAAACTATTAAAACAGAAGAACTGATTTGAAAAGAGCTGCAGGAACAGGATGAAATGCAATAACACTATGAGTAGTTACTATTGTTTTGTATTTGTGCTCTGCAGTTTAATGACCCTTTAAGAACCTGAGGATGCATTATAGGGAAAAATGACATTGTCCCTTTAACCACTTCAAATGGGTAAACGTGCTGAGCGGCACTGGAGAAAATCTAGGAGTTCAGCTGATTTTCAACTTTACAAATTTATATTGAACTCCTACTATTCTGCCCTTAATCTCCATAAGCAACACTACTTCTCTACTGTTATATCTAATCTTTCTTCAAAACCAAAATGTTTCAATACCTTTCTCCGCCCTCCTCCACCTCCTAATACAACTTCTCTGTCAGCTCAAGACTTTGCCAGCCACTTCAATAACAAAATCGACTCCATCAGAAATGAAATCAGCACTCAACATAATTCCATTCTCTCACCCCCTCAAATGCTCTCAATCAACCACAACCCACATAACCTTAAACTTAGCTCATTCTTCCCTGTTATTGAGGAAGAAGTTTTGGCACTTAAACTGCGCTCTCACCTCACTACCTGTCCAATTGACCCTATCCCTTCACAGCTACTTTTTCCCTCTCTGCTACCCTTACCCCTATACTCACACACACTTTCAACCTCTCCCTCAGCACCGGTATATGACCACCCTCTTTGCTCCAAACCCTCCAATCCTTCGGCATCTGTGACACAGCCCTCTCGTGGCCCTCTTCCTACCTGTCAAACCGTACCTTTAGTGTAGCCTTCTCTGGGGCCTCCTCTGCCCGTCACCACTTTCTGTCGGAGTACCGCAAGGCTCTGTCCTCGGTCCCCTTCTCTTCTCAATCTACATTAGACACTTCCTTACACAAGACACAACTAAGATTTTAATCCACTCTCACATTCTTTCCCGCCTCGATTACTGCAACTCTGTCTTCTCTGGTCTCCCCACCTGCCGCCTAGCTCCTTTACAATCCATAATGAATGCCTCTGCCAGACTCATCTTCCTTACACGTCGCTCTTAATCTGCTGCACCTCTCTGCCAATCCCTTCACTAGCTTCCTCTTGCCTCTAGGATCAAACACTAAATTCTCTCTCTGACATACAAAACCCTCAACTGCACTGCCCCCCTATATCTCAGACCTTGTCTCTAGATACTCTCCCTCCCCTTCACCCTGCTCATGACCTCCTACTCTCCTCCTCTCTTGTCACCTCATCACACTCCGGTTTACAGGACTTCTCCAGACTGGCTCCCATCTTGTGGAACTCTCTGCCTCGCTCCACAAGACTCTCTTCTAGTTTTAAAAGCTTCAAGCGCTCCCTAAAGACTCTACTGTTCAGGGATGCATACAACCTACGCTAACCTTTCTTTATACCAGTTCCTCTCCTCCATTGCTATCCCCTGAACCACCTTAGCATGTAAGCCTAAGAGTCCAGCTGTTTGTAGATCACCTTCTTAAGAGCTGACTACAACAGTGCAACTCTTGGCAGGGCACACTATCCATTAGATCCCTATAATTGTTTTGTTGTACTCCTCCTTTGTTTATAGCGCTGCGGAATCTGTCAGCGCTCTACAAATAACCGATAATAATAATAATAATAATAAATATCCAATATTGCTCTCTCATCGCCCATGCTGTTCTGAAGCAGATATAAAATGTTGATTGGTTAATACTTATATTAATATACCACCCCTGAATAACTTACCTGCTGTGGAGCATAAATGCTTCTGGGAGCTCAACCTTTCTTATATGTTTTACTTCTTTGCAAGGGTTAAACACATAGGCCCTGATATTCAAAACATTGTCAGATCGACGAGAAATTACCTGTTGTGATCGCACTATAGCAAAAGTGTTCTGTAGTAATATTAATATATAATATACTGTACATATATATTAATATAGAACACATTTGCTACAGTGCTATCACAATATTATAAGTAAAATAAGATTGCAATAGCGATCACATTATTGCGAATAGTGCATATTACAAACGCAAATATTTGGAAATATGAATATTGCAAATGCAACATCATGATCACAATAATGTGAAATATGAATCGTAGTGAATCATGTCCGCCCGACATCGCTAAATGCCGACAGCATACGCTGTCAGCATTTAACATTGCACAAGCATTTCTTGTGAAATGCTTGTGCAATGCCGCGCCCTGTACATTCACTGCCAATTGGCCACTAGCAGGGGATGTCAATCATCTTGATCGGATCGGAATGACTGCAATCCGCAGTCTAAAAGGTGGCGGACAAGCTAAAGATAGAAAACCAAAGGAAGCAGCAGCAGCATAAATTGTCACAATGTTTTATTGGCAACGTTTCGGGGATTCACCCCTTAATTATGTGGATACAGAGTAACACTAAATCTTTACCTTTTATACACAGGTGTAATTAGCACACAATTATCAAATAACAGGTACAATTTCCATATTCATACCACCCTCTAGTGGTGGTTCTACCAAATTACATCCTCATTTTTCAATTTTTTAAAATATATATAATCACTTAAAGGGACACTCAGGTTGAATTAAATTTTCATGATTCAGATACAGCATGTGATTTTAAACAACTTTCCAATTTACTTCCATTAAAAAAAATGTGCACATTCTTTTATATTTATACTTTTTGAGTCACCAGATCCTACTGAGCATGTGCAAGAATTCACAGACTATACGTATATGCATTTGTGATTGGCTGATTGTTATCACATGGTATAAGGGGAGTGGAAATATACATAACTTTGAAATTTGTTATAAAAAAAACTACTAGTCATTTGAAGTTCAGACTAAGTGCTATTGCATTGTCTTGTTATCTTGCGTTTGTTGATTATGCAAATCTAATGTGTTGACTGGTCCTTTAATGACCCATTCCCCAGTTTTGCATAGTCAACACAGTTATAATAATACACGTTTTGCCTCTGCAGGCTGCCCCCTTATTTCAGTACTTTTGAAAGACTTGCATTTTAGCCAATCAGTGCTCACTCCTGGGTAAATTCATGTGCGTGAGCTCAATGTTATCTATATGAAACACATGAACTTCAAGGTCTAAGACATTAACATATGAACCTCCTAGGTTTAAACTAAGAATACCAAAAGAAAACAAAGCAAAATTAGTGATAAAAGTAAATTTGAAAGTTGTTTAAAATTACATGCCTTATTTGAATCATGAAACTTTTTTTGGTTCTTGATTGTCCTTTTAAGGATCAACGGTCTTACGACTGCTGCTTCTTAACTTAAGTTTCCGGCGAGCCGGAAACTTCGGGCAGAGAAAGCACCATCTGCTGCTTGTTAAATCCAGCCCTTAGGGGACAAATTATTAAGCACCATATTGTGGCTAATACATTTGTTTTCGCACAAGCCTTCAGGCTCGCCGGAAACAGCAGTTAAGAAGCAGCGGTCTTAAGACTGCTGCTCCTTAACTGGTCCGCCGCCTCTGAGCGGTGGACAGCAATCAACGCGATCAGATACAATCGGGTTGATTGACACCCCCTGCTAGCGGCTGATTCACCAGAACTGCTTGTGCAATGCTAAATGCCGGCAGCGTATGCTGTTGGCATTCATCGATGTCTGTCGGACATGATCCAATGAGAAAAGGGGTAAAATACATTAAAAAATTTGGTTTGCTTATGCAGGAAAACACTTTTCCCTGGCAAAGCAATAACAAATAAACATTTATATAGTTTTATTAATTTTCCTGAAAAGGTAGGTCCATTTTGGAATATTTTATTGTTGTGAAATACATATATTATTCCTTTTTGAATCAAATTAACCTTCAATCCATTTGTAATTTTCTAGAATGTTGATCTTACAGTTCTATTTTAAGGTTACCCAGCTTTAAACTGTGTTTTTTTTTAAAGGGACAGTAAAGTCAAAATTAAACTTTCACGATTCAGATAGAGCATATGATTTTAAACATCTTTCTAATTTACTTCTATTAATATATTTGCTCTGTTCTCTTGATATCCTTTGTTAAGAATAAAGCTAGGTAAACTTATAGGAGCTTAGAAACGTGCATGTGTCTTTAGTCTATGTATAAAATTGTTATAAACAATGTCGCTAACTCCGCTGCCAGATGGTTAGAGGCACATTCACGCTCCTGAGGTCACCTAGGATTACTCTTTAATAAAGGACACCAAGAGAACTAAGCAAAATTGATAACAGAAGTAAAGCAGAAAGTTGTTTAAAATGCCATGCTCTATCTAGTTCATTTAAGTTTAATTTTGAAATGTACCAGAAAACAATTTATTTCAATTAACAAAATCCATTAAATAAAATGCATAGGACTTAAAACATATTTTTTTGGCCGTTTCTATTGCCATATAACATATACATATAAAAATCCCCCATGTATATACAAATTAAACATCTAAGAATATCAATCCATTCTACTAATCCCCCATCATTTTCACTTAATCCAAAACACCCCCATCCCACACTTCCATCTATCAAATTATTTGTCTTTAGCTGTTTAATGTTTGCCACCTTACAGCGCCAGTCATTTAGCCCTTAAGAGCATGCGTCTTACCCTGTATGGCGCCTGTGTCCTGGGCTGTTAGAGTGGTCTCGCTGATAACAGTGAGCCCGGTGCATTATTTCTACATATCTCTGGAGTGAGGCATTGCAGAAATAGGATAATGGAAGCCCCCCAGGCTAACAGTCACAGGGACAAGGACGGTATCCCTATGCTCTCATGGCTGTCAGTGCGAAGCCTTCATTACATGGGATACACACTGCGATCAGTGTGTATCTTATGCTGTTGCTGGAGCCTACATTTGAGGCTATCCAGTAAAGTTAAACAATTACAGTTTCTGATTATATAATCACTGTTCCAGTCACAGTGATCACATGTCAAAAATGAACAGTCATTATTTGTTAATAATAGCTTGTCTTTGCCCCAGCTTTTCATTCCCAGTAAACACATACAGTGAAAAAAATGTAAAATGTATTTTTATTTCAGTGTTTTTATGTATTTTTTTAAAAATAAATTTAATTTAAAAAAAGTTTATTTTCTTTTGTAAGATGATGAGAGTCCTTGGGTGTCCATAACATGTCCTACCACTAGAAGGAGGTCAAGAACCCTCACAAGAGCTTTAATACCTCCCAACTCCTCTCTCCATTTAGTTTGTTCTTGACCTCTGAGGAGAGAGGTCAAGAGAGGTGATCTGCAAACAATATTTTATTATTTTTTTATCTAATCATTTATTGGAAGCTCAGATCTGACTTGAGACCCAGAACCCCTCTGTCATGATACACCTGTACCTTTAACACCTAATCTCCTCCCATCTCCACCTTTTCCTACATAAGGCCAATCATTGCACTGAGTCTTTGCTTGAATATTGGCAACTATTGTGTATAGCCTCTGACTCTGTTACTAAAGTCACAATAAGAGCGGATGTACTTCCTCCATTCCGTTACCTTGCTACTCAGCCTTCTCTCCCTGCTTCCTCACAGACATAACAGATTCCTGCACAGACTTTCTCTGCAACAGTGTGCCTGTTTATTCTCCACAGCAGTCATTTGCCTTTAGCCTCCTTCATTCTGTGCTGCAGAATGCAATTACTCCGGGACCTGAGAGCAAGCGCTGACTGACGATTACGTCAGCAACCTTATCTTCACTTCCTCCCGCACATACCTTTCTGAACCACCGCCGCTGGAGCATCGGACAGAAAACTATTCCTCGCTCCTTCCAGGATATAATCCAATCTGCAATCCACAGCAAATATAACTCCCTACAGAGTATTATTACTATATTCTCCTGTCTGTGTTAATCAATATTACCGGATACCATATACACTATCATTGACTGTGTTCATACTTTTATGGCAGTTCCTACTGAAGCAGCATTATCGTTACACTAACTGTAAACTAACATATCATTCCTCCTATTTTAAGTCAATATTCCTGATAACTTAAATAAGGCATTCATTGATCTTGCTTTACTTTCCTGAATGATATTAAGCAGAAAATTCATAACTAAAAGTTCTTTTTGATTGCTGCTATCTAATTTTCAACAGAACCTGAACCTATGGTAAACATCCTCATGTTACATGTCCGATTATTCTCTGTTAAAACATAACCTGCATCTGCATATGTGTTTAACCCTTCCTAAAGACCAACTTGCTATTTGGTGATATTCAGCTCTGTTTATCTATATTGAACTGTGTCTACTGAAAAACTACATTCACTATATATATTTTCTTTTGCAATTTATATACATCTCACTAATTGAGTGTTAGTTAAGATTATTGCACCCTCTTCCATCTTGACTCAGAGAACAAGCATTACCAGAAGACTTCAGGATAATTTCTCCAAAATTCTGAGTGAAGCAGTGGTAAAGGAATAGGTCAGTTATGGCATGTCAGTACCCTCACAAGTAAATCTCTCAGCCATAATTGCCCTCAGGTGTCACAAGGACCCCATTCCCCATATCTGAAAGTATCCTTTGCAGTATATTTACTTCCACTGGATAGGCTCTCTACTGGATCAGCATTCTGATAGGGAGAGAGGCCTCAGCAAGCTGGTAAGATACAGTGGAGGGGTGCTGCATTCTAGATAAGTGACTCTGACACTAAACACAGCCCAGTCACTATCCAAAGTACTCTCCTTATATAGGTACTACATAGTTGGGGGTTCTCAGCATTTTAACATTGCGCTTTACCTATGTGTTTAACACAGAAAATGATGGAATTCAGAGTTAAAATCACTTTCATTTTATTGCCCTATTGCCCTTCAGGAGCAGAGGAAAACCACTGCACCTTATTGGCCATTCACAGGAGTGAAAAATTGGGAAGCAGATTACCTAAGTCTGTCAATTAGTCCTAAGTTGGGGTCTTCCAGAAATCGATCTCATTGTGTCCAAATTGAACTGCAAAGTTCCGGTTTATTGCACCAGGTCAAGAGATCCAAGAGATGATATTATAGATGCTCTAGTCTGTCCCTGGACCTTTCATATGGCCTTTCTATTACCTCAATTTGTTCTTCTTCCAAGAGTCCTTTCCAGAATCAAACCAGAATCGTCTTTTGTAATTCTCATAGCTCCGGAGTGGCCCCTCACAACTTTTTATATGGACCTAATTCAGATGTCATCCCTTCTTTCATGTGCTCTACTCTTAAGGAAAGATTTGCTGTCTCTAGAACCGTTGTATCATCTCAAATCTCCTAATTTGACGGCGTGGAGTTTGAACACCTAGTTCTTAAAAACAGAGGTCATATTTTGTTATCTCTACTCTACTGCAAGCCAGAAAGCCGGTCACGCAGAGAATTTACCATTAGATTTGGAAAGTTTACTTTCTTTGGTGTTCTTTCGGAGGTTTCTCTTGGAAATCTGTTCGAATCACCAGAACTCTTCAATTCCTTCAAGAAGGACTGGATAAGGGTTTATCGGCTAGTTCTTTAAAGGATCCGATTTTGGCATTATCTGTTTTGTTTCACAAAAAGCTGGCTAAGCTACCATTTTCCCATGTTATTAGGCCCATTTCTCCCCCTTGGGATTTGAATCTGGTTCTTTGTGTTTTGCAAGGTAACCCCCATTTGAACCTATTCCCTGGACCTAAAATTATTGTCATGGAAGGTTTTCTTTCTTCTAGCTATTTCTCTGCTAGAAGAGTTTCTGAATTATATGCATTGTATTCTGATCACCCCTTAATTTTTCATCAGGATAAAGTGGTCCTCCAAAATAAATATGATTTTCTCCCAAAGGTAGTGTCTTCATTAAATATTAATAAGGAAATTGTTGTTCCCTCTCTGTGCCCAAATCCTACTAACCCTAATGAACACCTACTACACAATTTGGATGTATTCAGAGCCTTGTAATTTTATCTTCAGGCTACTAAAGATTTTAGAAAGCAATAGAACTCCAGCGAGTCAGACATATAGTGCTTAGGTAAAAAAAAACTAATTTTATTACTTGCAGGAAAAACATGCTTAAAATCCAAATGTTAGTCACAGCTCAATCCCATAGCTGTCTAACGCATTTCGGCCCCCTGGCCTTATTCATACTAAAGATTTTAGACAGACTTCTAGGTTGTCCACTTTTCATGTACCATAAAAGGTCAAAAGGCTACAATGGTTGCCTTGCCGTCATGGCTAAAGCAGACTATTAGTAAGGATTACTTGGTTGAGAGAAAACCACCTCCAATAAGAGTAACTGCTCAGTTTACCAAGTCTGTATCTACTACTTGGGCCTTTAAAAATGATACCTCCTTGAAACAAATTTGCAAGGCAGCAACTTGGTCTTCTCTCCATATCTTTTCAAAATGTTGACATGTTGACATATCTTTTCAAAATGTTGATATGTATGCTTCTTCCTAAGCTGCTTTTGGCAGAAATGTCCTTCAGCTAGCAGTGTCCGCCAAATGCGAACTGCCATAATTTTGTCCCACCCGTTCTTAACATGGACTCTCAGCTTGGGTATTGTAGCCTACATGTTATAGACACCTATGGACTCTCACCACCTTACAAAAGTAAACATAATTGATAATTACCGATACATTTCTTTTTTTTTTCTGCCCTTGGTTATAAAAGGGTTAAATATATAAAGTATCAAAATACCTCTAGGTTAATACCCTGGGGCGGTCTAAATTCTACAAATAATTTTGTGTAGCAGTTTTAAACTTGTGAGCTCTATGTGCCTTACAGTCCAAGCATAGCAAATGTTAGCTTTAAACACATAATTCCATCTTTGTAGTATTGGGCCTATATTTCCTTAAACTTACTTAATCTAGACATATGGGATAATTCTAAAATCAAGAGAACATAATGAATCTATTTAGAGGTATTTTTCTTTAGCTACACTAGTTTTGTAGAAATGTTTCTAAAAAAAACTGCAAAAAAATGCCTTTACCACATTTTTTCACAATTTTGCAGTAGTAAATTCTATTTATTGTTATTTTATATTAGGAATGTGCATTTGGATCCTTTGTGAGAATCCAAATGGGGAAGTACGAAGCCTCTCGTTCCCTTTGAATATTTTCGTAGCCGGATTGATTCCTGTAAAAGGACCCCACTCTATGCACAAACATCAACGATAAACCCAATATCGCTTGTGTTACCCTCATTACCCTCATTCAAAGGATAAGGGTTTATGTGATGGATGACTGCTTTGTACGATGGTCTCAGTGGGCAGCTTTATATTTTCTGGAACCTCTTTTTCTACCATATTCAGGCTAAATGTATTTAAAAGACAATAGGTATGTGGCTTATTGTGTGGTTGATGAATAGATGGAATGGCATTGAGTTTTGAAAACCCTGTGTTAAAGCCACTAAACTGCAGAAACCCAGTACTGACTGATCTAGATGACTATACAATATAAAAAGATACACACTTGTATAAATATATACAATAACAACAAAATAATGGTTTATATCATATACAGTGATACTTATTCCACAAAAGTACACAATGTATGTGTTAAGTTAATGGTAAAATGTATATATAAAGTAGGAATTATAACAAAAATAAAATAACAAAAATAAATATAAAATTGTAACTACTTCCTTATATAGTTTAAGGGACATTAAACACCGTGTAATAACAAGATGTTTCTGCAATCTTGAAACAAATTAACATAGTGGATGAGTTGGAAATGTTTTGAATAAATTAACACCTTATTAGGTGCAATTGTTTTTTAGTACCCAGACTTCACCCACCAGTTTTTTATTTGGAGGAGCCAATCAGAACTTTGTACTGGAGTAGACAAGGCAAAACACTGTCATTATGTTTGCAAACTCTTTATTGTCTTGCCCTATCTGGTAATCTCTGTTTAAGACAATTAGAGACATGTATCTGGTATGGTTAAGCTTGCAAGAGCCTACCATGTTCTCTACCAGTTGTCAGAAATGGAAAATCTCTTAATTATATTGTTAATTATGATGATTTATAGACAGGGTAAATTAATTGATTTGCTCCAATATAAACCTATAGAATTATGTGACTGACTATATTTTTTCTATGAATTTGTTACATGTGAAAAATGTCTTTAGTAGAACTGTAATTGATGTTTTATATATACAGGGAGTGCAGAATTATTAGGCAAGTTGTATTTTTGAGGATTAATTTTATTATTGAACAAGAACCATGTTCTCAATGAACCCAAAAAACTCATTAATATCAAAGCTGAATAGTTTTGGAAGAAGTTTTTAGTTTGTTTTTAGTTAGAGCTATTTTAGGGGGATATCTGTGTGTGCAGGTGACTATTACTGTGCATAATTATTAGGCAACTTTACAAAAAACAAATATATACCCATTTCAATTATTTATTTTTACCAGTGAAACCAATATAACATCTCAACATTCACAAATATACATTTCTGACATTCAAAAACAAAACAAAAACAATTCAGTGACCAATATAGCCACCTTTCTTTGCAAGGACACTCAAAAGCCTGCCATCCATGGATTCTGTCAGTGTTTTGATCTGTTCACCATCAACATTGCGTGCAGCAGCAACCACAGCCTCCCAGACACTGTTCAGAGAGGTGTACTGTTTTCCCTCCTTGTAAATCTCAAATTTGATGATGGACCACAGGTTCTCAATGGGGTTCAGATCAGGTGAACAAGGAGGCCATATCATTAGATTTTCTTCTTTTATACACTTTCTTGCCAGCCACGATGTGGAGTACTTGGACGCGTGGGATGGAGCATTGTCTTGCATGAAAATCATGTTTTTCTTGAAGGATGCAGACTTCTTCCTGTACCACTGCTTGAAGAAGGTGTCTTCCAGAAACTGGCAGTAGGACTGGGAGTTGAGCTTGACTCCATCCTCAACCCGAAAAGGCCCCACAAGCTCATCTTTGATGATACCAGCCCAAACCAGTACTCCACCTCCACCTTGCTGGCGTCTGAGTCAGCCTGGAGCTCTCTGCCCTTTACCAATCCAGCCACGGGCCCATGCATCTGGCCCATCAAGACTCACTCTCATTTCATCAGTCCATAAAACCTTAGAAAAATCAGTCTTGAGATATTTCTTGGCCCAGTCTTGACGTTTCAGCTTGTGTGTCTTGTTCAGTGGTGGTCGTCTTTCAGCCTTTCTTACCTTGGCCATGTCTCTGAGTATTGCACACCTTGCGCTTGTGGGCACTCCAGTGATGTTGCAGCTCTGAAATATGGCCAAACTGGTGGCAAGTGGCATCTTGGCAGCTGCACGCTTGACTTTTCTCAGTTCATGGGCAGTTATTTTGCGCCTTGGTTTTTCCACACACTTCTTGCGACCCTGTTGCCTATTTTGAATGAAACGCTTGATTGTTCGATGATCACGCTTCAGAAGCTTTGCAATTTTAAGAGTGCTGCATCCCTCTGCAAGATATCTCACTATTTTTGACTTTTCTGAGCCTGTCAAGTCCTTCTTTTGACCCATTTTGCCAAAGGAAAGGAAGTTGCCTAATAATTATGCACACCTGATATAGGGTGTTGATGTCATTAGACCACACCCCTTCTCATTACAGAGATGCACATCACCTAATATGCTTAATTGGTAGTAGGCTTTCAAGCCTATACAGCTTGGAGTAAGACAACATGCATAAAGAGGATGATGTGGTCAAAATACTCATTTGCCTAATAATTCTGCACTCCCTGTATATATATATATATATATATATATATATATACATATATATATAAAATTATTGCTTACTTAGGGTTAGATTACAAGTGACACGCTACCTGTAGCACGCAAGCGATATAGGGTATTTCTCGGCTTTTTGTGTGCGACGGGAATAGCACGCATGTTATGAGAGTCTAATGGATCTAAGGATGAAACTTCTAATCATTTAGGTTCAGTTTTAAAAACTGTTTGCTAAAACCCCTGAAGTTTTTCCTATTCAAGATGTTGTCTCTGAGATAGTTTCTAGGAAATGGTCTAAGCCAGGCAATTGTTTTAATCCTTCTGCTAGGTTTAAGAAGTTATATTCTCCCTTTGATATTGAACTGTAGGAAACTGTCCCAAAGATAGATGGGATAATTTCCACTCTGTTTAAGCTTACTTCTATCCCTTTGGAAGACAGCACTTCTTTTAAGGACCCTTTCGATAGGAAGTTAGAAACCTTTCTTAGAAGGGCCTTTCTACAAACAGGGTATTTGTTTAGGCCTGCTATATCTATTGCTGATTTAGCTGCTGCTTTTTCTTTCTGGTTGTCTAGTCTTTCAGAGCAAAGTTCTAATGATTCTGCTAGTGAAGATATTTTAGATTTACTTAAAGGGCCAGTGTAGTCACATGACACATTTTGACAGACATATAGTTAAAGCATTAACTATGCAAAATACATATATATCAATATTTTTCAAAAAGTAAGTTTGTAAAAATATACTATTACATTTGCTGCTCCTGTGTAGCTTTACAACAATACTGGCACTCCCTAAGGAAAGGTCTGAGCTACAAGAGAAGTTGGCATGCCCCCCCCTCCAATCAAATCCTGTAAATAAGCCGTGCACAGCAACAACAATGTGGAACACAAATGCCCTTTGTAATAGAGAGAGTCCCAGAAGCGCGCTTACATGCACACGTGAGCTCTCAAATATATTGCTATAGGCTATAACATTTAGGCTATAATAAATAATACATATAATACAAAATACTCAGCACACCAAATGGATACAAAAGAAATGTAATGAATTTTAATACTATTATGAATACAAATATGCAAATATGATAAGAGGTACCTAGCCTATCCTCATTCAGACTTGCATACAGCACATACACGCTGCAAACAAACGCACCACACAAATTTCCCTTAGGCGTCCCAAAGGAAAAGCAAAAATAGGCGTCTTTTCCAAACAGTTCACAGTTCAAATGTGAAAAAAATAGAACAAGCACAGGGGCTCAAAGAGATACTTTGTAATCCACATATAGTGTAATAATACACCTAGCTTGATTGAAGCTTGTTACAAAGTCCAATACCCAGCTGTTCTAGTGCAAATGCCGTGTGTCTAGGGCAATCCTCTCCTCCTGGGCCTCACATCCCACAGATACAAGGTGTTTAAACCTTCTACTTAATTCCTGTGGTAAACCAGATCACAGTTGTAAACCTTTTATAATTGTTTTGTTCCACTTGTAAGATAGCAACTACAATGGTGTTGATAGTTGCTTTGATTCAGCAAGTGAAGAGTTAATGCAGAGAGAATGAAGCTGTAAAAATAACTTTATATCTACAGTTTGCAAAGTTCAAGTAATGTGAGTGGTTAAGGTGGTACTCTCACAAGCAGCCTCTTTCTTATTGCATATGGTTAAAGTTCCAAGGTGATAGTGTTACCTTGAGTTGTGGAGCCGGTAACTTGCTTAGAAGCTGTGTCTCGCTACACGCGATCAAGGACTGACAGTCTGGAGAGGTGTGTATCACGCTGGAAGGAAGCGGCGGGTGACGTCACCGTATCTCAGCTGATTTTGGCACCGGACTTTGTTAGCGTGTATGCGTCTTCAAAGGCAACTTTGTATTTGCTACAAAATGGTAAGTTTTGATAGAAGGAACTTGAGCAACCTTGATTGCAGAGATTTTAAATAAACTTGTGAGTTATACCATAAGCGAAGTGAGCTTGATAAATGTGAAGGTTTGTAGCGGTGCAGCGGATCACGCTGAAAGTAGAGGAAGCTTGTTTCAGAATCAATCCTCTTTAGGAGATGTAGTATAAATCAGGAGGAAATGAGTGTTCACTGCAAATACAGTTAGGAATTTCTCAGATACTTTGGTTTGAAATAATCCTCTGGAGATTGGAGCTTAGAGTGCAGGATGCTATCTCTAACAACATACAAAATGACTTAGCACTAGGAACAGGGCGTGAACAGGCTATAAAGGGTTTGTGGGAGGAGATTAACCAGAACTGCAGGTAAGTAAGGTGAAACCTGACATCTCCCCCTCCCCAAGAGACAGAATAGAACGTCAAGGACCTGGACAGTCTGGATGTCTTCGATGAAAAATCGACAACTTCCTCGGAGCATGTATGTTACAAGAGGGTTCCCAGGAATCTTCATCTGAGGAGTAACCAAGCTAGCGAACCAAGTACTCCAACTGACCATTGCGAATCCATGAGTCAATGAGAGAATCCACTTCATATTCATCTAACTGGGGTATAGTTGTAGACGGAAGGACAGAGGTAGAATTCCTTGTAGTGACATATGGCTTCAGAAGCGAGACATGGAAAGTTGGATGGACTTTTAAGGTATCTGGCAGCTGTAGAGTGACTGCATTGGGGTTGACTATCTTTATTATCGGAAAAGGACCTATAAACAATCCTGCAAGCTTTTTACTAGGTACTTTAAGTTTAAGGTTTTTGGTGGATAACCAAACTAAATCTCCAACAGCATAGACAGGTGCTGGTCGTCGCCTCAAGTTGTAATAATGTTTTTGTTGTTCTTGGGAGTTTATAACGTTATCCTGTAGGACCTTGAATGTTTGTCGGATCTTTGCTGAGAAATCATTAGCATGAGGACAATCAGTGGAAGTAATATTAGAGAAGTCAGGGGCTGGGTAGGAATAAGGATGAAACCCGTAATTTGCCAGGAAAGGTGACATCTTAGTTGAAGTAGTGATGGAATTATTAAAAGCGAATTCAGCCATAGATAGATAAGAAGACCACTCAGTTTGTTGATTGGAACAAAAGCAGCGTATATACTGTTCGAGCCATTGATTGACTCGTTCCAATTGACCATTCGTCTGAGGATGAAAAGAGGTTGAAAATCGGTGGTCTAGTTGTAGATGTGAACAGAGAGCCTTCCAAAAGCGAGAAGTAAACTGGGTGCCACGGTCTGAGGTTATGATTTTTGGAAGACCGTGTAGTCGCACAATATTATCTATGAATAATTGTGCAGTTTCTGCTGAAGTAGGTCATTTGTTAAAGGGTACAAAATGTGCCATCTTAGTTAATAAGTCCACAACCACAAAAATGGTGTTCATCTTGTTAGAAATAGGTAGGTCGACAATGAAGTCAATTGACAAATGATGCCACGGCTGAGGTGGAACAGGAAGAGGCATGAGAAGTCCATAAGGACGTTGTCTTGATGATTTGGAGGTGGCACAGATGGAGCAGGACTTTATGAAGGAATTGACGGTTTGTGACATTTTTGGCCACCAATAGAATCTCGAGATATTCTCTAAGGTCTTTGTATAGCCGGGATGTCCTGCAAGAGGGGTATCATGATGCAACTGTAGAATAATGTCCCTCAGACTTTTTGGAACATAAATTCTGTCCTTGTAATAGAAAAGACCATCCGCTTTGGATTCCAGAACCTGTTGAGGAAGATCAGGATCAGAGGGAAGAGATTCTTTCAAAGCTTTCAGTAGATAGGGTGTCAATCCAACGAATTTGTTAGATGGAATCATGGATGTCAGTTCATCAGTCTGAGCAGGTCTTTCATCTTTCCTTGAGAGCGCATCTGCCTTTCCGTTTTTAGTAGAAGGTCTATAGATAATGTGGAAATTGAATCTCGTGAAAAACAAGCTCCAACGTACCTGTCTGGAAGATAATGTTTTGTTTGTTTGTAAAAATTCCAAGTTCTTATGATCTGTGTATATGATTATGGGGAGAGTAGTTCCTTCAAGCAGATGCCTCCAATGCTCCAATGCCCTTTTGATGGCCAGAAGCTCTTCCCCAATAGGGTAATTGATTTCTGATAAATTGAGTACCTTAGAAAAAAAAGCTATTGGATGAAATGGCTCTGTATGAGAAGATTTTTGTGAAAGAATCGCCCCCAAAGCGAAATCGGAAGAATCTACCTCCAGGATGTATTGAAGAGATGGGTCAGGAAACCGAAGTATTGGAGCCGAAGTGACCATGGATTTTAGGAGATCAAAAGCTTGAGCAGCCTCAGCATTCCATGAAAATCGAATAGTAGAGCTAGTGAGTTTCGTTAAAGGTTTTGCAAATTTAGAGAAATTTTTCACAAACTTCCTGTAATAATTGGCAAAGCCAAGAAATCTTTGAAGATCCTTTCTGGTTTTAGGATAAGCCCAATTTCTCACGGTCTCCACTTTATCATCTTGCATGCTTATACCTAACGGGCTGATGTTATATCCCAGAAATGATATGGTGTTGGTGTGAAATTGGCACTTCTCGAGTTTTGCATACAAACGGTGTGTTCTTAATCTGGTCAACACTTGTCTGACATGGGAGATGTGGTCATCATAGGTTTTTGAATAGATGAGAATGTCATCGAGATAAATGACAATACAGACGTCCAACAGGTCTCTGAACACATCGTTGATAAAGTGTTGAAAAGTTCCAGGGGCATTACAAAGCCCAAAAGGAATGACCAGGTACTCAAATAATCCGTACCTGGTACGGAAAGCGGTTAACCACTCATCCCCCTCACGTATTCTTACGAGATTGTATGCACCTCGAAGGTCCAGCTTCGTGAAAATCTTTGCCTCCCGGAGATGTTCTATTAATTCCGGAATGAGGGGGAGAGGGTAACGTTTTTTTATAGTCCACTGGTTCAGATCTCTATAGTCGATGATAGGGCGAAGGGAACCATCCTTGTTCTTCACAAAGAACATTCCAGATCCCGCAGAGGAGGTAGAAGGACGTATGAATCCTTTGCGAAGGTTTTCTTCTAGATATCCTTTTAGATGTTCAAGCTCTGGAGCGGATAAGGGGTAAAGACAACCATAGGGAATCGAAGAGCCAGGTTTGATGTCGATGAGACAATCATAAACACGATGTGGAGGTAATGATTCAGCCTCTACTTTGCTGAAAACGTCAGCGAATTCTTGATATTCAGATGGGATGTGTTGTTCAGGAACAGTGGTTTCCAGGAGTGCCTGTGTGGAGTAGCAAGAATTTGTACAATATGATGACATAAAAGACACCTCAAGGGATTGCCAATCTACAGTAGGTTGATGTTTTTTAAACCAAGAAATGCCTAAAACAATGGGGAATAGAGGGGAAGGCAATACGTTGAATTCAATGTACTCAGAGTGACCACATGGTGTTACAACTAAAATAGGAATGGTTTGATGAGTGATAGGACCGCTTGATATAGATGAACCATCAATAACACGAATGGCAACTGGATTCTGCTTTAACACACAGGGTATTTTATTAGTATTTACAATAGCAGTGTTAATAAAGTTCTCATAAGCTCCGGTGTTGAGAATGGCACTAGACTGCAGATGGCGTAGATCCCACTGTAAAGAGACAGAGAGTATGCAATAAGTATTTGGAATATTCAAGTGATGACCAGCAGATAGTGCAAAAGACTTACTTTTCTTTGACTTCTGCAGTAAAGGACAGTCCCTGACGGAGTGGGAAGGATTTGCACAGTACATGCATAGTAGATTCTGTCTGCGTCTTGTCCTTTCTTCGGGGGTTAAAGGGCCCCTGGCTAGACCTATCTCCATTGGTTCAGGTACAGATCTAGTGGTGGATGAAGGAGCAACATAGGCTTGAGTTTTTGGATTATGCTCTGTGTGGAATCTTTCAGACCTTCTCTCACGTAGGCGCCGGTCTATTTGTATCACCAATCGCATTAATGAATCTAAGGACTTTGGCAAGTCCGTGCGTGCTAACTCATCCTTAATGTTATCAGCAAGTCCTAATCTAAACTGATTTCGTAATGCAATTGGGTTCCATTGAGAATCACGTGAGTATTGCTTGAATTCAGCAATATATTCTTCTACAACACGCTTCCCTTGCTTCAGGGCACGCATAGCAGTTTCTGCTGACAGTTGGGAATCTATGTCTAAGTAAAGTTCATCCATTTGATTGAAAAATTCGTCAAGGGAACCAAGAATAGGTTGATTCGTTTCAAAAAAAGCGTCTGCCCAAACCCTTGGCTCTCCTCTTAAGAATGATATTATAGTAAGGACTTTAACTCTCTCTGTACAATATGTCTTTGGCTTTAGAGTAAATAGTAATAGGCAGGCATTCTTAAATTGTCGGTATGCCTTTCTGTTGCCAGAGAAAGGTTCAGGTAATGATACTATAGGCTCTGGGATAGGATCCGGTTGTTGTGGCTTAGAATTGATAGAATCTCTGATAATCCTTCTCAGAGACTGATTTTCCACTTCTTGATCCCTTAAAGTTTGTCCCAATTGATCCACTCTCTGCGATAAGGAAAACACAAATTGTGGGAGGTCTACAGGATCTGATGCCATTGTGGCTTAGTAATTATGTTAGAATCGTGAAGGAGGTGTTTAAACCTTCTACTTAATTCCTGTGGTAAACCAGATCACAGTTGTAAACCTTTAATAATTGTTTTGTTCCACTTGTAAGATAGCAACTACAATGGTGTTGATAGTTACTTTGATTCAGCAAGTGAAGAGTTAATGCAGAGAGAATGAAGCTGTAAAAATAACTTTATATCTACAGTTTGCAAAGTTCAAGTAATGTGAGTGGTTAAGGTGGTACTCTCACAAGCAGCCTCTTTCGTATTGCATATGGTTAAAGTTCCAAGGTGATAGTGTTACCTTGAGTTGTGGAGCCGGTAACTTGCTTAGAAGCTGTGTCTTGCTACATGCGATCAAGGACTGACAGTCTGGAGAGGTGTGTATCACGCTGGAAGGAAGCGGCAGGTGACGTCACCGTATCTCAGCTGATTTCGGCACCGGACTTTGTTAGCGTATATGCGTCTTCAAAGGCAACTTTGTATTTGCTACAAAATGGTAAGTTTTGATAGAAGGAACTTGAGCAACCTTGATTGCAGAGATTTTAAATAAACTTGTGAGTTATACCATAAGCGGAGTGAGCTTGATAAATGTGAAGGTTTGTAGCGGTGCAGCGTATCACGCTGAAAGTAGAGGAAGCTTGTTTCAGAATTAATCCTCTTTAGGAGATGTAGTATAAATCAGGAGGAAATGAGTGTTCACTGCAAATACAGTTAGGAATTTCTCAGATACTTTGGTTTGAAATAATCCTCTGGAGATTGGAGCTTAGAGTGCAGGATGCTATCTCTAACAACATACAAAATTACTAAGCACTAGGAACAGGGCGTGAACAGGATATAAAGGGTTTGTGGGAGGAGATTAACCAGAACTGCAGGTAAGTAAGGTGAAACCTGACAATAACAAAACCCTGTTGTATATTAGATATTCCCCAGTCCGTTTTAGGAGTGGCTGTGCCACAGGACTGTATAATAGCCTCTTTATTAAGCTTGTGTAGAAATGATGTATGGTGCAAAGCTAGTAGTGAACATGTTGAGTACAATGTATAAACCACCTTTAAGTATCACAGTCCATGTAACAATCAGGAGTTATACTTGCTTATACTCCTGTTAAACCTCTGTACAGGTTCCACTTCTTAGGTATGGACAATGACCACACTGGTCCCTCTAATGTACGCTCAGTGAGCATGATGCTCTGCACCAATCTTCCACTTTCGTTGGCTGGTACAATCTATTGAATATAGAAGTCCTGACAAGGGGACCCGTAAACACTGTAAGTTTGGAATGACTGCCTAGGTAACACTCCGACATGCGTTTCGGGACTCCACCCTTTCTCAAGGAGTATACTACGTCATAGTGTCCACCTCCTCATATAGTTCATATGCTGCATTTAATTGTTATGGTATGGTATGATTAGAGGCACCTAGCCTATCCTCGTTCAGACTTGCATACAGCACATACACGCTGCAAACAAACTCACCACACAAATTTCCCTTAGGTGCATATAGTTCATATGCAGCATTTAATTGGATTTCAAAAACACACTTTTCTTACGTGCAAACCATTTGCACATTCTTTAAACCTGTACATAGCGAACACCATTGTAAAACACTTTATATACAATGTGGAAATACATAATATTCATTAATGAGCAGAGTAATTACATATCATGAATGTCTATACTAAGGGTGACTATCGATTCCCAATATATCTCTGCAAACCACACAGCACATGCATGCAGGAATTTTCATATTGAACTTGAACCTATATATTTGTGAAACAGTAACTAAGCATCCTGTCCCCAAATAAAATGCCCTCAATACCGTGACTATCGTAATTACAATGGAAATTTTATAAACACATATATAGTATATCTCATTTTAGTTCACAAAAAGACTCTATACATCAAAGATTTGTTGGAGATTTGTTGGAGATCATATATGAGAACTATTTCATGTTTTAGGACACTTTCTATGTCCAGACCCGGGGCATAGCTATGGGCACTAATGTCGCCCCTACATATGCAAATGTATTTGTGGGACGATTTGAGGAGCAGAATGTCTTTATGGAGGATATGTACAAAGACTGTGTACTATGTTGGTACAGATATATAGACAACATATTCTGCATATGGACAGGGGACTTACTTTAATTGAATTCCTTTGTGCACAGTCTAAATCATAAAAGTGACTTTCTCAAGGGTGTCAATCAATTCTTAAGACCGCTGCTTCATAACTGCTGTTTCCGGCGAGCCTGAAGGCTCGCATGGAAACAGAGGCATCAGGGGCCATTCGGCCCTTGATAAATCAGCCCCTTTGTATGCTTTGTCAGTGGTGCAGGGGTGAAACTCAGCTATCACTAAAGACTTTTCTCGATGGCTAGTGGCTTATGTCAGTCAACAGGGGGGAACTCACAGTCCCCTAGCCATGGAGGAAGTGTACCCAATTGTTTCATGGACAGAAGTCAATTCCTGTCTAGTCTCTGCAGTTCATATTCCAGGAGTGAACAGCTGGGAAGCAGGGTTTCTCAGTCATCAGTCTTTGCACCCAGGGGAATGGTCTCTTCACCGGGGTGAGTTCAATCAGTTTGTTTATTTGAACAACAAACTTCCCAGGTAATTTGTGAGGTCCAGGGATCCTCTGTTTTGAATGCTCTTGTAGCTCATTGATCATTTCAGCTTGCTTATCTGTTTCCTCCTCTGGTTCTTCTTCCTAGTGTGATTTCCAAAATAACGCTAGAGAAATCATCAGTAATCCTGATTGCTCCAGCTTGGCCTTGCAGGATTTGGTATGCAGATCTGGTTCAGATGTCCACTTGTCCTCCTTGGCCACTTCCTCTGTGTCCAGACCATCTGTCTCAAGGTCCATTTTTTATCTGGATCTCAAATATCTAAGCTTGATGGCATGGAGATTGAACAATTAGTTCTTAAGCACAGATTCTGTGCGTAAAATGATTTATCTTAAGGTTTGGTAGGCTTTTATTGCTTGGTATTCTTTTAGAATTTTTGGATTTTGCAGTTCTTACAGCATGGTTTGGATAAAGGCCTATCTGCCAGGTTTTTCAAAGGTTAGATCTCTTCTCTTTCTGTTTTGTTTCACAGGAAGATTGCTGATCTTCCTGACATTGATATTTTTGTTCAGGCTTTGGCATGAATTAAGCCTGTGATTTAGCCAATTTCTCCTCCCTGGAGCCTTAATTTGGTGTTAAAGGTTTTGCAGGCTCCTTCTTTTGAGCCTATGCATAAAGCAAATTTTAAGCTTCTCTCTTGGAAGGTTTTGTTCCTTTTTGCTATCACTTCTGCTAGAAGTGTTTCCAAATTGTCTGCTCTTTCTTGTGACTCCCTTATCTTATCTTTCATCAGTATCAGGCAGTCTTAAGGACTAAGTTTTATTTCTCCCCTAAAGTTGTGTATTCAGACAATATCACTAGGGAAATTGTTGTTCCTTCTTTGTGTTCTAATCCTAAGAATGCTTCAGAAAGATCTTTGCATAATTTGGATGTTGTTAGAGCATTGAAGTAATACATTGATGCTACTAAGGATTTCATATTAACTTCTGGTTTGTTTTTTAACTTTTCTGGTTCTAGGAAAGGACAAAAGGTTTCTGTTGTTTCTTTGGCGCCTTAGTTGAAACTTTTG
Organism: Bombina bombina; assembly: GCF_027579735.1. Classification (NCBI taxonomy): domain Eukaryota; kingdom Metazoa; phylum Chordata; class Amphibia; order Anura; family Bombinatoridae; genus Bombina; species Bombina bombina. Next base: position 958,462,030 of record NC_069504.1, read on the forward strand.
ATTCCTAAGGTCAGCCTCCACCAAAACAGATTACTGCTCATTCTACTAGGTCAGTTGCCACATCTTGTGATTTTAAAAATGAGGCTTCAGTTAGCCAAATTTGCAAGGCAGCTACTTTTACTAAATCCTACCATTTTTATATTTATGCTTCTTCTGAGGCAGCCTTTGGTAGGAAGGTCATTCAAACAGTTGTCTCAGCTAGATTTATTAAATTCTTTTAAAAAAAAGCAATTTTGGAGTTTTTGTGGGGTTGAGGATTTTCTTTTTCAGTGTTTCTAAATCCCCCCCTATATGTCTCATTGCTCTTGGACTCCACAGCTTGGTTTCTAGTTCACAGGAGTAATGGATTGTGGATTCTCACCACTTGTATGAAAGAAAACACAATTTAAGGTTACCTGATAAATTCATTTGTTTCATGATGGTGAGGGTCCACAAGACTGTTCCTTATATTTTTGGTCGGTTTTGTTTTTTTAAAGTGCATCTTTTTTTCCATGCTCCTTTTATTGCTCTTTTTGCTTTTTCCTACCTCATTTAGCTTGGCTATACATTAGACTGAGATATGTGTGAGGTGGGAGGGGTTTTATAGAGCTCTTGGGGTTTGGGAATCTTTATCTCCTCCTAGTGGTAGGGAAGGGTAATTCCCAGGAGTAATTGATTGTTGGCTCTCACCACCATGAAAGAAATTAATTTATCAGGTAAGCATAAATTATGTTTTTCTAAGTAGTCCGTGCTTGATCTTTTCTTTCTATCCATGATAATACTGCAATCCCTGAGTATGTCTTAAATGGACAGTCTACCTAAAGGGACAGGAAACCCCCAACTCTCCATATTCAGCATTGCACCAGCAGCTCACAAGAGCTGCTGGTGCAATGCCGCCCCCTGCAGACTCGCGGCCTATAGGCCGCCAGCAGGGGGGTGTCAATCAACCCGATCATACTCGATCAGGTTGATTTCCGGCGATGACTGTCCGCCTGCTCAGAGCACGGGGCATCAAGCTCCATTCGGAGCTTGATACATATGCCCCATAGAATACTCCCAGCACTGTTTCTTTTTAGGAAAACATCCTTTATTGAAGTATCAAAGAATAAAACAACAGCTACATTTCGGGCCTACATAACCCTTATTCATGCATGATGTATAAAAATATATATATATATACTGTATGTATAAATAAAATATAAAGACCGCACTCGCTGGGTTTCAGACAAACTTCAGCATTTCTTTATTTTAGTGACTTTTCGAGGATAATCTCCCCTTCCTCAGACCAACAGGTCACGCTTTCATCATCACATTTTTCTTCATCATGAACTGTGATTTAACTGTGTCAAGTATATATACAGTGTATATATATATATATATATATATATATATAATTTTTACATGCTTTTTAATTTGTTTTACTGTATCGTCACAGTCAATTTCAACTGCGCATGTGTGCATATCCTACCCACAGCAAAATCCGACAGGACAACTTCCTTGTCAGAATCTGGTACATCTCAGTGCACATGCTGCTTATTTACATAATCGCATTCCACACATCCCTTTTTAACATATGCGGAGTGCGATTATGTAATACAGAGCATGCACAGTCAGAGGTAGCAAAATCTGATAGAACTGGCACCAATCAACAGTTGGCTCCCACTAGTGTAGGATATGTACATATTATTTTTAAACAAGACTTACCAAGAGAACAAAGCACATTTGAAAGTATCTTAAAATGACATGCTATATCTGAATCATGCAAGTTTAATTTTGACTTTCCTATTCTTTTACATTTGTTATTGTTTAAAAAGATAGATAATGCCTTTAGCCTTTACTACCCATTCTCCAGCTTTGGCTGGACGAGCTTTGTCACGATTCTTAAGAATTCCTATGGGCTCAAAAGCATTACTGCTGGGAATATATTTTAACATTGTTGTTCCCGGTAAGATTATACAAGAGGTGATACCTGGATGCAAAGAAGTCATTAGATTCCCTATTATTAATATTATTCTTTATTTATAAAGCACCAACAGATTCTGCAGCGCTGTGCATGGGTAACAAAGATAAAAGGACAGTACAATATGAGACACCAGACACAATTTAACAAATACAGGGGGAACTTACAACCTAAAATCTATGTGGAGGGACTTAATCTGTAAACCTGCTTCTCATATTTATCATCCATCTTTGTCAGCAGGGCTTAAAAATGTCTGCAAATATATGGACACAGCTTTCCTGTGTGACAAAACTTGATCCCTACAAGAGCCAGACACCACATCGCAAAAGTAGGAATTTAAATATACACATTAAACAGTTTGGTTTTCTCTTGTCATTTTTTTATATTATCAGAAACCTATGAAAATTAAATGTTAAACAAATCTAAATAGCATACATATTAAAAATAGTGCTTTCTTTAGAAGTATTATATTGTTTGGGCCAGCTTGTCTTCTATGGATATTGCTTTTTGGTTGTCTATCCTCTATCCCCTTTGTTGTGCAAACATTTAATTTTTTACCTTCAACCTGTCAAAACTTTCTACTGGCAAAATGTATAATGAGTTTTAGGAGTATATTATCATCAGTGGGGGCATTTACATACTTGGAAAATGCATTATATTTATCACTGGTTATTGACCCCAGCTCTTAGACATATTTAGAGCAATGATAACACCTTCGTTAAACAGTTTCCTTGTGTTCAGTTAATATATATATATATATATATAGTGAGCAATGTAATAGGACAGGATCCGGTGTCAATCCACAGCATCCCAAAACAAAGGCAGCCAGCACAAGAGATTAGAATAATCACCATTTAATTGTTACAAAGCATAATGTTTCGGCCCCCCAGAGGAGCCTTGGTCACATGCAGCAAGTCATAACAGAAAGGCATAAAATATAACACAGCAAGAGTGCCTTAAATGCCCCCACCCACCAATCCGGTACGTTACACAGAACCACCAAAAAATTTGTATACAAAACACAGCTGAATGGCATTACTAACCATTCCAATCCTAAACTGCCGCTGGTAACCATAGCGACCATGTGGTGAAGCCCATGCGCGTGCGTGCGTAGTGACGTCATCGCGCCTAACGTGGGTTGTAATGGAAACCCTACCTCAAGGACATCAGTGTACAATGCTGCAGCATCGTCTGCCCAATCAGATGTGAGCAATCAGCCCAACCCATGTCAACAGGGATAGTAACCATGGCAACCACACGGGAACACGATAGCCATTCATGCACCTTACAATGGAGTAATGAAACGGTCACAAGTGTGCAAGTATTTGTTACCATAGGCAGATATCTCACATCACCTACAGGTGATAGCAGCCTACAGCCATGTATTACTATGTCAGGATGGCCAACAATGTAACCATGGCAACAGGTGCAACGATCCATTTATATGTAAAACGTACCAGATCTTATTAAATCCTAAAACTTAAAAACATATACTGGCAGGATTAATAGATATAGACATAACATACTATCGCCTAGATTTAGAGTTCTGCGTTAGCCGTCAAAAGCAGCGTTAAGGGCTCCTAATGCTGCTTTTGACCGCCCGCTGGTATTTAGAGTCAGCCAAGAAAGGGTCTAACGCTCACTTCCAAGCCGCGACTTTTCCATACCGCAGATCCCCTTACGCCAATTGCATATCCTATCTTTTCAATGGGATCTTCCTAACGCTGGTATTTAGAGTCTTGGCTGAAGTGAGTGGTAGAGCCTCTACCAACAAGACTCCATCCGCAGAAAAAAGTCAGTAGTTAAGAGCTTTCTGGGCTAACGCCGGTTTATAAAGCTCTTAACTACTGTGCTCTAAAGTACACTAACACCCATAAACTACCTATGTACCCCTAAACTGAGGTCCCCCCACATTGCCGCCACTCTAATAAATATTTTTAACCCCTAATCTGCCGAACGCACACCGCCGCCACCTACATTATCCCTATGTACCCCTAATCTGCTGCCCCTAACATCACCGACACCTACATAATATTTATTAACCCCTAATCTGCCCCCCCAACGTCGCCGCCACCTACCTACACTTATTAACCCTAATCTGCCGACCGGATATCGCCGCTACTATAATAAATGTATTAACCCCTAAACCGCCTCACTCCCGCCTCAAAAACCCTATCATAAATAGTATTAACCCCTAATCTGCCGACCGGACCTCGCTGCTACTCTAATAAATCTATTAACCCCTAAAGCTAAGTCTAACCCTAACACCCCCCTAAGTTAAATATAATTTTAATCTAACGAAATAAATTAAATCTTATTAACTAAAGTCTTCCTATTTAAAACTAAATACTTACCTGTAAAATAAACCCTAATATAGCTACAATATAACGAATAATTATATTGTAGCTATTTTAGGATTTATATTTATTTTACAGGCAACTTTGTATTTATTTTAACTAGGTACAATAGCTATTAAATAGTTATTTACTATTTAATAGCTACCTAGTTAAAATAATTACAACATTACCTGTAAAATAAATCCTAACCTAAGTTACAATTAAACCTAACACTACACTATCAATAAATAAATTAAATCAATTAACTACAAGTACCTACAATTAAATAAACTAAACTAAATTACAAAAACAAACAAACATTAAATTACAAAAAATAAAAAAAGATTACAAGAATTTTAAGCTAATTACACCTACTCTAAGCCCCCTAATAAAATAACAAAGCCCCCCAAAATAAAAAAATGTCCCTACCCTAATCTAAATTAAAAAAGTTAACAGCTCTATTACCTTACCAGCCCTTAAAAGGGCTTTTTGCAGGGCATGCGCCAAAGAAATCAGCTCTTTTGCCTGTAAATAAACACACAATACCACCTCCCAACATTACAACCCACCACCCACATACCCCTACTCTAACCCAAACCCCCTTAAATAAACCTAACACTACCCCTCTGAAGATCTCCCTACCTTGAGTCGTCTTCACCCAACCGGGCCGAACTCTTCATCCGATGGACCAAAAGAAGACATCCGGAGCGGCAGAAGTCTTCATCCTATCCGGGCAGAAGAGGACATCCTCTTAAAGGAACCTTCATTCATCGGTAGTCGTCGGTGAAGAAGGATGTTCCGCACCGGAGGTCTTGAAGATGGAGCCGCTCCTCGTCGGATGGATGAAGATAGAAGATGCCGCTTGGATGAAGATGTCTGCCGGTCCGGATGTCCTCTTCTGCCTGGATAGGATGAAGACTTCTGCCGCTCTAGATGTCTTCTTTTGGTCCATCGGATGAAGAGTTCGGCAAGGTTGGGTGAAGACGACTCAAGGTAGGGAGATCTTCAAGGGGGTAGTGTTAGGTTTATTTAAGGGGGGTTTGGGTTAGAGTAGGGGTATGTGGGTGGTGGGTTGTAATGTTGGGGGGTGGTATTGTGTTTTTTTTACAGGCAAAAGAGCTGATTTCTTTGGGGCATGCCTCACAAAAAGCCCTTTTAATGGCTGGAAAGGTAATAGAGCTGTTAACTATTTTAATTTAGATTAGGGTAGGGAATGTTTTTTATTTTGGGGGGCTTTGAGTAGGTGTAATTAGCTTAAAATTCTTGTAATCTTTTTTTATTTTTTTGTAATTTAGTGTTTGTTTTTTATTGTAATTTTGTTTAGTTTATTTAATTGTAGGTACTTGTAGTTAATTGATTTAATTTATTTATTGATAGTGTAGTGTTAGGTTTAATTGTAACTTAGGTTAGGATTTATTTTACAGGTAATTTTGTAATTATTTTAACTAGGTAGCTATTAAATAATAAATAACTATTTAATAGCTATTGTACCTAGTTAAAATAAATACAAAGTTGCCTGTAAAATAAATATAAATCCTAAAATAGCTACAATATAATTATTCGTTATATTGTAGCTATATTAGGGTTTATTTTAAAGGTAAGTATTTAGCTTTAAATAGGAAGACTTTAGTTAATACGATTTAATTTATTTTGTTAGATTAAAATTATATTTAACTTAGGGGGGTGTTAGGGTTAGGGTTAGACGTAGCTTTAGGGGTTAATACATTTATTAGAGTAGTGGCGAGGTCCGGTCGGCAGATTAGGGGTTAATACTTGAAGTTAGGTGTTGGCGATGATTAGGGGTTAATACTATTTATTATAGGGTTTGCGAGGCGGGAGTGCGGCGGTTTAGTGGTTAATACATTTATTAGAGTGGTGGCGAGGTCTGGTCGGCAGATTAGGGGTTAATAAGTGTAGGTAGGTAGCGGCGACGTTGGGGGCGGCAGATTAGGGGTTAATAAATATAATATAGGGGTCGGCGATGTTAGGGGCAGCAGATTAGGGGTACATAGGTATAATGTAGGTTGCGGTGGTGTACGGAGCGGCAGATTAGGGGTTAATAATATAATGCAGGGGTCAGCGATAGTGGGGGCGGCAGATTAGGGGTTAATAAGTGTAAGGTTAGGGGTGTTTAGACTCGGGGTACTTGTTAGGGTGTTAGGTGCAGACTTAGAAAGTGTTTCCCCATAGGAAACAATTGGGCTGCGTTAGGAGCTTAACGCTGCTTTTTTGCAGGTGTTAGGTTTTTTTACAGCCCAAACTGCCCCATTGTTTCCTATGGGGGAATCGTGCACAAGCACGTTTTTCCAGCTAGCTGCTACCGTAAGCAAAGCTGGTATTGAGAGTTGAAGTGGCGGTAAATATGCCTGTAGGCTCCCTTTTTGGAGCCTAACGCAGCCCTTCAGAGAACTCTAAATACCAGCGTTGTTTAGAAGCAGCGCTAGAAAAAAAACATGCGTAACTAACGCACCCCTTTGGCCACAAAACTCTAAATCTAGGCGTATATGTCATAAGTGGTAAGCCAAAACTAGCTATACATCATTAGACCCACAAGTCAAAAAACTAGGAATATAATGTAACATCAATATCTTGTATCCTCGTATATTAGCTAGTGTAAACTAGCATAAAACTATCAACAGCGTGCTCAGGGAGATGGTAGAAGCTTATACAGCAGATGAGAGGAAGCCCACAGTCATTTGTAAAAGCAGCTATAATCGATCATCACATTAAGGCCTCTGGGAGTAATAGTGTCCAAACGATGAATCCAGCGTGACTCCATCTTCAATAGGGCCTTAGCCCGGTCACCCCCATGTCTGGATTTAGGAATGTGATCAATGAGTATTGTTCTCAAGGCAGAAATGGGATGTCCCGCTTGTTGAAAGTGGCGTGCCACCTGTTGGTCAGAGGACCCTTTTTCAAGAGCCAATCTAATAGCTGTTTTGTGATTTGCTAACCTCTCTCTAAAAGAGGTAATAGTTTTACCCACGTAACACATGGAACAGGGACAAATGATCGCATAAATGACATGATCTGAAGTGCAAGTCAAACGATGACGTATACTGAAGGTCTTATTAGTGTGAGGGTGGTGGAACTTGTTGCCAACGATCATTCCATTGCAAGTGATGCAATTGCCACATCTGTAGCACCTCTTTTTTCCTTGGGGTAACCAGGTTTGATTCTGATAGCTTGTGATGGGATCAGTCCTCACCAAAAGGTCCCTCAGATTCTGTGCCCTCTTGTACACCAATCTCGGGGGTGGCATATTGCCAAACGGTAGAGAAGTATCAGTGGATACAATAGGCCAATGTTGTTTGATCGCTTTCTGGACCTTATGCGATGCTGGTGTGAATGTGGTAATAAAATTCATCCGCTGTTCAACCGGCTTCAATGGTTTAATGCTGTGCAATTGCTGGCTAAGTGAATGTGCTTTCTCACATTGTGCCATTTACGATTTCGGATAGCCTCTGTCGATAAATTTCTGAGCCATTACATCAAGTTGTTGCTTGTGAGCCTCCTCGGTATTGTTGTGTACAACACGCAGGAGCTGAGAGGAGCTAACCCCTTTTTTTTTGGAAATTAGGGTGATAGCTTTTGTAGTAAAGTATGGAATTTTTGTCAGTGGGTTTGTTATAGAATGTAGTGTGTAACCTCAAACCAGAACGTGTCTCATTCTTATAGATCTCAAGGTCTAGAAAATGTATTCTCTCATATTTAATGTCCATCTTGAACCGTACATTAGAATTCAGGGCATTTAAATGGTTGAACCATAACATCAAAGATTCCATATCACCCCTCCATACTAGGAACACATTGTCTATGTAGTGCCGATAGAACCTGATAGAGCTCTGGTCAGTTGTCAAAATATGTTAATGTACATACATGGACATATAGATGTTGGCGTATGATGGGGCCATATTAGACCCCATCGCCGTACCTAGTGTTTGCAGATAAAAAACATTCTCAATGCGGAAATAATTTTTAACTAAACAGAGCTCCAACAGTTCTAAAAAGGAACTCAATAGGTGGACCACAGTAATGGGGGTTTACAGATAGAATTCTCCTGACCATCTCCACCCCATGTGCGTGAGGTATGATAGTATATAGATTTATGACATCCATCGTGACCAAGATGTCCGTAGGTTGAATGTCGACCATCTGACCCAAAAGGTGGCTAAGTTCAGAAGAATCTCTTAGATATGAAGCAGTTGATTTGACCACAGGTTGCAGGAAGTAAGCTATGTATTCCGCAAGAGGTTGAAACTATGAACCCCTCGCTGAAACAATCGGACAACCTGGCGGGTTAGACAAACTCTTATGTATTTTCAGTAACAGGTATAGGATAGGACTGATAGGATTGTCAACCTTTAAAAACCTGTAGGTGTCCTCATCAATAAACCTAGCATCCAAAGCCATACACAAGAGTTTGTGAGTTAATAACGGCACAATGTGCTGCACATTCACAGCCAGCAATCGTACAGCATTAAACCACTGAAGCCAGTTGAACAGCGGATTAATTTTATTACCACATTCACACTAGCATCGCATAAGGTCCAGAAAGCGATCAAAAAAATTGGCCTATTGTATCCACTGATACTTCTCTACCGTTTGGCAATATGCCACCCCCGAGATTGTTGTACAAAAGGGCACAGAATCTGAGGGACCTTTTGGTGAGGACTGATCCCATCACAAGCTATCAGAATCAAACCTGGTTACCCCAAAGAAAAAAGGGGTGCTACAGATGTGGCAATTGCATCACTTGCAATGGAATGATCGTTGGCAGCAAGTTCCACCACCCTCACACTAATAAGACCTTCAGTATGCGTCATCGTTTAACTTGCACTTCAGATCATGTCATTAATGTGATCATTTGTCCCTGTTCCATGTATTATGTGGGTAAAACTATTACCTCTTTTAGAGAGAGGTTGGCAAATCACAAAACAGCTATTAGATTGGCTCTTGAAAAAGGGTCCTCTGACCAACCGGTGGCACGCCACTTTCAACAAGCGAGACATCCCTTTTCTGCCTTGAGAACAATACTCATTGCTCACATTCCTAAATCCAGACGTGGGGGTGACCGGACTAAGGCCCTATTGAAGATGGAGTCATGCTGGATTCATCATTTGGACACTATTACTCCCAGAGGCCTTAATATGATGATCGATTATAGCTGCTTTTACAAATGACTGTGGGCTTCCTCTCATCTGCTGTATAAGCTTCTACCATCTCCCTGAGCACGCTGTTGATAGTTTTATGCTAGTTTACACTAGCTAATATACGAGGATACAAGATATTGATGTTACATTATATTCCTAGTTTTTTGACTTGTGGGTCTAATGATGTATAGCTAGTTTTGGCTTACCACTTATGACATATAATATGTTATGTCTATATCTATTAATCTGCCAGTATATGTTTTTAAGTTTTAGGATTTAATAAGGTCTGGTACGTTTTACATATAACAGGATCGTTGCACCTGTTGCCATGGTTACATTGTTGGCCATCCTGACATAGCAATACATGGCTGTAGGCTGCTATCACTTGTAGGTGATGTGCGATATCTGCCTATGGTAACAGATACTTGCACACTTGTGACTGTTTCATTACTCCATTGTAAGGTGCATTAATGGCTATCGTGTTCCCGTGTGGTTGCCATGGTTACTATCCCTACTGACATGGGTTGGGCTGATTGCTCACATCTGATTGGGCAGACGATGCTGCAGCATTGTACACTGATGTCCTTGAGTTAGGGTTTCCATGACAAATCACGTTAGGCGCAATGACGTCACTACGCATGCACGTGCATGGGCATGCGTGCTGTTCACCACATGGTCGCCATGGTTACGAGCGGCAGTTTAGGATCGGAATGGTTGGTAATGCCATTCAGCTGTATTTTGTATACAATTTTTTTTGTCGGTTCTGTGTAACGTACCGGATTGGTGGGTGGGGGTATTTAAGGCACTCTTGCTGTGTTATAGTTTATGCCTGTCTGTTATGACTTGCTGCATGTGACCAAGGCTCCTCTGGGGGGTCGAAACGTTATGCTTTGTAACAATTAAATGGTGATTATTCTAATCTCTTGTGCTGGCTGCCATTGTTTTGGGATGCTGTGGATTGACACCGGATCCTGTCCTATTACATTGCTTACTATTTGGATTCATATTAGCCGAGCACAGAGTGGTTGCGATTGTTGGTGAGTGCTGATCTGCTGTACATTATATATATATATATATATATATATATATATATACAGTATATATATATATATATATATATATATAGCAAAACAGGAAACAGCACTCTCTGGACTTAAGTAAAAAACAAGTAGTTTATTCAGTAACGTTTCGGGGAATGCTCCCCTTCATCAGACCAACAACATACAAGTGAGACAAACATTTAAGCATACACAAACCCCTCCCCCTAGTGCAAAAAACCGCCAAAAATGGTTGCCATAGCAACCAAGCAACCAGTTCAAAGTAAATACATTTACCAATGCAACAATGACATCAAAGAAACCAGATCATTATGGTTAATTAGCATCAGGTCAATTAGCAAATCAACACATCATCCTACCACATAATACACCTGCTGTATATTAGTACTTCTAATACCCCAGTGGCAGTGTGTCCTTTTAAAGAGACATATCACAATATTATTAGCTAAGTACAGGAACACAAGAATGTGTAGAAAAAAGGGGTTGAAAAAACGTTTAGTTAAACATCGGCACCTCATCATATTGAAATGCAATTCACGTAATGCACTTATAGTAAATGCCTAACTCATAATACCCGTACTGCATAGTCAAGGGTCATGTGTACCATAAATGCTATAGAAGCAAATAGCAGCAAACTCGTTATACAGATACCTCAAACGATGTGACCGTATTACATGCACAAAGTGTAGCACGACCTATGTAATCACCCTGTTCAGCATCGGACCAACCTCGCACTGAATCTAGCACAGTTACTAGCGGAACCACAAGGGATATGCGCATGCGTGGAAACCCGGCGCAGTCCAGCCCCCAATGCTCCAGCTAGGTACCCAATAGGATAGAAAGGACAAGCCCCCACACAGGACAAACAGAGTTATTAAAATGGCATGGTAAGAGGGCCCCAAGGTACTACTAAGGGAAGGAAGGGTCCGGGTCATGAACATAATAAATGCAGCAGGATATGCAGTAGATAGTACAACACCCCTAATACCCAGATATCAGGAGTCACCCACTTAGGTCTCGTAACCCAGCTAGTTCAGTCTGACATACACGATGAGAAGGGTATATGCGTCTGTCATTTCTAACCTGTCAGCACCGGTCTTGCGGTCAAGGCACCTATTGTCCGTGCATAGGCAATTTTACAGGGTCACAAAAAGGATGTCTATAAGTGTGCGCATGCGTGTAAGCCATGCCCAGTCAATTATTACTGTGTAAGGCAAGGTCCCTGATAGGCCGTCTGGGACAAGCCCCTATCCCTGTGTGAGTGACAGTTTTGCTATGAGATAGGGGGGCAGGGGTCCAAAGTCAAAAGATATGTCGGTCACAGTATGTTTCAGGCTGATGCTGTGATTACAGGTTTGCTAGAGCCCGGTGGCCCAGAATTATAAGGATCGCTATAAAGGAAAAGAGACCCCTAAACTAATGTGAATAAATACATAGTACAGGCAGGTCCCATCCCCCTAGATACAGAAAATACTAGTGCTAACAGGGTTCAGTAGTGCAAGGTTAGTAGCACCAGCACTCAGTGATGTGTCAACACTACGGTGTGCATCAAAAGTAACATCCACTAATGTACATAACAGAAACAACCTAAATAAGGGTACACCCATTGGGCACCCCTCCTGGAGGATAAATATGGGCAGAGCCTACAGCCAATCAGCAACCAGACTTCATGAACCCACTGTGGATAAAAGAATGCAAACATAGTATCAGATACTGTACAAACTAAATTAATCCCCTTAGACAGATACAACCAGATACCTTAGAAGCGTACACAGCTTAGTTCATAAAAAACAATGCCAGTCTATCCCCATGTTCAAACCTCTGGGGTGTATAGTGTCCAGTTTGAAAATCCACTCGGCCTCCTTCTGTAGGAGACGGGTGTCCCTGTCACCTCCCCTAGGCATTGGGGGTACATGATCGATGAGTTTAAATCTCAGGTCCGCCACAGAGTGACCCTTCTCCATAAAATGTCTGGCCACAGGTTGGTCACTCTTGCCTTTCTCAATTGCCGTCCGGATGGCACTCCTGTGATTAGCCATCCTTTTCTTAATGTCATCTGACGTCTTACCTATATAGAATAGGCCACAGTTGCAATTCAGCATGTACACCACAAATTTTGTGGTACACGTAAGGAAATGCTTGATCTTGTAGCTCGTGTTATTGTGTGGATGTTTGAATTGCTTGCATTGCAGCATGGCGTTACACGTTACACAACTCGGGCACTTGTAGGAGCCCCTTTTGGTGTTTGTCTTGACCTTGCTGTAGCTATCAGTTGGATCAGTGTTCATTAAGATGTCTTTTAGGTTTCTTCCCCTCTTATATCCAATTCTGGGTGGTCCATAGTCGTGGTATGGTAATGATGGATCAGTCTGGACAATATCCCATTTCTCTTTTAAAGTAACTCCTAGTGTTCTCGTGCTAGGGGTGTATGCAGTGACAAAATTCATCCTCTTCTGTTGGTCTCTTTTTGGCATTTTCATGCTCAACTGGGCCCTTGCTTCCTTTATAGTGTTACCATTGTATCCTCTGCTGTAAAACCGTGATTCCATTTCTTTCAGTTGTACCTCACGGTTTTCCTCTGATGTGTTATTGCGGATGACTCTCAGCAGCTGTGCCTTAGGGATGGCTTTTATGAGTGATCTTGGATGGTAACTAGAAGCATGTAGCAGTGTGTTTCTGTCGGTAGACTTTTTAAATAAGGTGGTACCCAATCTGTTGTTTATCTTATAAATTCTTAGATCCAGGAAATCCACTTCATTGTAGCTGGACACTTCCTTCAATTGAACCTGTCCCCCTATTGTGTTCAGGGATTTGACCCACTCGCCAAAGGACTCAATCGTGCCTCTCCAGACCACAACGATATCATCAATGTAGCGCTTGTAAAAGCGTACTTGTTGATTGTCATATACCTTGAACACCTTTTCCTCCATATGTTCCATGAATAAGTTTGCAAAAGCAGGTGCCATATTCGAGCCCATGGCCGTTCCCATGAGCTGAAGATAAAATCTCCTTTCGAATTTAAAGTAGTTCAGCTTAAGACATAGAGATAGAAGTTCAATAATAAAGCTGGTAGGGGTTCTTTTATCCACAGTGGGTTCATGAAGTCTGGTTGCTGATTGGCTGTAGGCTCTGCCCATATTTATCCTCCAGGAGGGGTGCCCAATGGGTGTACCCTTATTTAGGTTGTTTCTGTTATGTACATTAGTGGATGTTACTTTTGATGCACACCGTAGTGTTGACACATCACTGAGTGCTGGTGCTACTAACCTTGCACTACTGAACCCTGTTAGCACTAGTATTTTCTGTATCTAGGGGGATGGGACCTGCCTGTACTATGTATTTATTCACATTAGTTTAGGGGTCTCTTTTCCTTTATAGCGATCCTTATAATTCTGGGCCACCGGGCTCTAGCAAACCTGTAATCACAGCATCAGCCTGAAACATACTGTGACCGACATATCTTTTGACTTTGGACCCCTGCCCCCCTATCTCATAGCAAAACTGTCACTCACACAGGGATAGGGGCTTGTCCCAGACGGCCTATCAGGGACCTTGCCTTACACAGTAATAATTGACTGGGCATGGCTTACACGCATGCGCACACTTATAGACATCCTTTTTGTGACCCTGTAAAATTGCCTATGCACGGACAATAGGTGCCTTGACCGCAAGACCGGTGCTGACAGGTTAGAAATGACAGACGCATATACCCTTCTCATCGTGTATGTCAGACTGAACTAGCTGGGTTACGAGACCTAAGTGGGTGACTCCTGATATCTGGGTATTAGGGGTGTTGTACTATCTACTGCATATCCTGCTGCATTTATTATGTTCATGACCCGGACCCTTCCTTCCCTTAGTAGTACCTTGGGGCCCTCTTACCATGCCATTTTAATAACTCTGTTTGTCCTGTGTGGGGGCTTGTCCTTTCTATCCTATTGGGTACCTAGCTGGAGCATTGGGGGCTGGACTGCGCCGGGTTTCCACGCATGCGCATATCCCTTGTGGTTCCGCTAGTAACTGTGCTAGATTCAGCGCGAGGTTGGTCCGATGCTGAACAGGGTGATTACATAGGTCGTGCTACACTTTGTGCATGTAATACGGTCACATCGTTTGAGGTATCTGTATAACGAGTTTGCTGCTATTTGCTTCTATAGCATTTATGGTACACATGACCCTTGACTATGCAGTACGGGTATTATGAGTTAGGCATTTACTATAAGTGCATTACGTGAATTGCATTTCAATATGATGAGGTGCCGATGTTTAACTAAACGTTTTTTCAACCCCTTTTTTCTACACATTCTTGTGTTCCTGTACTTAGCTAATAATATTGTGATATGTCTCTTTAAAAGGACACACTGCCACTGGGGTATTAGAAGTACTAATATACAGCAGGTGTATTATGTGGTAGGATGATGTGTTGATTTGCTAATTGACCTGATGCTAATTAACCATAATGATCTGGTTTCTTTGATGTCATTGTTGCATTGGTAAATGTATTTACTTTGAACTGGTTGCTTGGTTGCTATGGCAACCATTTTTGGCGGTTTTTTGCACTAGGGGGAGGGGTTTGTGTATGCTTAAATGTTTGTCTCACTTGTATGTTGTTGGTCTGATGAAGGGGAGCATTCCCCGAAATGTTACTGAATAAACTACTTGTTTTTTACTTAAGTCCAGAGAGTGCTGTTTCCTGTTTTGCTACATTTCAACTACTCTAGCACCCTGGCCCTTGGAGAACTGTTTGTGAGAGTGCAACTGACTCTTTTTGCTTATATATATATATATATATATATATATATATATACACACACATGTCAGGATCTAAAAGGGCCGGACTGGAAATAAAAAGCAGAAGAATCATTTCCCAAAGCCCCAGGATGCGGCCGAACAGGTCAATAGGGATGAGGTACAGGCAAACCAAATTGACATTAAAAATCAACTTCCCTTTGAAGAGCAATGTCTTTTATTAGACCTTACTACAATGTTAAATGAAAACACAGTTGAGGAAGAAGTTAAGACAATTCCGCCAACATTTAAACCAAGTATGAAAAAAAGTGCTTTCTATCCAGTTAACAGCAGAAGCAAAGGCATAGAGGTCTTTCAGCGGACAGTAGAAAACAAATTAAAAATACTCTCAGAAAAGGTAACAAAAGAAAAAACTTCCAGGGATGTATACAAATTTAACTTAACACATAAACAACACATGACATTAAAAGGGTTGGGGGAGAATACCAACATTGTAATTAAGGAATCAGACAAGGGGGGGAACGTAGTGGTTATGGACCGCGAATACTACGTATCAGAGGCTCTCCGCCAGCTAAATGACAAAGACGTGTATACCAAACTTACCTTCAACCCAACACAAAAGTTTAAAGCTCAATTAGCTGATATTCTTACATTGGGACAACAAGCAGGGGCCTTTAAGGAATCCCAGCTAGACACTCTCCTTCCTGCTAACCCATACACACCCATTTTTTATTTTGTCCCTAAACTACATAAGGACAGCAAAAACCCACCCGGTCGCCCGATCATATCGGGAATAGGGTCATTACTTGAACCCCTGTCCGAACTAGTAGACACATTCCTCCAACCACTGGTTGTAGAACTAATGAGTTATATTCGTGACTCCACACAAGTATTAAATCAAATGAAAGCACTAAGATGGAAGGACACATATCGCTTCATCACTATAGATGTTGCATCCCTATACACATCCATCCCACACCACCAGGGGTTAGCAGCAGTGACATATTTTTTGAACAATTTTTCAAATTATGCAGAAGATGTCAAATATTTTTTACTTTCGAGGGGGGGTGTTATCTCCAGAGGTGTGGGACGGCCATGGGGGCTAAGTTTGCCCCGTCCTACGCCAACCTATTCATGGGTTGGTGGGAGGCTGCCCACGTCTATGGAGATGACAACCCCCTCAAAGAACATATAGTGTACTACGGAAGATATATTGCTGTTGGTGTGGGATGGCGATGAGGAAACAGTTAATATGTTTATAAACAACATTAATACCAATGACAAAAATCTCAAATTCACCTATGTACAAAGTGACAAAAATACAGTATTTCTAGATCTGGCCCTTCAAGCAGACACAACTACCAAGACTGTTAGCACTACCCTCTATAGGAAGCCTACAGGGGGGAATACAATTCTGAATTTTAAGTCAAGCCATCCATGGCATATTAAAAAAGCTATCCCCAAAGGACAATACATCAGAACCAAAAGGGTTTGTTCAGACATTAAAACATATGAGGAACAATGTGAGGTACTAGAGGAGAGACTACTCGGTAGAGGGTACCCAGAGAGCCTATTAAAAGACACAAAGAGAGAAGTGGACTTAATACCACGAGATATTCTATTAAAATACAAGAAACAAAGTGTCCAGCAAAGGCCAAAGGGGGAGAATAAAATTGTGTTTAGTACCCCGTACAGTCTAGAATATAGAAAAATATGTGACATCATAAGAGAAAGTCTTCCCATTCTGACCACTGACTACAATTTAGAAAACATCACACAAAATTGCAAATTTGTTGCAAGAAAAAATAAGACCATTGGCAATATAGTGGCTCCCTCAGATTTACCAACAGAGAAGAGTAGAACATGGTTACCCCATAGGATAGGGTTCTATAAATGTAAAGCACAGCGTTGTAAAACATGTAATCATGTAATAGAGGATACTACTTTTACCTCAACAATAACTAAATGCACATATGACATTAGGTTTGGATTAAATTGTAAGTCTAATCATGTCATCTACCTCCTCACCTGTAGGGGGTGCAAGATTCAATATGTAGGTAAAACAAAACGTCACCTGAAGGACAGGGCCCTAGAACATATTCGGGACATTGAGGACCCTGACACGGACACACCAGTATCCAGACACTTTAAATTAAAACATGCAGGGGATGCTTCACTTTTGTCTATCCAGGCTATTGATCATGTCCCTCCACACAAAAGAGGAGGTGACAGAATCTACAAACTTGACTACAAGGAGGCACAATGGATCTTTCTGTTGAACACCAGATCACCTCTGGGTATCAACAAAGAAAGTGATGTGAATCTGTTCATTTAAATCTTTTCTAAAAATATATATAATAAAAGGAAACAGAGAAACATATATAACTGGTCTACTATATGTAATACTTTTAACAAGGGTTTAACTCTATGCGTCACTCCTGTCCCTTTTGGTTTATATTGTCAAAATGTAGAATAAGCTTAGTCTATCACTAATAATAAATAATTACTATATGCCTATTCAATATATCAGTTTACTGTTCAGGTTAGGTATATGTATTAGCCTTCTAGGAGTAAAAATACACACAATCACATCAGGGCAAGAAGGGGTTAACTTAATTGTTTTTAACTTTTTCTCTAATTGATTAATTGTTGAATGTCTTGTGCTTTTAAAACAGGTCACAGAACTAGCAAAAATCAGCAGTGATCAAGTGTGGAGGAACCACACGAAACATGTCTGCCATTGCTGTTCTGTGACCCCGGATTGCGATCATGAGCTAAGGCTCTGTTTTGTTTTTACCTTGTCACCAATAAAGCCGTTTTTACCTCTTCGATTTTGTGGATTTTCTATGTCTGCTGATTCCTCCTCTCCCTGCAAGTGAGTGACGCCCGGAAGTGTGTAGTGATTGGAAATAAAAAGCAGCTTTGGAAAAAATTGAAGACCAGTCCTGTTTTCTGTATTTACTCGCCCTATTTTGCTCACTGGGATGCTCCTTCCCCAAATGTTTTCATAATTAAATTTTTTAAATTTGTTATTAAAAATATTACAGAATGTTGTTATATAGGCACCCTACAACACAATTTCATGCATGACTCAATTTCACAGTGTGAAAATGATTATTCATAGTATGATCTGGAGAAGACACTCAAAACAGTTGGTCTCACACTGTGACTTGATTAGGTCCTAGAAAGTATTTGAAGGAGAGCTAATAAAATGATACATGGTCTAAGAAATAAAAAGGAATTACTTTGTGACCTTAATATGTATAACTCAGAGGAGAAAAGAGAGGTGATACAGCTGCATTGCCTAGCCTGCAGCACCATGCCCTTAATTTGTAGCTGGCTAGCCCCAGGTGCTGCAGCCCACCGGGACATCTCAGGGTGTCCTGGTAAGCCAATCCAGCCCATACACTTTAAAGTTCTACTTCAGATATATATTGTTCAGTAATATAATAAGAAATAGATGATCTCATAAGCCCTTATTTTAGTAATTAAGGTTTTGGGCCTTATTCCATTTAATGCAAGTTCCAGCCAAAACTACTACATTGGGAGGTTAACTGTAGGTCTTACAAGTTCCAAGCCATAGCAATCCATCTGAAAACGCAGTAATAGCCCCATTTATCTAACATTCATCAAATGCATCTGAGCTGCAAAGCCACACTCTGGGTGCCAATATTCCACTGGAACTACTGCTTATTTACCTGGTCATTTATGGGATTTTAGAGCTTCTGCAGTAGGGTTGGTAATAGATTCTGAAAGATAGAACTTATCTTTCACTAATGCTAAGCAACCACTCAAGAGGCTTGCCTATTTACTATAGTGGAAAACCCAACAAAGAATATTGATTGATTTACTTTTCTAGATAAAAAATGCACTTACATGACTGTGTTTCATTTTGTTATGTGCCATTTCACTTTTTCTGGAGATCATTATTACCATATAATTTTATGGTTCTTAAATTGAATGACATAGTTTTGTCATGACTTCATACAGAAAATACATATTAACAAACAAAAAGCAAAATGTATGCAGTCATAATTCATAATTTTTTTATCACATGCCGTTCTTAAAATAAAGATGCACAGATTATGTGTAGAACACTGTCTCATTGAGTGAAAGGCAGGCTTTTGAGCAACTTGGGTAAATGACTGGTGAGCCATCTAATATACGAAATCCCTGCCCACCCGGTCTTAATATTGGTGGTAATTATTTATCTTTGTGGGCCTCCTGTCGTACAAGGTTGGCCTTGCCTTTTCTGTTGGTTTTCAGTCTGTATGTCAGCAAGGTCCAGCAAATTCCCTCCTGTTTCTCCCTGCACACAAAGCATGAAGTGCATAATGCTTTAGAAAAAGCAAACAACATAAAGGAAAAAAGAGTAACCACAGAGTGACCTCAGCAGTGCCATTATGGTATGGGGCTGAAGGACCAGGGGCCTGATATGAGATCTGATGGTTCATGTGTCTGACAGAGAGCTTCAAGACTAGAAGGTCTAATGTTGCATGTGTCTTACAGATTCGCTGCATGACCAGGGTTTCTGATGGGGTATGCATCAGAGAGACGGGTTATTGAACCGGGGGTCTGGTCAAATGTGAGAGGGGCTGCAGGGCTAGGGGCCTGATGTTCATGAGTGTGTGTGGCAGCATAGAGACATATATAAAAGCATATAGCCCTTGTTAAAACAAGTCCATGTTTTACAAAATATCATAGTTGGGTAATCATGTATGGCTGGACTCTACTAAAAGCTAGTTTACCACTTTACAGTTAGACGTGGAGGCTTGACTGTAAATAAGAATTGATGCTGCATTGTTGCACGGCCTTATTTACAGTCACAAGCAGCTTCATACAGTAAATTTTAAACAGACCTAAGTGCTGTGTTTTGGTATAAAATAGGAACATTCTGTTGCTTTATATAACTGATGCTCAATATACAGAAATGCACTGAGATTCATATATCTCAGCAGCTTGTCATTAAGTAGGTAGATTGTGGGAATACTGTTTTATCAATAATGTTGAGATTGTCACTTGTGTAGACAGTTGCACACCTACATTATTACAGAATATGTCAAAAGCTGCCAATTTAATATATCATAATAAAACAATGAAAATGATAAAGATGAAACACATAAGCAAGCTAGAGAGACAGTCAGCAGCATAATATACATGCTTGTAAGAAAATGGTGATTCTAAATATAACCTGTGCCTACATGAAACATTACAAATGAAATATGTATATACAATTCATGAGATGTGACTTGTATTTCACAAAGTTTCACATTAGAGAGGACAACAATGCAAGTGGCTCCAACAGAGCAAGTGCTCTGACTGGTTTGAGCAAAGCCAATTAAACCTGTGAGTTTTGTTAGCACAAAATGCGTTTGCTTTTATTAAAAGGACATTAAACACTAAGGGCCATGTTATGTAAAGCCATATTTGCGCTCCACTTTGTAAATGTGCAAATGTGCTGGCATTACAAGTTAGGTGCAATGCGAACATGACCGTGCAGCGATGGGCAGCAAATATAAATATATATGTATATGCTTATATACATATTAATTTATATGTTAATATGTGTATATACACATAGTAACACATAAATATATATGTATATAAGCATAAACATATATATATACATGGAACACATAGTTCTCATAGCAGGGCCGCCACTAGAAAGTTTGGGGCCCCTGACTTAACCATTGATCAGGCCCCCCCCCCTCCTTTGACATGTGCAATTTTTGACCAAGTGACTAAAACGTATATGCACTTTATTCTTAAGTGTCTATTTAAACTTGGAAATGTTGTAAAGGTAGTAACATACAAATACACAGACACACTCATACACTGAAACACACACTCACACATAAGGATTCAGATATAGACACGCAAAGAAACACACTCAGACACAGACACCCAAACAGACACTCAACATTTGTTTACAATGAGCTGACAAGTAATGAGGTAAACTACAGTTTTTAAAAAAAAAAGGAGATTTAGAAAATAAAATATGGAGTTCTAATTATCTCTTTTTTGTAAAGGAAGATGCCAACTAAATGATGACAACAACATGCAGTGGCTGAAAGGAAGGGTTCTGAACTGCCTAAACAATAATTTAAAGGTTAAATGGTAGATTGGCGACTTCCGGAAAGGTCTCCTTAGTCTCAAAGTCTGTAGAAAGATGTGAATAATCAGTAGTAAGGTCAAAATGTCCTAAAAAGGAACAGACAATGGACACACACACACACACACAAACTCAAACTTGCACATACACCCAAGGAAACACCGACAGATACAGCCTCAGAAAACACACAAAGACATACTCACACACACAGAGACACGCACAGAAAAGACACAAAGACACACACACAGAGCGACAACCACATAAAACACAGACATACATACACACACCCTCACTGAGATATCCACAGAAAACACACAAAGACATACACACACCCTCACAGAGACACCCACAGAAAACACACACCCTCACAGAGACATCCACAGAAAACACAGACATACATACATACACACACCCTCACAGAGACATCCACAGAAAACACAGACATACACACCCACCCTCACAGAGGCATGCAGAGAAAATACACAAAGACAAACACACACACACCCTCACAGAGACACCCATAGAAAAAGCTCAAAGACATATGCACACAACCTCACAGACATCCACAGAAAATGCACAAAGACATACACACCCACCCTCACAGAGAGACCTGCAGAAAAAAAATACACTCATAGAGACACAAACCAAAGCACAAAGACATAAACACAGACACCCACAGAAACACTCACAGGAGGAAACATTTATGCACCTTACATCCCCTAAATCAACAGTGTGTGACATGCATGATAAAAAATTGCAGAAATGAAGAGATCACTTTTTAAATAATCATATTTGTAAGTGTGCAAACAAAAATAATTATGTGAATTCAAAATTGTACATTAATGATATGGGTAGATGGCTAGATGAAGAAAAGTACTTTTAAAAGGTTGACATATGTTTGTTTGATTGTTCTCCATTTTCCCCAACCAAGAGCACCACTTCAAATATAGTGTACAAATGTTCCCATCTGTCAGCTGTACTTATGGATTTTGAAGATGCTGTACTCTATATGGTCTTGGTGGAACCATAAGCTGTGGTACTCATACTATTAGATCTTGTTAAATGCAGGATTTAGGCTTGTTGGTATGTATTTCAAAATTAAGTCAGCTGTAGTGTAAACTGAACAGTTTTAAGTTAACTTGTCTCATTTCAAACACTGAGCAATCTTAGTCTGAGACTATAACATGTTATGCAGATGTAAAAATCATAGTTAAAATGCCTCCTTGCATCTGGAAAGTCCTTGCATAAATGGGCAGTAAACTGGAATGTAATATATATATATATATATATATATATATATATATATATATATTGTATATATAAAAATGCATATCTGCCAAAAGGGCACCTACCATTTGTGTATTGAGGAGGAAACATTTCTGCATGGTTTTAAATATAGAATTTCTACAGCATTGTCAAATAATCATAAATACACTGCTGCTAAAAAAATATGTTTTTATGGACCCCTGGCCCCACCATGCAACTACTACCACACTGACGTTACAATCCGAAATTGCACAAAGAAATAAAAAGCATTTGCTAAGTAAATACTACCTTCTCTGGAAATGAAAGTGATCTGCCATCTGACTCAGGCACACACTGTACAAACAAAGTGCCATGTCTGTCTCACACTGTGCATAGTGGTTTAGTGCACACTCAGAAATCCTCTCAAATGCTAATACTTTATTCCTTGTAATAACAATCCCCATGCTCAATTAGCACTCTGCTGTAGTACCCACTGGTGTCTGCCAAAATTTTTAAAAAAAATAATAATAATATATATATATTTTTTTCAGTTCTTGCCTCATGGGCCCCCTTCCGGCCCATTGGGTCCCTGACAGGAGTCACCCCTGTCACCCCCTGATGGCGGCCCTGTCTCATAGACTACAATATAAAGGCACTTTTTAGTGCCATTTTTTTTTCTAACAGCCCACAGCCTCTGACTTTAGCCCCAAAATGTGCAGTTAAAAAAAGAAGAAAAAAGAGAAAACTAACACTTAAGTTTGGGGGCAATTGGGGATATGTAGAAAATTAACCAGAGATCTGACCTCTGGTTAATTTTCTGAGCGCTAATTGCTACAGCGAGCTTGCAGTATCAATAACCAGCCACTTGTAAAGGCTGGTTATTTATCGCGTGCCCGCGACTGACAAATTTGCCCATTTGTGGGCGCAAAATAATTTAGCTCTCCAATTGTAATCTAGTCCTAAATACATTTTATAAGCAAAGTGACAAATTTATTCCAGTTCTCCCCCTAGTAATTGGTGCAACCATTTTGAAATCTGGTTTTTGCTGCTTTTCATAACTGATGTGTTAGCACCTGTGCAGAAACTCTCCTCAGATACCTGCAGTAAAAACTAGATTCCAAAATGGTGACACCCGTAATTAGAGGGAGGTGCATGAAATGTAATGTGTTTAATGTTCCTCTAACATTCAGTTTTTTAATGTCACCTGAATAGAAAGCATTTCAATATATAGAAAGGAGTTTACATTTTGCACATTTTAAGTTTTATAAAAGGGGCTCTAAAGTTACCATCAACATTAATTTATAGCAGTGCCCTATATAGAAAATAATAGGCTATATTACAAGCGCAATGCTAAGTGTAGCGCATAAGCCATAAATATATACAGTATGTATGTATATATGTATATATATATATATATACTGTATATATATATATATATATATATATATATATATGTTTATATATGTGTACATATGTATTTATGTGTTTTATTGTATATTTACTGTTCATATTTAACATTCTAATGTTCTTCACTTCCATGACAATGTCCTTTTTATTGTAAATAAAGGAAGATGTAAGCATGTGTAAGGAGGGAGAGAAGTGAGTGTGTAAGGAGGGAGAGAAGTGAATGTGTAAGAAAGGGAGAGATGTGAGTGTGTGTGAAGAGGGGAAGACTTAAGGAGGGGAAAAATAAATATGTGATGAGGAGAGCAATGTGAGGATATGTGAGGATGGGGAGATGTAACTATTTGTGAGATTTAAAGGGATATGAAACCCCAAAAAAATTATTTTATGAATCAGATGGAGGATACAATTTTAAATAACTTTCTAATGTACTTCTATTTTCTAATTTGTTTCATTCTCTTTGTATCATTTATTGAAGGAGCAGCAATGCACTAATGGTTTCTAACTGAACACATGGGTGAGCTAATCACAATCGATATATAAATATATGCAGCCACCAATCAACAGCTAGAACCTAGGTTCTCTGCTGCTCCTGAGCTTGCCTAGATAAACCAAGCAAATTAAATAATATAAGTAAATTGGAAAATTGTTTAAAATTGTATTCTCTATTTGAATCATGGAAGAAAATTTTTGGGTTTCATGTCCCTTTAAGGATGGGGAAAATTAGTGTGCGAGAAGGAGAGAAATGTGAGGAAGGGGAAAGTGAAAATGTGTCAAGATGGGGAACACCTACATAACCAATCACAATAAAACAAATAATTTACCACAAAATTTGAAGAAGGAAAGCATTGGTTGTGGGATAAGGTGTGGAAGCAAAATCATAAAATAGATTGGAGCTGGGATGGGTAAAGCAATGGAATAGGAGGTAAATAAAGGAAAACAATAAACCTGCAATCTCCTTTACAGTTTACCTATGTTTTCTCCATTTTTGCTCCAAAATGCAAGAAACACCAATGCCCTGCTGTCTCTTCTTCCCTGTGTTTACAGAGGAGGCTGAATAATTTAACTTCCTGCTGGCTGCCTCTCTGACTACTATGCCAGTCTGCATATTTTTGTGCAGGGTAGCTATGTGCAAATCCTCTTATTGGAGATGTCTCCTTCTAAGAGCCCTTGGTAGCTTATGCACTGTTGCTGAGGAGACACCAAACAAATTGTGAGAGGGGGGGCATTTATCGCCTTCTGCACTCTCAGCTGATACCTATGAAGACAGAATGTGATCAGTGGCAGCTCTACCACAGTGATTGGCCTTTCATTTATGCAGCACCCATTATATGGTTTTAATGTGGGTCTTGTCCTCCCCACTTCTATTAACTGTGGTGTTCACAAGCCTATAATTTATAAAAGACCTAGCTGTTGTACAACATTCAGGACCTGCATTGTATGTATTATATCCTCTTCCCTCCCTTTCCCTGAGTGAAAAGCATAGTGCAACGGGTAAGGGCAGCAGAGAAATACAGCAGAAGGAACAAAGAGAGATTGTTTAATGTATGATGTTTATTTATACAGTCTGCATTAGGCTTAGGGTGCAATCAGAGGTTTCAAGTAGAGAGTGCAAGAGAGATAATCTAGCAGAGGCACCTCCCACCCTCCATAGTGTTTAGCCACTTATGTTTACCTCCACCTAAATTTTATGGTCTATAATCTCCCCTGAATGAGAGTTTGGAAGCAGAGGTTATCGAGCATGCTCTTGAGGTTGACAGGCAGCTCTGAGAAAACAGAGACGTGTATAGGACATGTGTGTGTGGTATTTCTTGTACAATTCTGATGTGTACAACTAAGCTATGCAGGGGTGTTTGTAATTTGTGTCATTATATTTTTCACATGTTTTTGTTCTTCATAATTTGGGGATTAGGGTTATATTTTAGATGTAACAATATGATTTGATGCAGAAAAAAATATTTTGCCATATATATCTTTTATATCTTTTTTGTAAAATATATATCTTTACCTATATATATATATATATATATATATATATATATATATATATATATATATATATATATATATAAAAAAAATATCATATATATAGTATATATATAAAAATATATATATTTATTTAAAAATACAAAGAACATTTTCTTCTATGTGAAGAACATTGGAATGTGAAATATTTACATTAAAACAAAGTAAAACATAATACAAATATTAAAATTAAATAACTATTCATTTTCATGTTTAATGGTATTTTTCTACAAAGGGCTCCAAAGTGTAAATATACATGCGTATATACGTGTTTATATGTGTATATATGTTTGTATATACATATATAAACACATAAGTACACATGTATATGCATACAGTATGTACACACATACACATATTTAAACATACTGTATATATATATATATATATATATATATATATATATATATATATATATATTTTAGCACTTTCCAATCTAACACCTTGTCACATACCATATACCTTTTAAACACTTATAATTTGTGTATGAATAATTTTGATCCGATAATATATATGTGAGTGTAACACTTTATTTGAATGTACTTATGTTGTACTTGGTGCAATTTTAACCCTTAAACTTCACGCTAGCTCTTCACTCGTGCTAACCCAACAAGCTTAAATTTCGCTCGAGCGCATCCATTTACTTTACATTTGTAATATGCGCAAAAAGTTAGCGTGGTTGAGATATTGCTTATCATGACCTGCGCTAATTTTAGCGTGCCACTTGTAATCTAGTCCTATGTGTTGTACTGTTAATTAATCATTGTACAATAACACAATCTACAATTTAGTCAATCTATTGTTCTCCCCTCCCCCCCCCAAGCCCTGCAGAGATTTGTGGTATCTGCACCAGTTGCTCTATTTCCCACACACTTTAACCCCTTAATGACCGGACCATTTTTCAATTTTCTTACCCTTAATGACAATGGCTATTTTTACATTTCTGCAGTGTTTGTGTTTAGCTGTAATTTCCCTCTTACTCATTTACTGTACCCACACATATTATATACCGTTTTTCTCGCCATTAAATGGACTTTCTAAGGATACCATTATTTTCATCATATCTTATAATTTCCTATAAAAAAAATATAAAATATGAGGAAAAAATTGAAAAAAACACACTTTTTCTAACTTTGACCCCCAAAATCTGTTACACATCTACAATCACCAAAAAACACCTATGCTAAATAGTTTCTAAATTTTGTCCTGAGTTTAGAAATACCCAATGTTTACATGTTCTTTACTTTTTTTGCAAGTTATAGGGCCATAAATACAAGTAGCACTTTGCTATTTCCAAACAACTTTTTTTCAAAATTAGCGCTAGTTACATTGGAACCCTGATATCTGTCAGGAATACCTGAATATCCCTTGACATGTATATATTTTTTTTTAGAAGACAACCCAAAGTATTGATCTAGGCCCATTTTGGTATATTTCATGCCACCATTTCACCGCCAAATGTCATCAAATAAAAAAAAAAGTTCACTTTTTCACAAATTTTGTCACAAACTTTAGGTTTCCCACTGAAATTATTTACAAACAGCTTCTGCAATTAAGGCACAAATGGTTGTAAATGCTTCTTTGGGATCCCCTTTGTTCAGAAATAGCAGACTTATATGGCTTTGGGGTTGCTTTTTGGTAAGTAGAAGGCCGCTAAATGCTGCTGCGCACCACACGTAAATTATGCCCAGCAGTTAAGGGGTTAAATTAGGTAGCTTGTAGGGAGCTTGCAGGGTTAATTTTAGCTTTAGGGTAGAGATCAGCCTCCCACCTGACACATCCCACCCCCTGATCCCTCCCAAACAGTTCTCTTCCCTCCCCCACCCCACAATTGTCCCCGCCATCTTAAGTACTGGCAGAAAGTCTGCCAGTACTAAATAAAAGGAGTTTTTCTTTTTTTTAATAAAAAAAAATAAAATGTTTTAGCTGTGATGGACTCCTGCCTTAGCCCCAACCTCCATGATCCCCCCCCAGCTCTCTAACCCTCTCCCCTACCTAATTGCCGCCATCTTGGGTACTGGCAGCTGTCTGCCAGTACCCAATTTGCCCCCCAAAAAAGTGGTTTTTTTTATCTTTTATTGCCATTTTAAATTTTTCTGTAGTGTAGCAGCCCCCCACAATACCCCAACCCCCTCCCCCTCCCAGATCCTTATATATTTATTTTTTCCCCCCTCTTCCCTCCTCATTGGTGTCAGTGTGGGTAGCTAATCGCGCGCGCGCACGCGCACCCGCACGCGCACGCGCGCCCACGCACGCTCCCGGCACCCGGCGTGCACATTGCACTTACAGGAGCCGGATGCCGGGTAGCGATGGGCCGCCCACCCGCCTCCCTGTTGCGCTCCCACCCACCAACGAACCGGCACCATCGCTACCGGTGCAGAGAGGGCCACAGAGTGGCTCTCTCTGCATCGGAGTCTTCTGAAAGGGTATTGCAGGATGCCTCCATATGGAGGCATCACTGCAATACCCTGAGAGCTGCTGGAAGCGATTGCGATCGCTTCCAGCACTCTCTTAGACAACTGACGTACCAGGTACGTCTATTGTCATTAACTGTAAGTTAATGCATGACGTACCTGGTACGTCAGTTGTCATTAAGGGGTTAAAGGGACAGTCAAGTCCAAAAAAAACTTTCATTTTTCAAATAGGGCATGTAATTTTAAACAACTTTCCAATTTACTTGTATCAACAATTTTGCTTTGTTCTCTTCGTATTCTAGTTGCAAGCTAAACCTAGGAAGGCTCATATGATAATTTCTAAGCCCTTGAAGGCCGACTCTTTTTTATTTGCTTTTCACAACAGGGGAGAGCTAGCTCATGTAGGTCATATAGATAACATTGTGATCATGCCCGTGGCTAGTGGCAGACACTGCACTAATTGGCTAAAATGCAAGTCAATAGATAATAACTAAAAGTCATGTGATTAGGGGCGGTCAGAAGATGCTTAGATACAAGTTAGTCACAGAAGTAAAAAGTGTATTAATATAACAGTGTTGGTTATGCAAAACGGGGGAATGGGTAATAAAGGGATTATCTATCTTTTTAAACAAGAAAAATTCTAGGGTTGACTGTCCCTTTAATTAGCGGCACCTGATGATCTCTATCACTGCAGGTACAAGATTTAGCTACACTTCTCCTCCGCCTCCCCAGGAACATTGGGAGGATAGCTCAGGACACAGGATATACTGTACCTAAACCAGGGCAGTCCAAATGATACAGTGACAGTCAGGATTTAGTGGTGAGGGAGGTATATGTGTAATTTTGTACTTGTTTTTTTTTTTTTACTATATATCAGATATATATACATATTCTGGCCTTTATGTAAAAGTTGTTTGTGCTGAAACTTACAAGCTAATATTATTTTTAGACTGTTATAAATGATTTGTGGTGTAATTATTATTATAACCATGAAAAAGTTAGTGCTTGTAAAATATGATATCAGTACCTAGTATATCACCATGCAAGGAAATACAGCATACTATATTAGCTCATTAGCATAGTCAAAATAGCATGTAAGAAACATAATGAGTTTAGCTGAAAGTCTGCTCTCAAAGAAATATGTATTTAGGCCTAGATTACATGTGTAGTGCAAAAATATTAGTGTTGTGCTCTAACATTGCTTGAGCCCAATCTATAGCACTTTTAATTTTGCAAGATAGAAATAATGTTAGTGCTCAAGCAAAGCTGTGGCCCCGTAGACATAGGTACGTAGGGGGAAGATTAGGCTCTGATGGGGTGGGAAAAGAGGCAGGAAAGAAGGGGAGGTACTTAAGGAGGAGGACATGTTGGCACCATTAGTAATAACAAAAATTTATAGGACCAAGTCAGAATAATTTCTCTTCCCTCCCTCCCTCCCTCCCTCCCTTAATTTATGGTTTGTTTGTTTTATTGTTGTCACAGCGGTAGATGGGAGGTTGCTAGTCATCAACATTTTCAGACCATGACAAAAAGCATGGTTTTGGTAGCCTCCCCAAGGGGTGGGAGAGCGGGTTAATTAGCTACTTGGTCATGGGGTCCCTTGGAGCTGAGTGGAAGGTAAAATAAGGTACAGACTTAGCATCTTGCTATGTTCAGTTGGAATTAAAAGACGGCCTGGTCAAATACATTTAAATCTTTAAAATTAAAAGGTTATGGTACATTGGGGCTAGCCCAACATAATAATGTTTTGTTTGGTTTTGCACTAAGTTAAGGTTGTTTATTTAATAACAGCTATTTATAAGTGTTAATATATATAACATAAGTGTTATTTAATAAACAGGCTGTGGCCAGAATTTCATACCAAAATAATTATGTGTCTGTTTTTATTTGTATGTAAGGGCTGTGTTATGTTTGGTTAAGAGCCGGGAAATTGACGAACCAATGGGTCACGTCTATAGCGTGCTACCATCTGTATGTCGGATAGCATTAATGTGCTAAATCTCTCACAACTTGGCTTTTACTCAAGCGCTACTCCGATGGTGCTTCACTTACTTTAAAACTATTTTTTTGTATTAATATATAAGTTTAAAAGACTGCACACATAGATACACACATACATACATATGTATAAACTAGGGCTGTGCGATATGGGACACAATTAATATTGAAATTTTGGCCAAGAAATATTGCAATTGCGATTTTAATCGCGATTGGAAAAAAAACTGTTTAAAATACATTTCTGAATATAAAATGCATTAAACTGTAAAATACAAACAGAGCAGTCAATTTTTAAATTACAATAATTAGTTAAGGTTTTGTCAATTTTTATTGTGGCAGCATGACAAAAAAAATCACGATTAATCGCATCATGCAATTAATTGCACAGCCCTAACTGCAACTTTTAACAATGCAGGAGTAATTTTTTAAATGGCACAGTCTTGTGATTAGAAAATCGCAAGACAAAAAAATTGCGATTAATCGCATCATGCAATTAATCTTTCAGCCCTAGTATACATGCATAAACATATGTACACATACACATATACAAATATATATATATATACACATACACAATACATATACACCTTTGAACTCTTCCCAGTTACCTGATGATCATCTACTATATTCCTTTAAATCACTGTTAAAAGATTTATTGCAACAATAAACCTTGATTTTAAATTCAATATGTATAAATATGAATGAACTTACTTCTTGTAATATGAGTAATAGTAGTGCTCCCTGCGCTACCCATTCAAACTATAGAGTACATTAAAAAATGTTAGCCCTATAAACCTTTATTACCGTCCATTTTAAATACCAAAATGCACAAAACCAAGTATAACAAACCCTGTACTATCAGTTGCACTCCCCTTGTAATCTAGCTAAAGGGACATTCCAGCTAAAATTGTAATGCACACAGGGGCATTTCAGTTTTAAATAGAAACATATTTGCAATATACATGTATTAGCAAAATGATTCTAGTAAAAGCTATAGCTGTTTCAAGAGTGTACTAAAATATGTTCCATGCACCAGCATTTTAAACACAGCACTGGCTCAGAGAGACTAAGGAGCTTGTAATATCTGGTAATTACCCAATTTGCATAAATGCTGACATGACACAAGCCCCACTGGCTCTCTGAGCAGCTGCAGTATTTAAAGTGCTGGTGCACTTAGCATATCTAGCTATACTTCCCATGCAGTGATAACTTTTACCAGAAGCATTTTTGAAAATAAATGTATGTTGTAAATATGTTTCTATTGAAATATGTAATTCATCTACATGTATTTAAATTTTGACTGGAATGTTCCACTATTATCAGTTCTAGTAGTAAAATGAACTACTCTTTAATCCTTTATTTTTTAAAGATTAAATAATATTCATTTTATGTGTAAAATAATCATTCTCCCCTGGATTAAAGTCTCCCAATAAGTGCTATAGAAAACTCCAAAGGCACCGTTCATTCCACTGCCCCAAAAAAGTATACTTCTACAGATAAATCCTATTTTGGGTCTGGATTTACTGCAGATACACTTGCAGCCAATACTGAGTTGATGCAATAATAATAAACAAAATTAGCTTTTTTGTGTGAAGTGGAAATAGCCAGATGCAGGGGTGTTTTAGCTCTTTATAGAATACCAGTGCTGTTTTCTTCTGAGTAAGCACATTTGCTTGTCCCTTTAATTCCTTCAGAACTTCCTTAGTTATTGCTAGATAAGAAAGATAAGAGTTATGAATATTTAACATCCAGAACCATACACTGTATTGTATTTAAAAAAAAATATTTTAGCATATGTGAGGCTGAGGATTATAAAAAAAATCTAGTGAGTGGCCTACTTCATAAAATTTACTGTAAATCAGTGTTGTCTTCAGATCATCTATGGCTCTGTTAGAGGTTTCTGCATTCATTAATCAGAGGACCAAATTGGATATGTGTTTGCTGTGATGACGATGTATTACTGGAACAAAAATATATACGTCTGTTTTAACAAACGATATACAGTATATGGTATTTAACAAATGCCACAAACCTATGTAGACACAGAGAAACAAAAACATACATTTTAAATAATTCTTTATGTGCAGGAATAAACCACCTACAGAGATGAAAAACATGTTATTACCCAACTACAGCTTTATAAGTAACCAGTATCACTTGAAGGCACGTTAAATGCGCATTAAACACGTTGAGATGGTAATATAAGATAATAAAGTATATATATATATATAAACAGCAGGCAGGCCAACACTCACGGTTAATATTGCATCCACCCAGGGTGCTTCCAAAGTATTGATAGTAGTGAAGAAAAGGGATGCACTCGCCAGGATTTTCAAAGTTAACATTTAATCACATTAAATGGTAACTTTGAAAATCCTGGCGAGTGCATCCCTTTTCTTCACTACTATATATATATATATATATATATATATATATATATATATATATATATATATAAACACAGGTGTATGTAATTTCATTCTGTAATTGTGAGCTTTTCAGGTCCTGTTAGAAATAGAAGTGCAGAGCACTGTTATATTCCACACAGCCATTGGCTGCATACTCTAGTGACCAATTTATAACTGTCCCTACAGCAGAGAAGGTAACCTAGGTTACAACATGGCAGCTCCCATTGTTGTATAAACATTAATACATTTATTTTGTCAATATTTAAACAGCTAATGAAAGTTTAAAAATATATCTACATGTTATTCTCAGACTAATCTTTTCTTTGAATGCATCAGTCTGCCTAGCATTTATTTAGGGCTAGATTACAAGTGGAGCACTAAATATCGCTTTCGGGAAATCAATATTAGCGCTCCACTGAGTAATACCAGCTTGCTTGCATTAGCATTGCTGGGAAGCATTGTGCTCACAAAAGCATGCATCCATAGGCTCCAATGGGAGCCTCATTCTCATACCGTCTGACATGGCATGAGAACTCGCACAGAACAGAGATGGCAGCAAAGTGTAAATATTTATGTATATGCTTATACACATATTAACACATAATTGTATATGAATATAATCATATACATATATATTTACTGGGAACACACAATGCGCATAGACCGCAATGTAAAGGCACTTTTCTGTGCCGCTCCTACACCCACTCCCTTTAGACCCCAAAACAGCTTTTTTAATAAAATATATCACACTTGATTTTGGGGGCATTTTGCAGACACTTATACAATTAACTCTCAGGTTAATTTTATAAGAGCTAATTGCTACTGCAAGCTTGCGGTAGCAATAACCAGCCACTTGTAACGTCTGATTATTTATCATGCGCCTGCAAATAGGCAAATTTGCCCGTATGCAGGTGCACAAAAAATTAGTGCTCCACTTGTAATCTAGCCCTTAGGGGCATATTTATCAAGCTCTAAAGACCGCTGCTCTATAACCTGTCTGCCTGCTCTGAGACGATCGGGTTGATTGACACCCCCTGCTAGCGGCCGTTTGTCCAAGAATCTGCAGTGGGCAGTATTGCACCAGCAGTTCTCCAAAACTGCTGGTGCAATGATAAATGCAGAGAGCGTATGATGTCTGCATTTATCGATGTGCAGCGGACATGATATTCAATATCGGATCATGTCCGCTCGCACTATAATAAAAAGGCCCCTCAGTGTTTAATGTCCCTTTAAAGGGATAGAAAGGTCAAAAATAAAATGTGCATGGGTGCATTTCAATTTGAAATTAAGCATGTTTGCAATTTACTTCTATTAGCAAAAACACTATTAGTAAAAGTCATTACTGTTTTTCAGTGGCATATGCACATATTCTGCAAAGGCCCATGCACCAGTATTCAAATACCACACCTTCTCAGAGAGTGCTGTGCTTTATTCTTGATTGCAGTCAAACTTGAAAGTGTTGTTAAAGGTAATAACACACACACACTCTCATACAACACACAAACTCTCTCATACAACACACACACACGCAACACACTCTCATACAACACACACAGAAACCACACACTCTCATACAACACACGCAGACACCACACACTCTCATACAACACACACACCACACACTCTCATACAACACACACCACACACTCTCATAGACCACACACACTCTCATACCAAACACCACACACACTCTCGTATAACACACACCACACACACTCTCATACAACACACTCAGACCACACACACTCTCATACAACACACTCAGACCACACACACTCTCATACAACACACTCAGACCACACACACTCTCATACAACACACACCACACACACTCTGCTACAACACACACACAAGCTGTGACCCAGTAGACATGGTGTTGTGACCCAGTAATGGGTCCCGACCCGTGGTTTGAAGAACCCTGCATTAGAGAATATGTGCTGCCTGGGGCTTACAGTGGGATTTTTTTTTCACAGGAGAAAGCCATATGCATCTGTTGCCAACCACAGCTATAACACCATGCAACCATATACTACACAATCCCATTTTATAAAGACATCTATTCTAATGTAAAATATATCCATGGTCCATATGGACAGTAATGCTATTTTAATCTATTGTCAGTAAAATCTACAAATTTTTTTTTTATCATGGAAGTCCTAATACTGGGCTAGATTATGAGTGGAGCACTAATTTATCAAAATAGACCTTCACTTTAAAGTCCTGTGATTGTAAAGGGATAGTCTAGTCAAAATTAAACTTTCGTGATTCAGAAAGAGCATGCAAATGTAAACAACTCTTCGTTCTCTTCGTATCATTATTTTGGTTCAGCACTTGGGTAGCGCTTGCTGATTGGTGTCTAAATGTAGCTAAATGCTTAAAATTATTGCTCTATCTGAATCATGAAAGTTTAATTTTGACTAGACTATCCTTTTAAGTTTATGTGACTTTTCTAGACATTTTTAATGCAGACACAAATTAAAAAAATAAAATGTATATACTGTTCATTGGAACTTTATCCCTTTAGTATTATATAACTTGATTAATATTTAGCACAAGAATTACTCACCATATTAATTGGAGTGATTACTGATCACAGTGTATTCCGAACTCAGTATTTAAATTCAAACATCAAAGGCACAATTAATTTATTTAAATTTTTAGTGTACTGCAAGGCAAAGTTTCCTTATCTTAAACAAGTTCTGATTCACCAATGATAAGCAACATAATTAGATTTTGTTTCGGTAAAAGTACGTCTTCATAAACGAAAAGCATGCACAGATATACAGAACGCTGAAAGATTTCAGTTAGCTTGGTGATGGCACTTATAATTAAACAATATAACATACCATTCAAATGTAATTGCTACATGGATTTGGCCTGTTTTGAAGATGTGTAGTGTAATTGGAACTTTTAGATTTTAGTAACCATCAAAATACTATTATCAAATGATACAATAATTGCAAACATATTATTAGCTGATGAAAGAAAAGATAATGCATCACATGCAACACACACACGTTTGACACAAAGAAAAATATAGTGAAAATGCTTTATTATGAATGAGATACAAAAATGAATGTTTTTTTGTAACATAATACATTTCTCTTTTTAATAGATTTTATGAATCATACATTTCTTAACCTATTACAAGGTGTTTGTATCCTGAAAATGCAGATATACCTGGACCAGGAAGTATAAAACACACTGAAAATAGGGAAATCTCACACCACACACAGACACATGCGCACACACACACACACATTTTTTCTTTGCATTTTAGAAGTAAACATTCTTCAGTTTGTCATTCTTTTTTGTCCTACATTGTCCAAAAAAATCAGTAGGAGAAATAAAAAAAATAAAAAATTAAAAGCAAACTACAAATATAGGTTTATATTTTTTCCTCATTAAAGGGACAGTAAAGCCAAAATTAAAGGGACATTGTACACTAGATTTTTCTTTGCATAAATGTTTTGTAGATGATCCATTTATATAGCCCATCTGAGAGTGTTTTTGTAACTGAATAATTTTGCTTATTTTTTCAATAACATTGTGATGACTTTCAACCTAACCAAGCCTCACAGAGTCAGATGTATACACGCGTTTACAGACTCCTGATGGCTCCTGTTTATGTTATCCATCTTTTCATTTGCAGTGAAGGGGGGAGTGTCTGCTCTTCTTGTTTTCCCAGCCCCTTTCACTGGGTGTCCCAGTCAACCTAATCAACAGTGCTAAATTTGGAACTTCTAAATACGTTTTTAAAAGGTTTTATACTGGATTTTTAGATCAGTATCTGTGCATATTCTTCTTTATAGTAGTGTCTATTACATGCAGTTATAAGAAAATTGGTGTGCACTGCCCCTTTAAACTTTCATGTTGCAGATAATGCGTGCAAATTTAAACAACTTTCTAATTCACTCTGTATTCTTTTTTTTTTAAAGCAAGCAACAATGCATTACTGAGAGCTAGCTTTGATTTGTCATTGGTTTTCTAGATGTGTTCAGCAAGCTCCCAGAAGTGCATTGCTGCTCCTTCATCAAGGGATAACAAGAGAATGAAGAAAATATTATAATAGAAGTAAATTAGAAAGTTGTTTGAAATGGTATGTTGTTCCTGACTCATGAAATAGAAATTCTGGATTTTTATGTTCCTTTAAACATTTAATATATAACTTAATACAGGTAGCTCTCAGTTTACGCCGGGGTTAGGTTCCAGAAGGAATGGTTGTAAATCGAAACCGTTGTAAATTGAAACCCAGTTTATAATGTAAGTCAATGGGAAGTGAGGGAGATAGGTTCCAGGCCCCTTTCAAAATTGTCATAAGTAACACCTAATACATTATTTTTAAAGCTTTGAAATGAAGACTTTAAATGCTAAACAGCATTATAAACCTAATACAATAATCACACAACACAGACTTCACTTGCATTTTTCTGCAAACAGTTCTTTCTATGCATTCCAATCTGGACTGATTTATAGACAGGAAGATCTTGTTCCTTTGAAATCTGCTTGATAGCTCAGGTCTGGTTAAACTGATTAATTTCAGCTTGCTTGGCTTTGCTGCAACTCAAGCGGACAGCTCCACCTACTGGCTATTTTAATAAATGCACTGCTTCTCAATGCTTTTCAATAGCAGTCACATGACTGGAAAAATAGGTTGTTATTCTGAAACGGTGTAAATTGAACCGTTGTAAAACGAGGGCCACCTGTACATGAATAAATAAATATCTAAATACGTATATAAATAATAGTTACAATAATGTTGTAAAATACAGTGCAGTTATTTGTATATTTAGGGCCTTTCAATTTTCATTCTGGTTAGTTTTATCTATATACATTTCTGTTTGCCCATCTGTGGCAGTGTTTTTTAAGGTTATTTCTTTTTGCTTTTTTTTAAACATTTACATAATTTTACAACTTTAATGGTCTTATATTACAAAAGCCATATGTCATTTGTATATTTAGAATTGCTATTTCTATTTAAGTTTACCCTTTACAAATATACTGGTATTTCTGCAAAGCTTGATTGAAGTTAGTCTAGTTACAGTCAGGACCCAAACATATTTTAGTGACAGGCACAGCATAAACTTTGCAAGATGGTTATTTGGAAATATTCCTTGTTTGATTCCTTCATAGATACATGTTTAAGCCATACTGTAGAAACAATATCTCTAAACTTTATTGGCAAATTACTGCTGCTTATTTTTATTTTTGGCTACACAAGCCGTCCTTAACAAGTAAAAAAAAAAAAAAAAAAAGAAGTATATATTACTTCAATGTTTTACATCCTTTGGATTTATGTTGCATTTCCATTTGTATGGGTGTAATATGGTTATTTGGTAGTATGTGACATATTTAACACAAAAAATTCTTTCATAAAAAAGGTTAAGACTTAAAAAAATGCTTTTGTCACGCATTATTCATGTGGTAATGTTAAATGAGAAAAATCACATTTTCTACATATATATTTAATGGCAAACTCTTTTTTTCCATAAAATAGACTGAATGAACTCATTTTTATGGGATAATGGTTTGAAATGGTAGAATGGTTGGTAATATGTTCACCACACTGCTCACAAATGCCATGAAAAATGAAAAATTAAAATTTTTAACTACATTCATTTTGCTTTTGCTTTCATGTAATGGCAAATTGTGTGAGCTCACCTCATTGGAAGCAATGGTGAAGTTAGGATCTGGAACCAATATCCCTGGGGAGGAGGAGTTAGCAGTGACATGAGGTGGCCTCATAAACATAAACTCACTAATATCTGAGACTGGGGAGAAACATGTTCTGACCCTTCGATTAGATGGAATATTTCCAGCACAATCCACACGTACCCCTATTATAGTGTTACAAAGACTTGGGTGAAGTTGGAAAGTTCCATGAAGTTTTGTTCCTGTTACCATGGTTTTCTTTTGACTTTGCCGACAGCATAGTGGGAAGTTCTTGTTTTCACATTTATGAATTTTAATTCCAAGTGCTGCCAAACCAATTAATGAGATCACTGAAATAACTATCAAACATACAATCAGATACAGAGTTAGGCTAGAAATATTCCTTTTTTTGGAATGGTCTTTTACACCTTGGGATATTTCTAAATCTTTGTCTTCTAGGGTCATCATTACTGTGACAGAAGTGGATAAACTTGGCTCTCCAGAATCTTTCACTAGAAGAAGGAGCTCATGAACAATTGGATCAACATCTTGAATGGCACGTTTAGTCTTTATTTCTCCAGTTCTTAAGACAATGCTGAACAGGGTAGGATCTGTTGCCTCAAGTATGTTGTATGAAAGCCATGCATTACGACCAGAGTCATGATCCACAGCTGATATCTTGCTCACCATAACATTTGGTCCAGTGGAACGTGGAATTTTACACTGGGCAACTGAATTACCTCCAACTATAGGAAATACAATCATTGGGGCATTGTCATTTTGATCTAGAACAAAAACATGCACAACAGTCTTATTTTTGAGTGGTGGAGAGCCAGCATCTGCTACTTCTACTTGAAACTGGAAGTAATTAATTCTTTCATAGTCAAGAGGAAACTTTAAATAAATTTGCCCATTTTCTGAGTTGATATAAATATGTGAGGAAGCAGAATAATCCTCTTTTGGGTTTGGCAAAATTGAATAAGAAAGGCGTGAATTTTGATCAAGGTCTGGATCCAAAGCTGAAACTGTACACAATAATTCTCCAGCTTTATTATTTTCTTCTACAAAGACTTCATAAACTGGTTCAACAAATTGAGGTGCATTGTCATTTACATCAGAAATTCCAACTGAGATTACTTTCTCTGTGGAAAGTGGGGGGTTACCCATATCTCTTGCAGCTATTGTAATATGATATTCAGAAATACTTTCACGATCTAGCTGTTCACTTGTGATCAAGGAAAACTGATGCTCAAAATCTTCCCTTACTGTGAATGGAAGATTTTTGTCAACTTGGCATTGTACTCTACCATTTTCTCCATGATCCTTATCTTTTATAGTAATCACTGCAACTACTGTCCCAGCAGGTGAGTCTTCTGGAACAGAACTAGAAAATGCACTTATAATCATCTCAGGAGTGTTGTCATTTACATCAATAATATGCACAATTACACTGCAGTGTTCCTCCATTATGGGAGTTCCTTTATCTCTAGCCTCAATATCAATTTCATAAACAGAAAGTTCTTCAAAGTCCAAATTACCAATTACACGTATTTCTCCTGTTTCTGAATTTAGTTGAAAAATATTACTCAAAGCGTCAGAATTATGACTACTGAAAAAGTACTCAATTTCTCCATTGGGCCCTTCATCTAAATCTGTTGCATTAAGTTTTATCACAAGTGAATTTTTGGGGGCATTTTCTTTTAGCTGGACATTATATGATGGTTGATCAAAAGAGGGATGGTTGTCATTAGCATCTAAAACAATAACCGTAATTTGCATTGTACTAGATCTACACGGTACACCACCATCTTCTGCTTTTAGAACCAGGTGGTGGACTGCTGTTTGTTCCCTATCTAGAGCTTTTTCTAGAATCAACTCTGGAAATTTACTACCATCGGTACGCTTTTTAACAATAAGAGCAAAATTTTCACTGGGGCTAAGGTGATATTCCTGTAAAGCATTAGACCCTATATCAGGATCCTGAGCATTTGGGATAAGAAATCTAGCACCTGGTGATGCTAGTTCGTTTATTTTTAAAGTAAGCTCATCACTCTGAAATCGAGGAGAGTTATCATTAATGTCCAGTATTTCAACTTCAATCCTATATACCTCTACTGGATTTTCAATAGCAAATTTAAGATTCAATATACAACTAATACTCTGTCCACAGAGAAGCTCCCTGTCTATCCTGTCGTTAACCAATATGGCTCCATTGTTTACATTTACAGAGAAATATTGGGAATCAGAATCAGAAAGTACCTGGAGATTAGCAGCCACTAGTTTGGCTACATCTGTTCCAAGATCTTTAGCAATATTTCCAACAATTTCTCCCCTGTTCAATTCTTCAGGGATGGAGTATCGGAACTGTGCATGTGTGAGATTCAGATGCAGCCACAAAGGAAAGAGATGCAGTATTCCTATTTGCAAAGCACGGTAACCTGCTGGATGAATCATTGCAGAAATGCCTTGTAGGGAAAGACGTCTGATTTCAGCACATCTTGAATTCTGAACGGCTAATCCTTAGGAAAAAAAGGATGCAATCGAGATTGTTTTGCAATTTGCTTTTCCATCAGACAGGGATGCTAAGGTGAAATCTAGCTGGCAACAGAAAGAAAACGAAGGAGGAGCAACCACATGTCAGCCATTGCATTCCTTGCAGAATTGCATTGGCTATGGGTATATTTTAGTGTATCCAATCAGTGGCTGAACTCAGATGAAAAAAAAAAAAAAAAGCATTTTCCACGTACTGAAATAAGTTCATGAATTTTCATGCAAAGAAAGGAGAAATATATTGCTGACTTTAACATAATCAAGTTCTGATTCCCTTTAGAGTATATTACTGAACATTATAATGTAATTGACAAAAATGCTACTCTAAAAACATCCAGTATAGAATTTACTCAATTTCAGTTCTTGCTTTCTTCATTTATCATTATTTTAATCCTCATTATATAATTAGAACAGCAGACAGTTAATGTAGGGCATTGATGAGAATTGTATTCAGATGCACAATATTTAAATAAAAGAAGGATGAATGAATATTCCATGTGTTGTGCCAACATAGGAAAATATTACTCCTACAACACAATCTGCTGATCTTCTTCCACTGACAACTAATTACATAGAAACATTTAACAAGAGTCATAATGAACATATTTCTAAAACACATTGCAGAATTTTCTCTGTGAAAACTTTGGCACAAAAAGATAAAATAAGGTAATTTTGTTTAACATTTAGTAACAGTCTTTATTTGTAACTATTCACCAGAAATTGAATAGATGTTAATTTATACATGTTTATAAGCTTTGCTATTGACATATAATGCAAGCATAATTAATTGTTGTAATGAGAAAACCTTTGATATAAATTAAATTGTTTAATTCTCACATTAAAAATATTTACTGTCAAAAATACTTACTTATAAAAATAATACATCTAAAGATGTACTGGATAAAATATTTTTACAGCATTGATTTAAAAGATATAATCTAGGAGCAATACATTAAAAACAGCAAGAAATGTTTATCACTTAGTGTCAGAGACAAAGATCTGAATTCCCATTCATGCCTTGAGTTCTTACGAACACAGCTCTCTAAATAAATCCAGCACACATAGGGGTAAAAAGAAGATACTTGCCCTTCCTCAGCTTGCTTGCAGCTTTCATAATCCATTTTTTAAAATAATTAAACAAAATACACAACTTCTGTTTTATGTTCCTTTATAAAATAGTATGAATCTGATGCAAGATGTCTTTTAAAAAGCGAGTCTACAGCATCTATTCTTCAGCATGGTGAAAGGGTTAGAGAAAGGAGGGGGAAGGAACCAGCCATTCACATTCAAAGGAGGGGGAGAGAAAAAATACATTCAATAGAGAAAATAGCTGTGTAGAGAAGACAAGAAAGAATTCCCCAGTGAATCAATGTACAATGTGCTTAAAGAAAAAATGCAAATGTCTAAACTGTATTTACAGGTTATATGTGGTACAGAAATATCAATCAAAATTATATATTGAATTTGAAATAAATAAAAAAATAAAAATCAAGAACTGTGAGAACAATTTATACTATAATTTTAAAATAATTCTCAACTATTGTTAAGTACTTCTAAAATAGTGCATACATTTGATTTCCAGATATATACCCCAATTATTACTAATTGTATTTTCAGGTCAAATATGGTACAAGATATAAAGGAAAAGTATATATTGTATTTACAATAAATAAATATATAAAAAATAAAAGCTGGCTGTGAAAACAATATCTTCTATTAATAAAGGAATTCTAAACTATTACCAGATACTATATACTAAACTAGTGAACTGTTTTGTTTTCCAAATATATCACCTATTTATTACTCTTTTCCCATTAATCTCAAAATTGCTTTTGTAATAATTAAATAAAAAAAAGCCTATTATATATTCCTATTTAATGGTTCAACATAATTAAAAACCAAAAACCCACAAATCCTTTCTTGGATTCAGCAAGGATTTATTTTTATTTGCTTTCTTACCAATGGTATTCCAAACCGTGCAATATTAATTAGCCAGCCCCACCTATTTATGTAATAAATGTAATACTCATTTGAGTTATGCTGGAGATAACCATGAGATTAAAATACTCCATTACATAAAAGTAAGATATATAAAATTATTGAATAGAAAATTAGCATATCTAGGCAAGTATGGTCTGATTGGGTAAACATGCAAAAACCTAGAGGTTTTCAAAAGTTTTTCATAGATCAATACAGAAGCAAACAGTTAAAAAAAAGGAGACACACACACACACACACACACACACACACATATATATATATATATATATATATATATATATATATATATATATATATTAAAAGCCCACTCATCAGTCAGTAGAGGGAAAGGGGGATCAGTGGTGAAAGTCCCAAATACTTGATTGTAGCAATCTTCCTAAACCTCACAGGGGAGAGAGACACACAATCAGTGCCAGCCCTAGCCATTGTGGGGCCCGAGGCAGGATGACAAAATGGGACCCCTGTGTCCCTGCCCTACGTTCCCAGCTAACATTGTTATATTTATATACTTTATAACCTTTTAACCTCTAAATATCTGCCTGTTTCTAAGCCCCTGCAGGCCGCCTTTATTATCTCAGTGCATTTTGTATAGCTTATCACAGCATGACACTGCTAGTTTATGTGTGTCATATAGATAACATTGTGCTTACTCCTGAGTTATTCATGAGTCAGCACTAATTAGCTAAAATGCGAGTCTGTTAATAGCACTGAGATAAGGAGGCAGTCTGTGGAAGCTTATGTACATGGTAATCACAGAGATAAAAAGTATATTAATATAACCGTGTTGGTTGTAAAAAATTGGGGAATGAGTAAGAAAGGGATTATCTATCATTTTAAACAATAAAATTTTTTGAGTTGACTGTCCCTTTAATACTATTAGTGTTCAATTTAAACCTATGGAAATTAATATTCACGTTTAACACAATATATTAAAATATGATGAATAGTTTGCCTTTAAATGGTAACATCTGATAGCAGAATGTCAAGTGGAACATTTAATCTAGCTTTTAAATATCAGGGTACAGACTTTTGTTCTTCCTTAAATAAGCTTTTATTATATAAGCTACTATTTCTTTTATCTATCTAAACATCACCATCCTACTGTACCTACTTTCACATTTCATTTACAAATGATGCCTATCTAGTATGTATTATGAGGATGTGGAGAGACCTAAATAAATATTAAACTGAAAACAAATAATCCATGAAAATTGTTCCTGTCCTGTCAATTGTATTAAAAAAAACCCACACACACTTTGAGAACAATCCTTGATTAAACTGTGTGAGTGTTAGGTTTATTTAATGCTCTTAAGCAGTGAGCAGAATTTGAAATGTGCATAAAGTCACCTTATAATAAAGAAATAAACTGGTTTAGTCTCCTTTCAATTCTTTTGTAAACAGTTTATAACATTGGGATACATAGATCAGATGTC
Source organism: Bombina bombina (assembly GCF_027579735.1). Classification (NCBI taxonomy): domain Eukaryota; kingdom Metazoa; phylum Chordata; class Amphibia; order Anura; family Bombinatoridae; genus Bombina; species Bombina bombina. The sequence goes on from NC_069504.1 coordinate 958,506,507, forward strand.
ACTGCAATAGTGCAGTTGAAAACTTTAGCAACATATTTTATTCTACAAAATGTTCACGTATATTCTATTAATATTATATTAATATACTTCTTTCAGTTATGTTACTTTATCAGCTGAGCTAAAATAAACCAGCAGGGTTTATTCCCAATCCCATCTTTAAAATTAGCCATGCATCTAAACGTAAAGGGACAGGGACATGATAGTAATAATTCAGATGTATTTAATTTCACATATTATTATACAAGTAGCATTGCATTCCATTGCAAACATTTTCACATTCACTTTCCTAATTTAAAGCCTTTCATTCAAATTTACCCCGTTAAAAAATTTAATTGACAAGAAAGCCCACACAACATTTTCAAAAGTCACAAAATCAGCTGTTTTCAAAAAACGTACACCCTCTGGCACTGTGTATTAAATAACAGGATCAGGCTTTTTCTTCAATCAACCATCATCACATTAAATTAGTAAATATATATTTATCATCAATTTTGTCACATCTCACAGCTCACTAGTCCACCACATGGACCCGGTCCACCGCCCACACTGTTTCCAGACTCGTCTCCAGACGCCCACTCGGTTCACAGTGACTCCACCATGAGTGACGACACGCTGCTCCTTGCCTCTGCTCTTAACTACTGCCCTCTCCACTGCCTCTGCCCTCTTATTTATGCAAGGAGCTGATTGATTGGAGGATTATAGTATAATCCTCCAATCAATCACCTCACCACCTTCCATGTTACACCTTCTCCTTAGTTCCAGGCCTTTTGAAGGAGGCCTTGTGGGAAGAAAAAAACCTGCCAAAAACTGCCATTAAAAAAAAAAAAGAAAAAATTAATTGTGAAGATTTTTTTTTTAAATGCAAAGTGTAAAGTATGTTTAATCTCCCCCTAAGGCCAGCCCTGCATACAATAGTGAAGTCTATTATATATATATAGAAGAAATCCAAGCGCACAGTTACTCACACTTTCATGAGCTATGAATTACCTTTAAGAAAACAGGCTTTCAGGTATAAAGCCCCACGGCTGCCCAGGATAATCAAGAACTCCAAGGTAAAATTAAAATATAAAAGAGGGGTTGATTCAATACAAGGATTGAAGCGTGTACACTTATTAGCACTCACATCTCATGGTGATGTGGCTTTAAATTTAGAACCTTTAATGCCAAAAAAGGGGGGACGGTCTGTGCCGTAAAAATTAAAATATAACCTTTATTAGATTGGTTAAAAAAGATTCCACAAAACAAACATAAACATATATGTATTAAAAACACTGAATGTTGAAAAGGAAAATATCAAGAGGATTTGAGTGCTAAACGTAGCTGTCTGTAAGGGAGGTTATCTTCAGGCTTTTGGTTTGGGGTATTCCTGGTTCCCTAAATGTCTCCTAGTTATAACTGCTATTATATGTAGCATATGATGCTTCTAAAAATAATGGTACTATTTCCTGATTCAGATATTATAGTTATTCATGGACACAAAAATATTTTGAAAATAGACTTGTTTTGCAGTATAGTACCTATAACTGTAATTGTATATGCTTCTTGGGCATGTGCTTTGAGTTCTTTAATATTAATGCTGCTAAAGCAGTGATATTTATTAATATATAGCACTGGTTATTGTAATAATTTCAGGGCATATAGTTGCTATCGTGATCAGGTTGTATACCTCCCCTTGCGAAGGGTTAGTTTGGCTAAGTACTTAATACAGATATGATAACCTATTGAATTTTCAAAATTGAAAGGTATGCCCTAATGGTATAGAGTATGTATGTTTTCGTTATTTAGCATAAATATTCAGCTATTATAAGGCTGTATGCAATTTTCAACGTTAATACAAATGTTGCTATGAGACCATAGCGTTATACAAGTCCACACAATGTGAATTATATCCAGATTATTGGTCTATGTTTTTATGGGGGTATTTGTTGTTTACCTCCCAGTATTGTGTACTGTACGTTGTGCAGATTTAACACGATATCAATTTGTATTAGGATTATTCCGATTATTAGGTTATGTTACTCTGAGGGTATTTAGCGCATATTCACTGGTGCTTGGTGCCAACAATATCAGATATTTCAGTGCTATGGATATCTTATACTGGTATCAGCAAATGTACTGCTGTTAGTTAGAACTTTAGTACGATTAGTCTTTTAAGTTTAAGAATGCATTCTTTCATTCACCATTCGTACTCCAATGCCCAAGAGCTACACATAGTTAGCCACTATTAGTTAAATCCCATTTGTATACCTTGCTGTAATCGTAAGATATGCTACCGTTAGCTTAGTATTTATAATTAGCTCAATATTTTTATTTTTGTGGCGGTCCACCTTACATTCACACACTTGGCTTGCTAGCCATTCTATAATGCTTAAATGTGGACTAGTCACTATATTAGTTTTCTAGTGAGCTAAACTGTATTGATTTCCTCAAAAACATAATACACCTGATTTACACCTTTTAACTTATAACTAGGCAGTGCGCCTTACGATAATTGTAACGCTAAGGTTTCAGAGGTGTAGCTGAATTCTATGTCCTTATTTCAACATTAGCTGATAAAAAGTTTGGCTTAAAGCCTAACAAACTATTCAAGGCCCTAACATGTTTCGCCACCAACGTGGCTTTCTCAAAGGGTACGGCGCGGCGTTTGGCGTGGTCTCTTATAGACTCTGTTCCAACCCTTTGTGATGACGTCACGTCCTATCAGATTCTTTGTGTTTTGTGAACCAATGCGAGTGGTTCTAACAGTATGACCCACCAATAGCCTTTTGCTGATTGGCTCAATATCGATGTTATTGTTTTTAGAGTGTCAGAATATTGTTCTAATCTGAATGTTTAATCTGTTCATTTATCTTAAATTTTCAGACTTAGTGTATATTACAGGAAATATGAACGATTAATTAATTCAGTCTTTTGTCCGATTACCTTCAACATATTCCTGGAGTGCAGTGTGTATATATATATATTTTAGGAGACATATAGTATAAAGAATATTATTTATCACTATATCGATGTTATAAACGTATGTCTTATGTCAAGATATGTTATTGAGTAATCATTCTTGTTACTTATTATAGATGGAAGATACTATGAATGTCATTTAAATATTCTGTTTGAAATAGCGGGTAATCTTATTTTTTGTTTTATACATTTTTTGCAGAGTCATAAAAGAGATGGATATTTCAGTATAACATAAATAAATGCTGCTAAATAGTAATTTCATCAGGATCTGAATGATTCTATCGTTCATATTTATTAACATTATATTGATGTAGTAGTTATTAGTGTAAAGTTCACTCTTAGTTGGATGTTTACATATATTAATGGAGGTACCTTATTATTATAGTGACCGGAGTGTGGTTGTGATTGGTTCGTGCTGTGATAGCTGGTCATTATACAAATGGAAATAAAAGTGAAAATGTAAGATTAAAAAATAATAAATAGTAAGGAATACGAATGAGAAGGTGTTAAATGTGAAATAAAGGTGAGAGTGAAAATAATGGAAAGGCATCTGTGAGATGCTTAAGGAAGTGTGCCTGGAGATGGACGTCGTTGGTACAAACAGAATTGTAATTCATGTATTGAAGTGTATATATATTACTAGTGATACCAATGTGCACATATTATGGTCACCTAAGTTGCCAACAAGAGGGGAGTAGGAGTAGAAGTGGGTGGTGTTCACTTGAAAGGTGTGTGATGGGTGATGTATGGGTGAGCTGGTGTGGTGTGTGAATGTGATTGTAAGATCCTCTGCTTAATTTAATATCATTTTGATGTTTTGTATAACTTCCGAATGGAACTTTAAGATCCTCTACTTTTTTAATGTCATTATAATGTTTAGTTGATATATAGCACATATCGATTTCATTTTTAAAGTTGTCCTTTTAACGATCTCTTGTAGGCATTCTCTCATCTTATAATTGACTTTTCTTATATTCTCTTAATGAGAATAACACTGTACGTTCTGCTTTAGGTAAGATATCTTTATAGGTATGACACATAGTTGTTATGCTCATTTAACCCATTGGGTGTAATCGAATTTAATAAGTAGATCCATCTACTTTCATACTGTAGTAATGATTTCTCTTTGTCTCCTCCACGTATGCCCAGGTTTATTTTCTGCACTCCAAAACATTGCAGGCAGTTGGTTTTGCCTTGATGATATTTATAGAAGTGTTGGGCTACTGACGTGATGGTTTTTCTTTTCTTTAGATCTTTTGCTGCATTCCTTATGTTGCGTACATGTTCCTGTAATCGTGTGTGTAATTTGCGTGTCGTCATGCCAACATAGTTTTTTGGGCAATTGCAGCTCAGAACATATACTACTGCAGTAGTATTACAGTTGATGAAGGATTTAATGTTGTGTACTTTGTTGAACCTGTCCTTAATTGTAGTAGTCTTTTTCAGGAACTTACAGCTTGTACACGATCCACATGCATATGAGCCATTAGGTATGGTGCCAACGAAATGTTAGGTACCGACCTATTCAGAAAAAAGACAGCTACTAACACGTTACTATTCAGTACCAGTGCTCACGCTCCATGTACAATTAAATCTCTACCGGTGGGGGAATTCCTGAGAACAAAGAGAAACTGTTCAGAAGATGAGTTATACCAAAAAAGAGCATTAGAAGTAGCTGCCCGTCTCAGCCAGAGGGGGTACAGTCGTTCATCCATAAAGAAAGCAAAACACAGAGCCAAAAGAACCAACAGACAAGATCTGCTAAAACCGAAATCCAAAAAGAGTGATGGAAAGACAAGACTCGTACTAACTTACAATGCACAGAGCCAGGAAATAATTCAAATAATTAAAAAACACTGGCATATCTTACAGGCAGATAAGATATTGGAACCTTTAATAGGACCAAAAATTGAGGTCAGCTATAGGAGACCTAAGAACCTAAAAGACATGATTAGTCCGAGCCACTTTACGCAAAATCAAAGGACAAAAGGCACCATACCTAATGGCTCATATGCATGTGGATCGTGTACAAGCTGTAAGTTCCTGAAAAAGACTACTACAATTAAGGACAGGTTCAACAAAGTACACAACATTAAATCCTTCATCAACTGTAATACTACTGCAGTAGTATATGTTCTGAGCTGCAATTGCCCAAAAAACTATGTTGGCATGACGACACGCAAATTACACACACGATTACAGGAACATGTACGCAACATAAGGAATGCAGCAAAAGATCTAAAGAAAAGAAAAACCATCACGTCAGTAGCCCAACACTTCTATAAATATCATCAAGGCAAAACCAACTGCCTGCAATGTTTTGGAGTGCAGAAAATAAACCTGGGCATACGTGGAGGAGACAAAGAGAAATCATTACTACAGTATGAAAGTAGATGGATCTACTTATTAAATTCGATTACACCCAATGGGTTAAATGAGCATAACAACTATGTGTCATACCTATAAAGATATCTTACCTAAAGCAGAACGTACAGTGTTATTCTCATTAAGAGAATATAAGAAAAGTCAATTATAAGATGAGAGAATGCCTACAAGAGATCGTTAAAAGGACAACTTTAAAAATGAAATCGATATGTGCTATATATCAACTAAACATTATAATGACATTAAAAAAGTAGAGGATCTTAAAGTTCCATTCGGAAGTTATACAAAACATCAAAATGATATTAAATTAAGCAGAGGATCTTACAATCACATTCACACACCACACCAGCTCACCCATACATCACCCATCACACACCTTTCAAGTGAACACCACCCACTTCTACTCCTACTCCCCTCTTGTTGGCAACTTAGGTGACCATAATATGTGCACATTGGTATCACTAGTAATATATATACACTTCAATACATGAATTACAATTCTGTTTGTACCAACGACGTCCATCTCCAGGCACACTTCCTTAAGCATCTCACAGATGCCTTTCCATTATTTTCACTCTCACCTTTATTTCACATTTAACACCTTCTCATTCGTATTCCTTACTATTTATTATTTTTTAATCTTACATTTTCACTTTTATTTCCATTTGTATAATGACCAGCTATCACAGCACGAACCAATCACAACCACACTCCGGTCACTATAATAATAAGGTACCTCCATTAATATATGTAAACATCCAACTAAGAGTGAACTTTACACTAATAACTACTACATCAATATAATGTTAATAAATATGAACGATAGAATCATTCAGATCCTGATGAAATTACTATTTAGCAGCATTTATTTATGTTATACTGAAATATCCATCTCTTTTATGACTCTGCAAAAAATGTATAAAACAAAAAATAAGATTACCCGCTATTTCAAACAGAATATTTAAATGACATTCATAGTATCTTCCATCTATAATAAGTAACAAGAATGATTACTCAATAACATATCTTGACATAAGACATACGTTTATAACATCGATATAGTGATAAATAATATTCTTTATACTATATGTCTCCTAAAATATATATATATACACACTGCACTCCAGGAATATGTTGAAGGTAATCGGACAAAAGACTGAATTAATTAATCGTTCATATTTCCTGTAATATACACTAAGTCTGAAAATTTAAGATAAATGAACAGATTAAACATTCAGATTAGAACAATATTCTGACACTCTAAAAACAATAACATCGATATTGAGCCAATCAGCAAAAGGCTATTGGTGGGTCATACTGTTAGAACCACTCGCATTGGTTCACAAAACACAAAGAATCTGATAGGACGTGACGTCATCACAAAGGGTTGGAACAGAGTCTATAAGAGACCACGCCAAACGCCGCGCCGTACCCTTTGAGAAAGCCACGTTGGTGGCGAAACATGTTAGGGCCTTGAATAGTTTGTTAGGCTTTAAGCCAAACTTTTTATCAGCTAATGTTGAAATAAGGACATAGAATTCAGCTACACCTCTGAAACCTTAGCGTTACAATTATCGTAAGGCGCACTGCCTAGTTATAAGTTAAAAGGTGTAAATCAGGTGTATTATGTTTTTGAGGAAATCAATACAGTTTAGCTCACTAGAAAACTAATATAGTGACTAGTCCACATTTAAGCATTATAGAATGGCTAGCAAGCCAAGTGTGTGAATGTAAGGTGGACCGCCACAAAAATAAAAATATTGAGCTAATTATAAATACTAAGCTAACGGTAGCATATCTTACGATTACAGCAAGGTATACAAATGGGATTTAACTAATAGTGGCTAACTATGTGTAGCTCTTGGGCATTGGAGTACGAATGGTGAATGAAAGAATGCATTCTTAAACTTAAAAGACTAATCGTACTAAAGTTCTAACTAACAGCAGTACATTTGCTGATACCAGTATAAGATATCCATAGCACTGAAATATCTGATATTGTTGGCACCAAGCACCAGTGAATATGCGCTAAATACCCTCAGAGTAACATAACCTAATAATCGGAATAATCCTAATACAAATTGATATCGTGTTAAATCTGCACAACGTACAGTACACAATACTGGGAGGTAAACAACAAATACCCCCATAAAAACATAGACCAATAATCTGGATATAATTCACATTGTGTGGACTTGTATAACGCTATGGTCTCATAGCAACATTTGTATTAACGTTGAAAATTGCATACAGCCTTATAATAGCTGAATATTTATGCTAAATAACGAAAACATACATACTCTATACCATTAGGGCATACCTTTCAATTTTGAAAATTCAATAGGTTATCATATCTGTATTAAGTACTTAGCCAAACTAACCCTTCGCAAGGGGAGGTATACAACCTGATCACGATAGCAACTATATGCCCTGAAATTATTACAATAACCAGTGCTATATATTAATAAATATCACTGCTTTAGCAGCATTAATATTAAAGAACTCAAAGCACATGCCCAAGAAGCATATACAATTACAGTTATAGGTACTATACTGCAAAACAAGTCTATTTTCAAAATATTTTTGTGTCCATGAATAACTATAATATCTGAATCAGGAAATAGTACCATTATTTTTAGAAGCATCATATGCTACATATAATAGCAGTTATAACTAGGAGACATTTAGGGAACCAGGAATACCCCAAACCAAAAGCCTGAAGATAACCTCCCTTACAGACAGCTACGTTTAGCACTCAAATCCTCTTGATATTTTCCTTTTCAACATTCAGTGTTTTTAATACATATATGTTTATGTTTGTTTTGTGGAATCTTTTTTAACCAATCTAATAAAGGTTATATTTTAATTTTTACGGCACAGACCGTCCCCCCTTTTTTGGCATTAAAGGTTCTAAATTTAAAGCCACATCACCATGAGATGTGAGTGCTAATAAGTGTACACGCTTCAATCCTTGTATTGAATCAACCCCTCTTTTGTAGTCCAAAAAAGTACACAGCACCTAACTCTAATATTATAGCAAGGTGAAATACCTGCTTCAATTTATTATAGAGCATCTCAAGTACACCGGATAGTAGTGCTATTTAGTTTCTCTCTTTCCTAAAATTAAAATATATTTACTAAAGACAAAAGGACAGTAATACAGACTTATCATCACAAGTTAATAAACATAGCATGTAATACCACTCTTGAGCTTTTACAATAAGCCAAAGTAAAGGCAAGTAAGTTGAGCAACAATTACAACGGTATTCTTAGTAAGACCTTTGGCTATAACATAGGTGTCCATTTAGTCCCAATAACGGCTATATATGTATTATTACTGATGACTGTTTCAATGACTGTTTTAATAAGCTTAGTTTATTTTAACATTATTATAAATCTTTCCAGTTTTCCAAGATATTTTAATTTAAACCAATAGTACTTTGAAACTTAAGTATATATGTTGCGGGTAAGGTAAGAAATTGGATAATCCTAGCATTACCCGGGCAAACCTGACATTACCCAAGCAGCTGTGGGTAAAGCTTGATGTAACATGATAAATCTTCTCAGACTGCATCGAGTCACTGTATCAAACATATATATGATGCACTGTAATTCACACATCTTAAACTATTTTTTTTTGCCTCCGTCTGGGTGGGTTCTCTTGGGGTGGATGTCAGAGGATCGGCAAGGAGCCTTGATGAACCCCCCAGACAGAAGCAAAAAAAAAATAGTGTAGATGGGGGATTTACTTTATATCAGGCTTTACCCACAGCCGCTTGGGTAATGTCAGGTTTACCCGGATAATCCTAGGATAACCCGGATTTCTGAATTTACCTGTAACACACATATATATATACTGTATATATATATATATATATATATATATATATATATATATATATATATATATCAGAAAAGAGAGAACAGCACTCCTGAGATAGAACAAAAGCTAGAACAACTTCCATGCCTGTTTATTTTAATTGCAACTCAGGGTGCGCGTTCTTTTAGCACACGTTGATGCCTTTCCACAGAGAAAAAATATCCTGTAGTATATCAGTCTGACCCTGCCCAATGACAGTCCAGCGCCGAAATACCAGGCAATTCTTCTCTGAACAAAAGAAACAACAACCCCAGACGATCGTTTCGGCCTTCTGTGGGCCTCATCAGTGAGGTGCAGTTGTATCTCTCTAAGGGCATGTGTGCAAGGAGTCCACGTCTGGTTTCCCCCATTACTCTTAGGGAGACCTAAGAGCAATTTGCATAAATATCAGAAAAGAGAGAACATCACTCCTGAGATAGAACAAAAGCTAGAACAACTTCCATGCCTGTTCATTTTAATTGCAACTCAAGGTGCGCGTTCTTTTAGCACACGTTGATGCCTTTCCACAGAGAAAAAATATCCTGTAGTATATCAGTCTGACCCTGCCCAATGACAGTCTAGCGCCGAAATACCAGGCAATTCTTCTCTGAGTGCATCGAGTCACTGTACCAAACATATATATGATGCACTGTAATTCACACATCTTCAACTATTTTTTTTGCCTCCGCCTGGGGGGTTCTCTTGGGGTGGATGCCAGAGGATCGGCAGGGAGCCTTGATGAACCCCCCAGACAGAAGCAAAAAAAATAGTGTAGATGGGGAATTACTTTATATCGGGCTTTACCCACAGCCGCTTGGGTAATGTCAGGTTTACCCGGGTAATCCTAGGATAACCCGGATTTCTGACTTTACCTGTAACACACACGTATATATATATATATATATATATACCTTTATCCAAACTGCTTGTGTATATATATATATATATATATATATATATACATATAAATATATATATATATATAGATATATATATATATATAAAACCCTTTATCCAAACTGCTTAAGACTGGAAAATGTTTGGCCTTTGGAATAGTTTGGAATTTGGAATATTTGTATCTTTAAAATGGGACAGTTTAGAGAGGGGAGGGAACTAAGAGGCCGATTTAACAAACAAGAGAACCTGCAGTCCGTATTTATCAAGCAGCTGTCATCAAACAAAAATATTAGCGTGAATAGTAACTATTCCACTGTAGTTGTGCTTGGCAGTCTAATGTTACTGTAAGCAACTTCTTTTTTATACAAACAAAAAAAGTTTATATATTGCTCCCTCTTTTGCATGGTAGAGATTTTTGAGTTTGATGCTCATTTACTAACACAAAAGCAGCAGCATTTTTCTGCCCAAATATTCAGGTATACAATAACAACATAACTATAAAATCTAACCAAAATAATATGTTAAGACTGTTGCTACCATTTATAAACCCTTATACGCATATGTGTATATATATATATATATATATATATATATATATATATATATATATATATATATATATATATATATATATATCCATATAACCTCACAGCAATCACTGCTGCCATCTAGTGTTCAAAACGGTATAATATTATTACAAACTGATGCAACACTGCTGCCATATGGTGCTTTTTGTGATGTTTGTGCTGTTTTAGTGTTTTAGTGGTTTGCACACTGCTGAACCTACCTATGTAAGCTGTTCAACAAAGGACACCAATAAAACAAAGTAAATTATTATAACAGAAGTAAATTAAAGTTGTATGCTTTATTTGAATTGTGAAAGTTTAATTTGGAGTTTTCTGTGTCTTTAAATTAACTATAATGGTCTTAGTTCTTCAAATTAAATCCTAGAGAAGTTACCAGGCCACACATTATTCCACTACTCAATTAATTATGATAAACATTGACCATAAAATTGCCTTCTTCGTATAAGACCAAATTATTTCTTAAATGGTATAAACATTAGAAGCATAGGACCACCAGATGCTAGTATACTACCGGTTGTCTGTAAACATCATTTCCCCTACATAGGGTATGTAAATGGTCATTGTTGCCCTGTGTACTCAATTTATATTTTAGGAGGCCACAATGTTTGCTCCAATTGTGTATGTGGATCAACCCCCATACACACACACACACACAGGAAGGGAGAGTTTGGGGAAATGAGGGCATTAAAGGACTAGTCAATTCAAAATGAAACTTTTATGATTCAGACAGAACATGCAATTTTATAATTCTAATATATAATTTGCTCCATTCTCTTGGTATCCATTGTTGAAAAGCATACCTATGTAGATTCAGGATCAGAAATGCACTACTGGGAGCTAGCTGGTCATTGATGGCTGCACATATATGCCTCTTGTCATAGGCTCACTTTATGTGTTCAGCTAGCTCCCAGTAGTGCATTGCTGCTATTTCAAGAAAGGATAGCAAGATAATGAAGCAAATACGGTAATAGAAGTAAATAGGAAAATTGTTTAACACTGTATTTTCTTCCTGAATCAGGAAAGAAAAATGTTGGGTTTCATGTCCCTTTAATATTTGTCTGCCCCTGCATAACAATGAAACCTAGTTAGTCAGCAAACACCCTTTAATGGGAATTTAAAAAGATGACATTTTGCATCTTATGAAATACGGAACTATATTCAAAATAAAAATATAGGGGTTATTTAAAATATCCTGGCCTCAGCAGAAGTGGAAAGTGCTTGCGTCTGATGCACATTTCAGAAATGTAACCAATATTTTTTATAATAGCTGCAAACCACCTGCCTATTAATGGTTTTTGCTAGATCAGGAGATTCTATCAAGGAAGAAAACCCATTGTAGTACCTTGTTAGCTTGTATTAGCAATGGTATCTTTCATTGTATAATGCTGCATATGTGAATACTCACAGATCTGACAGGGGTTATTAGGGTTGGCTAATGTGTGTGTTTCAGCCTCACTGCAACATTAAAAAAAAGGTTCTGGAAATTCAACAACTACTGAAACTACTGAAACATTTTCTGTTCTGGTGATTACTGGGAGTTCTCTTCTTTCTAACAAAGGGTATCCCTGGTTCCACACTTCCTATATCTCTTCATGAAATGCTAATATCAGGAAATCATGTGAAGCAGTGAGTAAGTGTGCAGGGGAACAGTGAGTGAAGCAAACAAGCAGGGAAGTAGTGATCTGTTATAGAGAGCCTTGCAGATCCTGACATAAAGGAGGCTGGGTAGAAACTGAAGATAAGAAACTATGGGCAGATGCAATAAAGCTCATCTGACAAATGAGCTGCTGGTTCAAGTCTCTCCATGTCTATGATGGCCATTGAAAATCTCAGTAAAAACAAAATTGCCTGGTATTTCGGGGCTGGACTGACCTGGACTGACCTTACTTGGCGGGATCAGACTGATATACTTCAGGAAAGTTTTCTTCTGTGAAAAGCACACTGGTCTAAAAGAGGCTGCTTCCGGGTGGTAAATCGCCATAGAACAAGCCACTGAGCTGTTGTTCGTTCCTGGTAGAGCGCTTCTCTCTTCGTATGCAAATTATTATGACCCTGGTGAAGTCTCCCTATGGGTGATGGGGGAAACCAGACGTGGACTCCTTGCCCAGTGTGCTTAGAGGAATGTGGCTGCACCTCACTGACGAGGCCCATAGGAGGCCGAAACGATCGTCTGGGGTTGTCATGTTCCTTGTTCAGAGGAGAATTGCCTGATATTTCAGGGCTGGACTGACCTTACTTGGCAGGATCAGACTGAAATACTTCAGGAAAGTTTTCTTCTGTGAAAAGCACACTGGTCTAAAAGAGGCTGCTTCCGGGTGGTAAATCGCCATAGAACAAGCCACTGAGCTGTTGTTCGTTCCTGGTAGAGCGCTTCTCTCTTCGTATGCAAAACAAAATCCCGCTGAAAAATTGGAGCTCATTTGATAGTCTTTCCTATTTTTTAGGTGTAGGAATTAATTATTACTTTTAGGATACATATGTGAGTTTAATTATTTTTTAACTCATATTTTTCATCTCACCAAGGCTGTGTTGTTTATTCTAAAGGAACATGACAGTCAAAATTAAACTTTCATGATTCAGCTAGAACATGTGATGTTAGGAGACTTAAATGAACATTTACTTTGTAATGGTAAAGCACTAGTGGGAGCTAGCTGATGATTGGTGGCTTCACACAGTTGTCTCTTTGTGAGGATTACGTGCTAGATGAGTGGAGCTCAAGTGCAGGAATAGACATGAAGGAACTTAAAATCAGTTAAAGGTTTTTAATAAACCAAGATAAACTGAAATTTAAGAATAGGTCAGAGGTCAGGTATTGGGAGAAAATTCCAGCAACAAGTTTTCATGGGGTAAAGCAAGGACAGAGTCCAGGGCAGGCCAATGGTTAGGTACCGGGAGAGATCAGTCTAACAAGATACTAAGGGGTAAAGCAAGAGCAGGGTCCAAGCACAGGCCAAATGTCAGGCACCAGGAGATCAGTTTGGCAACAAGGTACCAAGGAGTAAGGCAAGATCATAGTTCAGGGACAGGCCAAAGGTTCGGTACCATGATATCACTCCAACAACAAGGTACCAAAGAAGAGATGGCAAAAAGAGAGCACAAGCAATAGAGCAGATATAGCAAGCAAAGATTACCGAGCAGCTGCAGTTGGTACGACAGGTACAGGAAACTCAGCAGGTACAGGTGATAAAGCTGGTGCAGGACACCTGGTAAGTGCAGCTGGTACAGCAGGTACCGGAGACTCAGCAGGTACAGGAAACCCAGCAGGTACAGGTGGTGAAGCTAGTGGGGGATACCAGGTAAGTGCAGCTGGTACAGCAGGCTCCATGTAAGTGCAGCTGGTACAGCAGGATCCAGGTAAGGGTAGCAGGTACACCAGGCAGAGACTCAGCAGGTACAGGAAACCCAGCAGGTACAGGTGGTGAAGCTGGTATGAGATACCAGGCAAGTGCAGCTGATACTGCAGGTGGGAGTTCCTAAAATTAGGTATGTCCCCTTTCAATTTGTGCTTAGCATAGCTGTGCATGCCTAATGAATGCAGCAGCCACTGCAGGAGATAAACCTAGGTGTTCCACATGGAGGAACAATGAAGCAGGAGCCCGTCGCTAAAATTGGGTTTGGTAAGTATCTGTTACTCGTATCATTGGCTCATCAGAAGTGTTCAGCTAGGTCCCAGTAATGCATTGCTGTTCTGTAGCTGACTTTTATGTGCAGGCCTTGACTGACCATAGGACATACAGGGCATTTGCCTGGTGCACCAGGGCTGGTTACTTTTGCCCCACCCAGACCCCAGCATTATTTGTGCAGGATATAGAGCCAGGTCTCAAACGGGCCCAACATTCACCATGTTCCTGTGAGCTGGCCCAGGGAAGAGTCCGGCCTCCAGCATTACATCAAAAAGATCCTCTTCACTGGTTTTCAACTGCAATTTTGAGTTTACCTGTATCCTCCCCTTTGGGCAGAGGCATAACTACAGAGATTCGATAGTAGATGGCGCAGATTTTTAGTATTAAACTCAGGATAAGTGGATATGTTAATCCTTCTCAAGGCAAAGAGAAAAAGGCTTGATGTGCATGTAGAAGCCAATTAATAAGAGTGCAGTTTACTCACTCTATAAGATGCATGATATCCGCTCGTCTAAGGTATACCCCACAGGTGTCTTGTAACGATACCCCACAGGTGTCTTGTAACGATAGTGGTTCCACAAGCTGAGAGCAAGGAAAAACTCCAATAAAATATGTGTAGAAACTGCTTGAATAAAACAAGTAGCAACTTACTCCATCAGAATTCAAATTCCGGCAATGTCACAGCAAAAAGGCAAAGTAATGCTCCAATGTTGATAAAAATACTTTGATAGCTCAACGCGTTTCAACGTATGCAAACGTCTTTTTCAAGAGCAAATAAAAAACAGGTAAAAACAATTGAAAGATTGCACTCTTATTAACTGGCTTATACATGCATATCAAGCCTTTTTTTCTTTGCCATCAGAAGGATTAACATATCCACTTATCTTGAGTTTAATACTACAAATCTGTGCCAACTACTATCGAATCTCTGTAGTTATGCCTCTGCCCAAAGGGGAGGATACAGGTAAACTCAAAATTGCAGTTGAAAACCAATGGAGAGGATCTTTTTTTTTTTTAAATTTTTTATTTAGTTTCAAAAGTATAGGTAACAATTGGGGACACGCAGGACCCCTGCTCCGATAGGCACAAACAAATGGAACGGACACACAGGTCCGGTTAAAGTTATAATCAAGACATTGATAAAGTACATATAAAAAAAATAAACAAGGTATAAATGTCCCCAACGGCAGACTAGGATATAAAAGTTCAGTCAGTCATATAAATGGAAGACATCAGATTGACTTGCGTTTTTCTATTTTAAAGAAACCAATATAAATCTGAGCATTGGGAACTCACACTTCTGTAATACAATATATTTGGGAAAGGGGACCAAAAGGGGGGAATGGGTAAAATTAGGGAGTTGGTGGTGAAAATATTTCACCTAGATGGAACCCTGATTTGGGCTCAGAATGTGTGTGGGGGGGGGGGGGGGAGCTAGTGCGTAGAAATTAAGTTTAGTACTCCAAGAGTCAGTATAAGGAATATGTGAGGTAGACAAATAGAGACTCTCAGAATAAAAAGCTTTTGTACTTCAGGAGGAGAGTATATTCCAGCGACCCATAGTATTATATTGATATCTAACATACCATTAAAATAATCTGAAACAGCAATTGTTAGCAACAAGAGAAAGGAGGATGCATAGATTAGAGGGTCACTAAAAGAGCTCAAGACTGCATCTAGTAAACACTGTACTTAACACACATCATACCTAGCACAAACAGTACCTAGCGTAGACATTACCTAGCACACACAGTACCTAGCACACACATTACCTAGCACACACATTACCTAGCACAAACGGTACCTAGCACACACATTACCTAGCACAAACGGTACCTAGCACAAACGGTACCTAGCACAAACAGCACCTAGCATAAACAGCACCTAGCACACACATTGCCTAGCACACACAGTACCTAGCACACACAGTACCTAGCACAAACAGTACTTAGCACCAACAGTACCTAGCACCAACAGTACCTAGCACCAACAGTACCTAGCACAAACAGTACCTAGCACAAACAGTACCTAGCACAAAAAGTACCTAGCACAAACAGTGCTTAGCACAAACAGCGCTTAGCACAAACAGCACCTAGCACAAACAGCACATAGCACAAACAGCACCTAGCACAAACAGCGCCTAGCACAAACAGTGCCTAGCACATGCAGCACCTAGCATATGCAGTACCTAGCACAAACAGTACCTAGCACAAACAGTACCTACCACCTAGTACATACAGTACCTAGTACAAACAGTACCTAACACAGACAGTACCTAGCACAAACAGTACCTAGTACAAACGGCACCTAGCACGAGCAGCACCTAGCACAAACAGCACCTAGCACAAACAGCACCTAGCACAAACAGCACCTAGCACAAACAGCACCTAGCACAAACAGCACCTAGCACACACAGCACCTAGCATACACAGCACTTAGCATACGCAGTACCTAGCACAGACAGTACCTACCACCTAGTACATACAGTACCTAGCACAAACAGTACCTAGCACAGACAGTACCCAGCACAGACAGTACCCAGCACAGACAGTACCCAGCACAGACAGTACCTAGCACAAACAGCACCTAGCACAAACAGCACCTAGCACAAACAGTATCTAGCACAAACAGTACCTAGCACAAACAGTACCTAGCACAGACAGTACCCAGCACAGACAGTACCCAGCACAAACAGCACCTAGCACAAACAGCACCTAGCACAAACAGCACCTAGCACAAACAGTTACCTAGCACAGACAGTACCTAGCACAGACAGTACCTAGCACAGACAGTACCTAGCACGAACAGTACCTAGCACGAACAGTACCTAGCACAAACTGTACCTAGCCCAGCCAGCATCTAGCACACACACCATACCTAACACACCCACTGTACCTAGCACAAACTGCACCCAGCACGCACTGCACCTAGCACAAACTGCACCCAGCACAAACTGCACCTAGCACAAACTGCACCTGGCACAAACTGCACCTGGCACAAACTACACCTGGCACAAACTGCACCTAGCACAAACTGCATCTAGCACAAACTGCACCTAGCACACACAATGTTCAGTGCTCACAGTACCTAGCACAGACAGTACCTAGCACACACTGTTCCTAGTACAAACAGTACCCAACATAAACCGTACCAGGCACAGATAGTACCTAGCCCAAACAGTACCCAGCACAAATAGAACCTAGGACAAACCGCACCTAGTGCAAAACTGCACCTAGTGCAAAACCGCACCTAGCGCAAAACTGTACCTAGCACAAACAGCACCTATCATAAATAGCACCTAGCACACACGTCACCTAACACACACAATACCCAACTCTCACAGTACCTATCCCAGATAGTACCTAGCGTAAGCAGTACCTAGCACAAACAGTACCTAGCACATACAGTACCCAGCACACACAGCACCTAGCATACACAGCACTTAGCATACGCAGTACCTAGCACAGACAGTACCTACCACCTAGTACATACAGTACCTAGCACAGACAGTACCCAGCACAGACAGTACCCAGCACAGACAGTACCCAGCACAGACAGTACCCAGCACAGACAGTACCTAGCACAAACAGCACCTAGCACAAACAGCACCTAGCACAAACAGTATCTAGCACAAACAGTACCTAGCACAAACAGTACCTAGCACAGACAGTACCCAGCACAGACAGTACCCAGCACAAGCAGCACCTAGCACAAACAGCACCTAGCACAAACAGCACCTAGCACAAACAGTTACCTAGCACAGACAGTACCTAGCACAGACAGTACCTAGCACAGACAGTACCTAGCACGAACAGTACCTAGCACGAACAGTACCTAGCACAAACTGTACCTAGCCCAGCCAGCATCTAGCACACACACCATACCTAACACACCCACTGTACCTAGCACAAACTGCACCCAGCACGCACTGCACCTAGCACAAACTGCACCCAGCACAAACTGCACCTAGCACAAACTGCACCTGGCACAAACTGCACCTGGCACAAACTACACCTGGCACAAACTGCACCTAGCACAAACTGCATCTAGCACAAACTGCACCTAGCACACACAATGTTCAGTGCTCACAGTACCTAGCACAGACAGTACCTAGCACACACTGTTCCTAGTACAAACAGTACCCAACATAAACCGTACCAGGCACAGATAGTACCTAGCCCAAACAGTACCCAGCACAAATAGAACCTAGGACAAACCGCACCTAGTGCAAAACTGCACCTAGTGCAAAACCGCACCTAGCGCAAAACTGTACCTAGCACAAACAGCACCTATCATAAATAGCACCTAGCACACACGTCACCTAACACACACAATACCCAACTCTCACAGTACCTAGCCCAGATAGTACCTAGCGTAAGCAGTACCTAGCACAAACAGTACCTAGCACATACAGTACCCAGCACACACAGTTCCTAGTGCAAACAATACCCAACATAAACCGTACCAGGCACGGATAGTACCTAGCTCAAACAGTACCCAGCGCAGATAGAACCTAGCACGCACGGTACCTAGCACAAACAGTACCTAGGACAAACAGAACGTAGCAGACACTGGACCTAGGATACACAGTACCAGGCCCCATTGTCATGTAATTTTAAAGTTGCGTATTCATCTGGGTAACGCCAAAGCCTCACTATGAGAAAACAAACAGGTAGTGTAGAGAAACATAGGTAAGTATAAATGACTAAAATGGACGTAATGCACTATGGAGATTATAGTTAATGTAATGTGTAATAGCTGGGCACCTCACCCTGCGTTAGCATCTTTGAGATACAGGCAGCGACAGTAAAAGGAGGTTAGTCTCTAAATATTAAAAATGGTAATAAAGCGTCTGCAACAACATCTGTGCCACTATTTCTTTTGTTCACATCCATCCCCCTCGTGATATATAAATGCAGAAGTGACACTAAAATATCAAGCATGGTACCTTTTACCTAACCATCTATATTGCTAAAATGGCAGGGTTTACACATTATGGCCAATGATCAATATGGATATCTGTATCTTGTTATTATTTACAAAAATGCAGTTTGCTGTAATACAATATCTAATATATGTAGCACAAAACTAAGTAGAATGTCAATGCTGTGTATATTATGCTCTGCAGTGCCAAATTAACTCTTTAACCCTTTGAATGCTTAGCACTTTCCCACCTGGGTGCTAAGCATTTTTAAGTTTTTTTTTACTTTTTTTTTCTTCGGATCCCCAAGACTTACACTGTTGGAAAGGTTAGGCGATTGCCTTTCCAACGATGGGTCTTGGGGGTCTGTAGCTGCTTAGATGTTTGAGATACAGGCTTCTAAGCAGCATGCCCCCTGCTCCTATACTTAACATTGTTAAGTTTAAATAAAGTTGCACGGTGATGTCATCACATCATTGCGCGTGACGTCACCACGCATAACGTGAAGCCCCGGCAATGCCTGTCACTATGCAGGCCCGATCACCAGGGTTGGAGCGGGTGGGAGCCCCCAGACCTCCCTCAAGGTGGGAGAGTGCTAGCGACGGCTCTGAGCCGTCGTTGGCACCAGAGTGGGAAACTCTGTGACGGCTCAGAGCCGTCGTTAGCACTCAAGGGGTTAAAGAATAACTGATTGCCATTCAAATTGTACATAGGTTAAGGCACAAACCAAAGTATTGTTATAAAAGAAAATGTTCTGAGCCACCGGGCACTTCCATGTGATGTGGAGAGTTTTTGCAATAGTGCCGATATCCAGCTCCATGTTGTTCCGGAGCTCCTATATCTGCTGCTGCCCTGGAGGTCCCGGCAGTGTAAACGCTGCAGGCGCAAGGAAGCAAGTTGGGTAGTTCCCGGAAATGAATTGGTGGAGATCTATATTTCCCATTCTCTTCGTAGTGAGTGAATGGCGAGGACTGGAGTCTGATACCTCTGGGTCTTCTTTGTAGGCCGCAAAACAAAGATGGCGGCCGTTCGCGCCACTCCGCACTTCTCCGGCGCCCTCCTATGTAGTATGCAGTATGCACTAGGTTCTAGGAAGTAAGTAGCGGCTACTTTAGGTTAGGGAGCCGCATGATATCTGGTCGATGGTGCCAATTCAGCATCCTCCACTTGTCCTGGCTCTAAGACTTTTCTATGGAGACCTCTGTAACTCCAGAGTGGCACCCGACCCTCCAGAGTGCCGGCTCCAGGTGGAAATGAGCTGGATATGTGGTATTGTCACTGGGTCCAAAGAAAGGGCCATGTATGGTGTCCATAAGGTTCCCTCAATAAAGTAAGAGGTTATTTGGAAGGAAATCTGCTGAATTTTAGCATTTTGAGCCAAAATAGACCCAGAGCTCTGCTCTCAAGCATCCATTCAGTACGGCAGTTAGCTCCACCCCCTGAAGAGGATCTTTTTGATGTAATGCTGGAGGCCGGACTCTTCCCTGGGCCAGCTCACAGGAACATGGTGAAGGTTGGGCCTGTTTGAGACCTGGCCCTATATCCTGCACAAATAATGCTGGGGTCAGGGCGGGGCAAAAGTAACCAGCCCTGGTGCACCAGGCAAATGCCCTGTATGTCCTATGGTCAAAAACAATTGAAAGATTGCACTCTTATTAATTGGCTTATACATGCACATCAAGCCTTTTTCTCTTTGCCATCAGAAGGATTAACATATCCACTTATCCTGAGTTTAATACTAAAGATCTGCGCCATCTACTATCAAAACTTTGTACTAATCACAGTCCCTGGGAGAGACTGAAAGAAGGCAGCGGTCTAACACTAATGAGACTATCAGTTCTCAGTTCATTTGTAACAGATTGTTGTTTTTTTACCATCTTACAATATCTGTACATTGTTTCTTTTGTATTATAACGCCTCTTTTGTACTGTGGGCTGTCATCTTGGAACTCAGATTCTCTCACAGCCTGTGACATAAGCTGTGCACACTCACAGAACAATAATATTGCTTCAGGTTAGTGTGCATGATACAAAGCAGGGACTTTACATTTTTGCAGTGGCTGCATTGATCTATATTATTGTTGAGTGTTTTTTATATATATCTTGTGTAACTGCAAAACTGTGTAAAAATACAAAAATGTAAAGCTCACATGAAGCAGATGCTGCTTCCAACCCACTCTGCTTCAGGTCCATCTGCAGTTAAGAAGCAAAGGTACTAAGACCTCTGAAGTGGCGGACAGCAATCAGCCCGTTTGGATACAATCGGGTTGATTGGCACCCCCTGCTAGCGGCCAATTGGCCGCGAATCTGCAGGGGGCAGCATTGCACCAGCAGTTCACCAGAACTGCTGGTGCAATGATAAATACTGACAGCATATGCTGTCTGCATTTATCGATGTGCGGCGGACATGATACGATACAGCGTATCATGTCCATCCGCACCTTAATAAATTGGCACCAATGTATCATGCACACTAACCTTAAATAGACAGTCAAGTCCAAATTAACCTTTCATGATTCAGATAGGGCATGTAATTTTAAACAACTTTCCAATTTGCTTTTATCACCGATTTTGCTTTGTTCTTTTGGTATTTTTAGTTGAAAGCTAAACCTAGGAGGTTCATATTCTAATTTCTTAGACCTTGAAGGCCACCTCTCATGTGAATGCATTTTGACAGTTTTACACCACTAGAGGGCATTAGTTCATGTGTGTGATATAGATAACATTGAGCTCACGCACGTGAAGTTACCTAGGAGTAAGCACTGATTAGCTAAAATGCAAGTCTGTCAAAATAACTGAAATAAGGGGGCAGTTTGCAGAGGATTAGACACAAGATAATCACAGAGGTAAAAAGTGTGTTATTATAACAGTGTTAGTTATTAAAAAAAAAAGTAAAGTGGCCAATATTACTGATCTGTGACGTGCATTGCTTTGATCACAGGCTGTGCAAATACTTGAGATCCAAAATGGCAGCCCCCAGTACAGAAAGGTGGAGCTTCGGTATCTGGCACCTATAAGCTATTAAAACAGGAGAACTGATTTGTAAAGAGCTGCAGGAACAGTATGAAATGCTATAACATAGTGAGTAGTTACTATCCTTATGTATAAATGTCTCTTTAAAATGGCTGGGTCTAATTTTTGTACCAGTCCAGCCCTGTTTATGTGTTTAATACAGTGGTGTGTTTAGGTTTTGTGCTGCCCTAGGCACTCAAAATTCTGCTGCCCCTTACACCCATCCCACCGCCCAGGTTTTAGACCCTTTTTGGCAATGCTATTTTTTTTTTGCCAGGGTGTAATGTGACTTTTTTTTTATTTATTTTTTTTATTTTAAAACAAGCTTTATTAAATAAAACATATAAATATACATAGTCACAGAAAAGTATATGGTTGTACATAATTGAAACAGCGTGAGAGCGCGTGGCACACGCGCCCTCTGCAACGAGTGTGGTATGTGACAGTAAGCTTGCATTTTTTCTTTTTTAACATAAGTTGTAACAAACAATCTGTAAGACATTGTAGATTAAGTTAACGCACACACAAAGTTTGACAGTGCATCGTAAGTTTTAAGAGAGCTGAAACTGAGGAAGGAGAAGTAGGGTAAGAAGAGAAGGGAGAGAAAAAAATAAATAAAAAAAAAATAATAATATTGGGTAGGGAAGAACACATCATGGATTGGCCCAACATTTAAGGGGGGATTTGACTTTTGACAGGAGAGACATGATGCCCTCTGTCAGCTTTACGCAGGGGCAGAGTCCCAGGCAGCCACCATCATTTCAAACTTAGGTAGCTGTTTGCTTTTAAAATAGTGTAATTTTTCCATGAGCAGAAGCTCATCGACAGAGGAGCGCCAGTCCTCTAGGGAAGGCACCTCTACCGATTTCTACAATTTCGGGATGAGTCTCTTGGCTCCGGTTAACATTAGTAGAAGAAGAGCCCGACCGTGACTTGTCTCAATCTTAGGTAGATTCAGAAACAACAAGGTTTCGAGGGAAAGTGAGATGTTAGTTTCCAGTTTAGAGGAGATCTCCTCCATCACTGTCGACCAGAATTTGGTTAATTTAGGGCAGGCCCACCATATATGTGAGAGTGTGCCCTGTGCCCCACAGCCCCTCCAGCAAGCTGCGTTAGCCGTGGGAAAAAGCTGGTGTAGCCTGGCCGACGTGTAGTACCACCGAGTGTGGAGTTTAAGTTGAATTTCTTGTACTCTGGCTGATGCAGATGAGCGTCTCACCAGCTCAAAAGACTTAAACCAAACAGCCTCCTCTATTGTGTTATTGAGTTCTTTGTTCCATGCCCTCGTATATGAAGGTAGCTGTGTATCTGGAGGGGTAAGGAGGAGTTTGTAAATCTTCGAGATCAGCCTCCGAGGGGGGGTGGAGGACGTGCACAAAGACTCGAAAGGAGTCAGTTCTCTGACAAATTTGTTTTTTTGTTTGTGTGATGTGAGGAAGTGTGAGAGTTGGTGATATCTAAGCCAGGAGGAAAAAATGTGCCCTACTTGTTCTTGCATTTGTTGTTGAGATTTAAGCCTGCCTTCTGTCTGTGCAAAATGTAGGATTCCTACTCTTAGACTGTAAGGGGAATATTTACGCCTGCTCAGATTGTAGTATGGAGTGTCAGGGTTTTCTAATATAGGGATCATTGGTGAACAGATAGAGGAGATATAAGTGCTTGTAGCTAAAAGCCTGTCCCATGTAAGGAGGGTTTCTAGTGTAAGGTGGTATTTTTGAATTAGTTTGGGGCGTTTTGATGCCGGTATCCAAGCCAGGGTGCTGACATTATTTAGCTGGAGAATCTGTCCATCTAGCCTGACCCACTGCTTTTGAGTAGTGTTTTGCGACCACTCCACTAGTCTCTGTAATATTATGGCCCTTCTATACAAAGTCAAGTCTGGAAAGCACAGGCCTCCCCTGTCCCGTGGTAGGTATAATGTCTTTCTGGTGATTCTCGGTCTAGTCCCAGTCCAAATGAATTGCTCAATTGACCTCTGAAGCTGGGGTAGAAAGTCAGTCGGTAAGTGGATAGGGACAGTCTGCATTACATAGAGAATACGTGGCAGTATGTTCATCTTTATAAGGCCAATTTTCCCCAGCCAGGACAGCGATTTATTTTTCCAGGATGATAGATCGTTAATAATTTCTTTTCTCAGGGGTAGATAGTTATTTCTGAATATGTCGGAAGAGTTTGCGGACAGGAATATACCAAGGTATTTCAGCTTGGTGGTAGCTATGGGAACCCTATGCTCTGATTCTAAAAGGTGAATATGATCAGCAGGAGCATTTATATTAAGGAGTTCTGATTTTGATTGGATTAGGTGGAAATTAGACAGCGCGCCGTATTCATCCAGCTCCTTCAGGAGCTCAGGAATGGAGGTGTCCACATTCGTTAGAGTGTAGAGGACGTCGTCGGCGTAGAGAGCCTGTTTATATTCCTCCCGACCCACCTGCACTCCTTTAATGTTTGGGTTATTTCTCACTTTCTGAGCTAAGGCCTCAATAGAGAGGGCGAAGAGAAGGGGGGAGAGAGGTCATCCCTGTCGAGTGCCGTTTGCAATGCTAAATTTGTCAGACAGGGTGCCATTGATTCTAATTCGCGCGTTGGGGGCAGAGTATAATGAGAAGGTCATATTGATAAATGCCTGTCCGAAGTTCATAACCTTCATGACCTGACGTAATAAGAGCCAGTCGACACGGTCGAAGGCCTTCTCCGCGTCCGTCGAGAAGAGAGCCATAGGCACTCTCTCAGATTGGGCAAAATTTATCAACTGGAATATTTTGTTGGTATTATCTCTAGCCTCTCTACCGGGCACAAAGCCCACCTGATCAGTTGCGATAAGATTAGGGAGGTACCTGTTAAGCCGTGTAGCCAAGATTTTAGCAAATATTTTGATATCTAAGTTCAGTAATGAGATGGGCCTAAAGTTCGCTGGAGAAGTTGGGGGTTTACCGGGCTTAGGGATGACAGTGATATGTGCTTCGAGCAATGAGCTAGACATAACGGGGTCGTCTATCAGATTATTAAAGAGATTAAGCATCATAGGGCCCAGTGTTTTTTGAAAAAATTTATAGTATCTAAGAGAAAAGCCATCCGGGCCTGGGCATTTGCCACTGGGGGAGTCTTTTAGTGCTTGAGATAGCTCCTCGATGGTGATTGGGTTGTCGAGGCTATTTTTTTGGTCTGGGTCTAATTGCGGTAGATTCAGGGTTGAGAGGTACTGATCTATTATTGCACTTCTAATCATGGTGTCGTCGGTGAGCCCCATAGGGTTAGTCTGATTTGGTAGGTTATACAGCCCTTTGTAATAGGTGTGAAAGGAGCTCGCAATTTGCTTACAACTTTTTAATATTGTGCCGTCTGAGTTTATTATGTGGTGGACATATGTCTTGAGCTGCTTCCTGCGAACGGCCCTGGCTAGCAATTTACCAGGTCTATTCCCACCCTCATAGTATCTTTGTTTTAGCGCAAGGGCCCGACGTTGATAGGCCTCAAGTTGGTGGAGGCCCAAGTCTTTCCTAGCCTTCTCTAATTTATGTTTGGTCTCTACGTCTAGTGGATTCTCCTTGTGTGTGGTTTCTAATTGGGTTATTGTATTTAAGAGGTGGGTAAGTTTTAATCTATGTTGCTTATTAAGGCGCGCCTTATGTTTGAGGAATTCGCCTCGTATGACACTTTTGTGTGCCTCCCAAAAGTTTGCTATTGACGTGTGTGAAGGGTCGTTATGCTGTAAGTAATCAGTCAGGGATTTTTGAATTTCAGAGGTAATCAAAGGGTTGTCCAGTAAGGTGTCATCGAGTTTCCAGACATAAGTCGTGGGGGGGATGTCAGGCCATTGTATGGTACATGTGACCGGTGCATGATCCGACCAAGTTATTGGGCCTATTGAGCAAGATGTGACCATGTCAAGTCCAGATGCGTCCGTAAGGAAGTAGTCTATTCTGGAGTATTTGTTGTGCGGGGGGGAATAGTAGGTATAATCTCTCCCCGACGGGTGTAGAGATCTCCAGATGTCGTGAAGCAAAAGATTAGTGATCGTTGATTTAACGGATTTAATTATTTTTGTGGGAGTACTAGTCAAACCATTGGACGCGTCCATTGAGGCGTCCATGGTAATGTTAAAGTCACCTGAAAGGAATATTGGTCCTTTGGCCAGGTCAAGGAGGAGCTTAGATATTTTAGCCATAAATAAATGTTGGTCAGTGTTTGGGCAATATATGGTGGCTAGGGTAATTGGGTGCTCGTATAAATGCCCTGTGATAATCAGGTACCTGCCGTCTGGGTCCTTTTCCACATGTGAAATCTTTAAAGGTACAGAATGGTGTAACACTATGCCCACTCTGCCTTTTTTTGAAGAGCCGGATGCGAATATCGCATTATGGTAAAGAGTGTTAAACCATCTAGGTTCTCTGCCCCTGCGAAAATGAGTCTCTTGAAAGAAGAGGATGCGACTATGTAAATTCTTAAGGGCGTTGAAGGCTATGGAGCGCTTACCTGGGTTGTTTAACCCCTTCGCATTGATTGTAGTTAGGGTTATGCCATGTGAGCCGAATCTACTGTGTTGATGGTTCATGCTGCAGGGAGAGAGAAAAAAAAAGAAAAAAAAGGGGGGGGGGGGAAAGGGTAGGGGCTAAGGGCTTAAGAGAAAAGAGACAGAGGGAGGAAAATAGGAGGGAAGGGATGAGGAGAGGTAGTAGGTAAGGTTAGTGCACTAGCAAGATAATAAGAGAAACAAAGCAAGTTGTACACTGCTGAGAGAATTGTTAAGTACTGTGTGTTATCACGAACTCTAAGAAAACAGAAAACAAACAAAGTCAAATGGGGTAGTAACCCCCAGGCATTAACTACATTTGAAGTATATCAGAAACTCTTGGTGGCTGTAAGGCCACACAAACAAGAGTCGGTGAAATTTTAGGCATTAAGGGGAGGGAAGGAGTGGGGGGTCCACAGGGGGTGTAATAGCTGTAGGGGCGCTCTGCAGGAGAGGAGGATTAGATGGTGCCTGCAGGCAGATATTCAGCTTTACATAGTTTGGGGGGGAGGGGGCCGGGCACCCTAGGTGAGAATAAGTAACTACAATATTTCAAACAACAACCTGTAAGTGTAAACAAGAAAACAGTTAAGCATTCAAGGCAGTCAACATAGGTAACAGAAACATTCAATGAGTAAGCAAGGCAAAAGTTGTTATTTGAGAGTTGGTTTGTTCGTCTTGTTCTCTGATTGTCCAAGTCTCTAGATTTACTGCTTACTTACTAGCCTATGCCATTCCTGTGTGAGCTACCGCCCCGCTCCCCTCTTCTCAACATGACATGCAAACAATAAACTCTAACATCTAGATAAACAATAGGGTCAAGGCCTCCCAGGGCGTGCAGGGCTATATCCGCACCCCGCGTGGCCACGACCCCAGGCAAATGCATACACAGCTAGAAAAGGATACTAAAGCTCCATGACCAGGAAGGAGGCCGCAGAACCAGCTCCTCAGAGCCCCCCACAGTTCCGTGAGTCTCATCATGTTGTTGAATTGTGTGGGACAGACGGGCCAGCTTGCTGGTGATGAGGATCACTGATGGAAAGGCTATCATAAAAGGCCCGAACCTCCATTCCTGCTTTAAATATGGCAGTCTTGTTGTTGTTGGATGCCACTATAGATACAGGGAATCCCCAGCGATAAGGGACCTTGTGGGCCCTCAGGTTGGCTGTAATGTGGCTCATCTCCCTTCTCCTCTGCAAGGTCAGTGGAGATAGGTCGGAGAAGATCTGTAATTCCTCACCCGCATGTTGTACCGGGTGTTTGATATGTGCTTGTTTGAGAATCTCTTCCTTATCTTTATAATTTAGGAAGCGGACAATTATGTCTCTAGGGGGTGCCTTGGGAGGAGGCTTCGCTCTGAGAGCTCTGTGAGCTCACTCCAATAAGACTTCTGGGGAAGAAGGTGTTTCCTTCAGCGTGCGAAATAAGCTCTGCAAGTATCCCTCTATGGCAGGAGGGTGTATGGTTTCAGAGACACCTCTGATCCGTAGGTTGTTTCTACGGCCTCTATTGTCAAGGTCTTCGAGCTTCTCGGTTAGTTGCTGTATAACTTCTGTGTGCTCTTGGATCTCTGTTTTCATGAGTTGGCAGGAGGTGTCGTTAGAGGCTTGTGCTGCTTCTACCTGTGTGACCCTAGTGTCGAGTACTGTAATGTCTTTCCTCAAATCGTTGAACAAAGCCTCTGGACTGCATTCTTTATGTCTTCCTTAGAGGAAAGAAGACGGAGATCTTCCTTTGTAATAAGTTGGTCGGCTTATGCAGCTACTCTCTGAGATAGATTGTGGGTATCACGCTGTTCTGCTTCCATTGTGTCTTGGGAAGCACTGCTAGGATGCTCCACCTGTTTTAGGTACTTGTTTAGGGTACGTAAAGGTGTTTGCTTTTCAGTTTTATTTTGCTTCTTACACGGCATACCTCGTGCACCCCCAGGCCAGCAACCTAGGGTATGTGTGATTACATACAACACCCCCGCAACAAAGGCGGGCGGGGGAGGTGCAGCAGTAGAGTAAGGTAATTTAGCAAAAGTAGAATTGGCATCCAGCCAGATAAAATAAAAGCGTTGTTGGTTTGGGCCGCAGAGATAAATAAGTAAAACCCCTCACAGGGGACCCAAATGTGAAGGCAGTCTCTTTAGTGACCAAGTATCCTACAGTTGTGCTGTTGCTGAGTAGCGTGGCAAATGTCTATTTAACCAGCGTGCTATGCTTATGTGAAGCAGTTGTTCCCCACGTGGCAGTTTAGTACTAAATTTTTCCCCAAAACGCAAATTAGGGTGTTCAGGCAGGAACCCAATTCCCTCTTATTGCTGAGGTGCTTTTTATAATTTTGGGATGGTAAGGTATCGGTTCAGGCAGGCCCGTTTAATATGTGACCACCTTTAGGCCTCATATGTGTCTCTCACAGAGTAGGAGAGTGTGTCGCTTTGTGTATTAACGGGTCTAACTATATGCTGTGACCCTAGAGCTCCTCACCGCTGGTGATTAATGACAGCCCGGTTCCCTGCGTGGTGTTTAAGGCAGCGGGGCGCTGTAATGTCTGCCGGAGCACGTCCGATTGCAAGGTGGGGCAAAGTCTCCTTACCCTAATGGTGTGCGTAAGTCCGCTGTTCGGGCCCCTTAGATCTTGGTGTCCGCTACCTCTCACCTCGGGTTGCACCAAAGAGAGGTCGTGATCCGCTCTATGATTTTGCGCTGAGGCAGCAATCAACAGCTGCAGTCCCAGGTCCTCGCCCTTGCTCTTCTTAACGCTGCTGCAAGGTAGGCCGCAAAAGTCTGAACACTTCTTGTCTCCCGGTCACTCATAAAAGTGCTGCAAGCAAGGTGGGGATGATTGGAGGGGGCCGAGGATATAGTTCCCCCTGTAAGTGGTATGTTTAGGGAAGGGTAATGCCTAAAGTTATAAGTTTGGGTTAAAGAGCGCTTTCAAAGCACGGCCATCACCCTGCGTGGCTAACCCTGCCCCGTAATGTGACTTTTTTTTAATGACATTTTTTAAATGTTTGGGGGGGGGGTCAACTTTTTTTTTTAGCTATTACTCTTTTACATGGATGACAGAATATTTTGGAGGAAAGTGTCCCTTTACCCTTTATTTGGAGAAATGAGCAACAGGAAAAAGTAAATGAAAGCATAGGATTGTAAAGCATTAGAGTGATATATTCTTCTGCTGTATTGGAAAAAAACTGTTGTAGTCATGCTTGTTATTTTTAAACATACAACAGCAAATAAAAATGAACATAACAAAAGCCCTCTACTATTACTTGTTTAAGCTAGTAAGAGGTTAAGCCTTAAAGGCCTGGGCAGTGGGGAAGTTTATGCGATTTTTTGCAAATTAAGGTAAATGCACTGTGTGTTTTAAAAAGTATCCTACATATCACTAGTGTAATGTTCAACATCCCCTAGTTGCCTTATTCATCTATATATCTATGCATTTTTAAAACAAGTTAGGTAAAACACAAGGAGACTGGCAATATCTGTTCTGCAGTTTGTTTAGTCTAAAAAACGATAGCATACAACAAATATAAACATAACATACCCGCAGAGATTAGATGTTAAAGCCATCATCCTGGGTAATGAGTCATTACATTTAAAAGGAAAGGACAGTGTCTGTTAAGAGCTGACAACAAAAAGTCTTCTGCAACTTCACCTCCATCTATTAGACGAGGGAAAGCCTAAGTCTCCTTGGCTTTAAAGGGGTGGTATACACCAAATTTTATATAACTGCATTTAATAGACAATACTTTCAAGAAGAATATGCACAGATACTGATCTAAAAATCTACTATAAACCCTTACTTAGAAGCTCCTAGTTTCTTCTATGTAAATATTCATTTAGTGTACAGTGTCCCTTTAAAGCTGTCTATACAGCCACATTTACCCAATACCAGTTCAGAGCAGGGAACTTGACTTTGGGAAGGGACCTTCCAGATCACTAGGGACAATAGGTCTTTTTAGTAAAAAATAAAAATAAAAAAACAAATAACTTTTTTAGCTTTAGAAGGATACTATAGAAAAGAAATATATTTCCTTCTTTCACACTGTTAAATTTTACAGTGACCAATAAAAATCAAACTGATCTTAGGTCTAATTTGGATACCTGATGCAAGCCTCCACATCCCCCCTATTGCATATGCAGACTAAATGTTACCCCTCTTCATTTTCTTATAGTGATGTCCAATGTTCACATATGGTCATCATTGATAAAGCTACAGCGAAACGCGTCTGGGGATGCATATTGGGGGTCAGAGGTAACAGTATTGAGCATGCACTATTAACCAAAATCAACAAGGTCTGTGAATTTATACTTTTTATATATATGTTTCACAGAGGCATAACTAGAAACCACAGGGCCCAGGTGCAAGAATCTAAGAAGGGCCCCCTACCCCCCCCAAAAAAAAAGGTGAATTTGGTACATATCTTTTTTTTTTTTTTACATTTAACAGAACAAAAATGTGAATCAGATTAAGGGCTCCATGTACTAAGCAATCAACGAACTACCCGCTAAAAAATTTCCGTCAAAACTCGCACACTGATATGTACAAAGCCGTCAACTATGTTCAAAGCCGCATATTTAAAATTGCGAGCGTACTTATCCGCCAAACCTCGCTACCTCTCCATTTCTCAATGTAAATAGACAGATTTGACCACCAACTCGCCATAAACTAAAGTACTAAAAAATCTATTTATCCGCTCGCTACATTTTACGCTCCCACCTCATTATTTTTGCCTCGCCACCATTAAGGTGATGGGCAAGGTACAAAACAATAGGAAAGTCAATGTAGACGCAAGTCTAGACATATATAAAAGGCAGTAATATCAGCATTGTGCTTACATTGTTGATTTCAGCAGCTATGGAGACACTTCTGTATTTGTTTCTTCTCCGTTTCATGCAAATCCGGTCTAGAAGACAGAATACTGGAAGTGTCGCTAATCGATTGGTTTGAAGAAGGAGAGTTTGTGTCCCCGTGTATTCCTTCCATGGGTTGGTTTGCACTGCCTTTCTGACCGAGAGATCATACAAAGATTCTGGCTTGATCGTGAATCCATATTATACCTGTATCGAGTGATCAAAGATTATTTGGAGCCGATGACGGTTCATTCACGAGCTATTCCGGGACTATTGAAGCTATTAGCTGCATTGCATTTTATGGCAACAGGCTCCTTTCAGGCGGTTTTTAGCGTCATTATTGGAATGCGTCAATCAGCTTTTTCACGTCACTTATCAAAAGTCATAGAGGCTATGATGATTATTTTTCCTCAATATGTTTGTTTGCCATCTACCCCAGAAGAATGGCAATCTATAAAGTCAAATTTCTATAAGATGGCTGGGATGCCCAATGTCCTAGGGGCCATAGACTGAACCGATGTTGCAGTAAGACCACTTCAAGCTTGTGAGGAGATCTATAGGAATAGAAAGCATTTTCATTCCTTGAATGTTCAGATGGTCTGTGACCCCAACATGAGGATAATCAGTGTACTTTCAAACTACCCAGGCTCACGTCATGATTCTTACATCTTATGGCAGACTGGCTTATACCGGAAGTTCGAGGATGGAGATATGCCCGAAGGATGGCTTCTAGGTAAGCATAGCTGGCGTCTAATTTGTCTTTTTTAATTTCCATGTACATAAATTGTGCCAAATTTGTCCACTGTAATTAAACTGTAATGTGTTGTATATTTTTAATTTGTATCGTATTAGTAATCAATCTTTATGATTATTTTTTTATTAATATATTTTTTTTTAATGTCCTATTAGGAGATGGAGGGTACTCATGTACAGAATGACTGTTGACTCCCTATAACAACCCACAAACCAGAAATCAAGTATGTTTCAATGAAGCACATCAACCTACCAGGGGGATAATTGAGAGGACTTTCGGTCTTTTGAAAATGGGGTTTCGATGTCTTGATCATTCTGGCGGCGCTATGCAGTATGCACCCGAGAAAGTCGCAAGAATTATATTGGTTTGCTGCATACTCACAATATAGCAATTAAAAGAGGCTGCCCATTAGAGGAAGAAAATACCATACATGCTGATGATTGTGCAGAAAAATATGTATAGAACAACCTAATAGGCGTGGTATGGCAACAAGGGACATGGTTTCAGAACAATATTTTGATGATTAACTTTTATGTCTTAAGTTGATTAATAAAAAAAATCATTTCCTTTATTAAAGTTTCATCAACTCTTTATTTTTTTATTTAAAATATAATATGATGTTAAAGAACATCTTAAAGACAAAAAAAGATCATGTTTCTCACCAACAGACAATAAAAGGTAACAAATATTGGTATACAACTAAAACAAAAAAATTATAAATTAAATTTATACTTAAGGGTATTAAAAATCACTGTTGATAAACATATAATTACATCAAGTTGTTGCTATTCAATTATCAATGGTTTTAAATAGTAGTTATAAATCAAGTTTATGATAAAAGACTACTATGACGTTTCTGACACCTTGCATGTCACGTGTTACTAATTGGCCATACAATTCTACTGACATTTAAGTACATTAGCTTAGTCGTGGCGAGCGAGGCATCAAATTTATCAATAATCCGCCACTGCTCGCGGCGGGCTAGACGTGTCTATTTCTGGGTGGATTTTTAGTACATAGTGACAGCGGACACCATTTTGCCCGCGGCGAGTAATGGCAAGTTTATCCACGTCTACAATGTCGGATTAATTGACGGCTCAGTACATGGAGCCCTAAATGTCTGCAAAAGGAGGTACAGTGAACTCACAGTCTGTGAGATGGTCTGACCCCCTATTACTGTATATATTGACACTGTTTAACCCACCAGTACTGTATATAGTGAGTTATTGACAAAGTCTGTAATCTGCCGGTTAGATGGCTGGCCTGACCTTACCCGCCTCAGTACTTTATAGAGTGACCACAGTAGTCTGTGACATGGTCCAGCCCCCCCGTACTGTATATAGTGGTACTGTATAGTGATACTGTTTACCCCCCGACCCCCATGCTGTAGTAACAAGGTCTGTAATTTGCTGGTTCCACAAACATACACACACACACACATACATGCATAAATACACACACAGTCACATACATACATACATACATACACACATACATACACACACACACACACATACATGCATAAATACACACACAGTCACATACATACATACACATATACACATACACACATAAACACCAATGGGTAAAACAGAAACACTAACCCCTGTAGTCAGAGACATTAGTGAGGCATCATGTCACACTCACATGATATCAGTGCAGGCAGTGGCAGGTCAACGTTTTTTTTTTTACCAATAAAAGCTATGTTTTATAGTTGAAGACCTGGCTATATGAACATTCCTTTTGCATATGTCGGAGCATTAACTTAAAAAGCACTACTTGTATGTACGCTATTTTAAAGCACTCAATATCACATAAAAGCCTCATTGAGTATTAAAACCTGCCTCCAAAAGACTGTTTTGATTATTTCAGAAGGAGAACACCTGGTACAGAGGACTGCGTCAGGTGTATTGATTCTCCATTATTTTTTGTGCTTGTTAAGGGTTAAGCACAGGCAGGTGTTTTAAACAGCAGCTATAGCAGCCAGAGAGCAACCACAAATTGTAATAACCACCTAAGAATTCTGTGTATCATTTTTGGGCTGAAGCTATATCCTTTTAGTGTTGATAGGAAAAATTGACAATTAAGTCAAATGCTTTCTCCGCATCAGTGGAGACCAGGACAATTTCCAGATTATTTGATTATACATAATCTATCAGATGTAGAACTCTGATCATATTGTCCCTGGCCTCCCTGTGCGGAACAAAGCCTGCCTGATCTTCGTGGACCAATTGGGGTAGTATTTTATTTAATCTGGATGGTATAATTTTTGCAACTATTTTTGAGTCAGGATTTATGAGAGCTAATGGGTGGTGATTTCCTGGTTCTAGAGGTTATTTGGCCAGTTTGGTTAATAGCATTATATGAGCCCTAAGCATATCTTTGGTGAGGGGCCAAGTTTTGTTTATATTGTTTATAGTAGGTATTAGAAAAGCCATCTGGCCCGAGCTCTTGTAAGAGGGTAATGCGTCTATGGCATTAAGTACTTCTTGGATTGTGATCAGATCCTCTAAATTTTATATGTCTTCTGGGTTTAGTGTTGGTAAATTGGCGCTAGAAATGTAGTATTCTATGGGGTATATTTATCATAGTGCGAGCGGACATGATACGACGTAGTGTATTATGTCCGCTGCACATCAAAACATGCAGACTGCATACAATATCACCATTTATCATTGCACCAGCAGTTCTTGTGAACTGCTGGTGCAATGCCGATCCCTGCAGATTTGTGGCCAATCGGCCGCTAGCAGGGGGTGTCAATCAACCCGATCGTATTCGATCGAGTTGATTTCTATCTGCGGCCTCAGAGCAAGAGAACAGGTTATGGAGCAGCAGTTTTTAGACCGCTGTTTCAAAACGGAGCTTGATAAATCGGCACCTATGGCCTCATTAAAATTGATGGCGGGTAAGTTATACACTTCTTCATAATATATTAACGAAAGATCTCTGCTATACTATCATGGATTATAGAATTTTTGCCAGAGGATAGTTTGTTTACAAATAAGTCATATGTCTTTGTTTCTGTGCTTTAGCCAATTGAGTACCAGCTTTATTTCTTCTACGAAATATAATTTCTTCAGAAAAAGTGCTTTCCTCTGTGCTTCCAGGAGGCAAAAAAAAAATATTTTATATTATTAGCATAAGATTGAAGGCTCTTGTTATTCTTGTC
Source organism: Bombina bombina (assembly GCF_027579735.1). Classification (NCBI taxonomy): domain Eukaryota; kingdom Metazoa; phylum Chordata; class Amphibia; order Anura; family Bombinatoridae; genus Bombina; species Bombina bombina. Next base: position 958,542,025 of record NC_069504.1, read on the forward strand.
TGCTTTATCTAATTTAGTAGATTTTCTTGAAGTCATATCTCTAAAAATTCAACTTACGTTGATATAAAAGAGAACAGTGCAGTACAACCAACAGTTGTTTTGTTAGCAAAGTATCAATGAATTGCAGAAAATAGTATATAAGACATGCTTAGCAATGTATAAAAGGCAGAAAAAGACACTTCTAGTCAGCCAGAAACAGTTCCAGCATTTGGAATAAAGTGTTTCATATTTTTCTCAGCAGCATGTTTAGGGTGAGATCAAACTATGTTACAAAGCACTGTATGCAGGTAGTGGTGTTATATATATTAACCCCTTTGCATTATAATTAACTCTTAAATGTAGGCTGTGAAAAGAGTTGTATAGAATTAGTTAGTACTTTCCTTTTTAATAGGCAATAGTTTATGAAGCTGTCAGTCCCTCATTCTATGATGTCAGCCTCAGGAGCTGGCCCTTCACCCATCTGCCCTCATACATTACTAATAGGCTTCCACTTCCATTATCACAATAGTGACTTCCAACTCACCACTATTGTTGTGGATCTGGGGTTTTAAATATCAGGCCTGATGAGGATGGGCCAGCAGCGGTTTTGGGAGTGGTTAGGTGCGGCCTAAATATACTGTTTTATGAAGTCCATGCTCAAGGCATTCGATCGATAAATCAATATATGGTAAGCGAGACCATTGAAACAGTCAATATAGCAGTTACAGCGATATTAACAACAGAGATGAAAGACAATATTTGGAAAATGACAGTCTGAGGTTTTGATACATAAACATTTCAACATATATATTGATTGGTATACATACCATGTTACTTTTAAACAGATGCATGTGTCTCTTTTAACATGTAGAGAGGAGGAAAAGGAGGGTGGGGGGTGGGTGAGGACCCAAGGAAAATATCTGACATTTGATATCGTAGGGATAGTTAAGAGTCTCATCACTTCTATCTGAGCTGGAAATGGGATTACCAAAAGAACAATAGTTTGGCGTAGTACTCTAGTTTTCCATTAGTGTAATAAAAATATCTTTCTAAGGGTATATTAAGTTTCATCTGGTCTATCCACATAGACAATGTGGAGGGAGAGTCAGACTTCCACAGTCTAGGGATCACTTGCTTAGCACTGCATATGGCAAGTTGAAGAAGTGATGCATAGTGTTTAAAGGAAAATTTAGGGATAACATGAAATAAGTATATTATGGGATCTAGAGGTATGTCGTGATTAAGGAGTTTACTCATAGTATGATTGATATATTGCCAGAATTTCACTATTTTGGGGCATGTCCACCAAATGTGGTATGGTGTGTCTTCATCTGAACATTTTCTCCAGCATTGGTTAGATGCTTCTGGAAAAATATATTTTAGCCTGTGGGGGGTAAGGTACCACCTAAGAAGAAATCTTTAATTGATTTCCAAATGGGCAGAGGAGTGTGCAGATTTGGATGTGTTTTGAAAAATGATGTACCATTCTTGTTCGGTAAAAGTATATGGTAGTTCCCTATGCCAGGATACAATCGTCGGTGTATGTATAATTCCCGAAGGTATTATGAGAAGCAGATACAATCTCCTTCTACTATATATTCTGTTATATGATGTCTGGCAATGGCAGGAAGAAGCTAATGGATATTCTTCTGGAGAGCGGAGGCAGTTGATAGAGGCTCCTGACTGGTGTGGGATATGGGGGGTGGTTTAGATGGGGAAGATGGGGATGTAGCACTGATAACGATATGTGCATATTATTAGGATTCTACTCAATTCATGTGTTTACCATGATGGGTTTCAATAAGTTATTGTATGAAGGATGTTATATTACTTTGTTTATTATAACTGTATTTTATGTATGATTGATGTAACATTAATAGAAATTAGTAAAAAAAATAAACAAACAAATAAACAAACAAACAAAAAGAATCACATCTACCTTCAGAATAAAGTCTGCAGTCAACTGACATTCTTTTGAAGAGTGAAGAGTATGAGGGACATTAGTGTCTTTGGGACAAAGCTCACAGCTCCTCCAAAGGTACACTCATTTTCTTTATTAATCTCAGGGTTTCTTTTGAAATAAGGTTTGGTGAACATAAAGTGAGCTGAGAGTATTACATCTAGCCCTTTGTCTGCAGTCTTTTTTTCTAGATAGAGAAGTGCTGGCATCATTAGTTTGCTGAGTTATATTAACTGAAATCTCTTAGTTCCTCCAACCAGAGGAAGCCTAAACCTGATGCTAAGGTTATGCCTATATTTACTTTATATCAAGCTTCTAAGAAAAAGCCTCACAGTTCACTCTTCCTGAGGGGAATTAAAGCCAAATATATTTCAAACATCTACTGTTATTTATTTCTAATGTGTCTCACTTTGGGTTTAAATTCAAAACAAATGAATATTCACCACAGCTAAAGTAAAAAACAAACTTTATTCTATCTTCGTGTAAAGAAACACTTCATTAAAAACGAATTCCATGAAAATGGCAGCAACATAACAACTTTCATTCAGCAGATAAGTGTGGCACTAATGGCTTACGTGTTTCACCCCGAAAGCCGTAGTCATAGCCTGTAGTACCTTAGGTCACACCTGTTAAAATAATGAATAACAACATTCTATTGGTCTAAAACAAAAACAGAACACACCCCTTGCTGAATACAAAGTTAACTATTGCTTAATACGCTTACACACTTATGCTCAAAAAATCCTAAATTCATTTGACAAAATAAGAAAAATAGATGATGAATCATTACATATCTATATACAGATACGAGAACACTGTGAAAAACATACTATAGCAAAATACGGATACTTAGCCTGTGATTAATATACATTATTGCTATAAGTAAATACAAAAATTTCAAAAAATTGTGCTACATGTTATGTGCAGCGGGGGCACACGAACCCGGAACAGCTCTCCCAAACAAAAGTGAGCCACCATTTACTCATGACACATAAGGCTAATAATATAAATGGTTAACTTACTATTCAAATATATTCAAGATCAGAAAAGCAGGTTAAATTGCAAACTAAGACTATGCTTGCCCATGTCTATATACTATATTGACCAAATGCTTAAACCAGGCTAAAGGATAAGTTAATGTTAATCCTATTTGGGCAAAAAACCTTTATTCCCAAATATTCATGATGTCATATTTGGAGTTGAGGCCTTTAGGGATCCTAGTCCCTAAAGTAAAAATCCAGTATGCCTCCCTCTTTTGCAGAATCAGATCAATATCACCCCCTCTTTTTGGCTTACTTATTTTTTCAATAGCGCACCACGAGAAAGAGGAAAGATCACCTCCATGAAACGTGCCAATATGTTGCACTATAGGTGTAGAAGACCTTATAGTCTTAAAGGAAGAAAGATGTTCCCTTATTCTTGTATTCACGTCTCTTGAAGTGAGTCCAATATATTGGACCCTACATAAGGCACATTCGATAAAATATACCACATATTTAGATGTACAGTTCAAACATGACTTAATGTGATATGTATTTCCTGTCACAAAGCTACAGAAGGTGGTAGTAAGTTTTACATAATCGCAAGGTTTACACCTAGAATGGCCATATTTAAACATGCCTATGTGTTTCATCCATGAGCTAGCTGTTTTTTGTATGGTAGGTAACATAATAGGAGATAGTATGTTTCCTATTGTTGGACTTTTTCTATAAGAGCATCTCAGGCCATTATCCACAGTTGATTAGCGCTGCAGAATCTGTTGGCGCTCTACAAATAACGGATAATAATAATAATGGTTGATACCAATTTGTCATCGGCCTTTAAAATATCAAAATGCTTGCGTATGATCGAACACACTGATGGAAATTGGCTACTATGGTTTGTCACAACATGACTCCTTCAAATTTGTTGGTCAATCTATCTGAGGAATTATCCTCCAATAGATTAACTCTAGGTCTTGTTGAAACAGCTTGTTTAGCTTTCCATATTACCTTAGAGGGATATTTCCTCTGTTTCAGTCTGTGTTCCAGATCTGTAGCAAGACTATTGTAGTCACTTGGATCACAGCAGTTACGTTTAAGCCTGATAAATTCACCCTTGGCTATTGCCTGTGGGACATGTCTAGGGTGGCAACTCATACCATGTAAGACAGAGTTGCCGGAGATGGATTTCCTGAAAGACTTAGTCTTGATTTTACCATCAGATAGACCCTGTAGAGTGAGGTCAAGATAGATGATGCTCTTTGTATTATACTCATAGGTAAATTCCAGACCCATATCATTAATATTAAGGTAATTGACAAACTCTGTGGCTAGAACCTGAGACCCAGTCCAAACAAATAGCAGGTTGTCTTTATATCTCTTGTAAAGAGATATATAGCCCCGATAGGGATTACTATCTCCAAAAATGTGAAAAAATTCCCAGAAACCTAGGAAAAGATTAGCATACGATGGGGCAAATTTCGCTCCCATCGCTGTTCCACACTTTTGGAGATAGTGACGTCCCTCAAAATAAAAGAAATTGTGGGTTAACAGAAAGCCAATTACCTTAACCAAATAGACCTTAAATTCCTCTGAATAATCAGTGAAGTGCTCAAGAAAAAAGCAAATGGCTTCAAGCCTTTTATTGTGGGGGATGCAAGAGTATAAAGATACTGCATCAACGGTAACCCATTTGCTTTCCTCTGTCCACTTAGCTTTATTGACTAGACTCAGTACATGTTTGGTATCTCTTAGGTGAGAGGGCAAATACATGACCAGTGGCTGTAAGATGCAGTCTGTCCATTCTGATAGATTGCACAGAAGAGACTCGACTCCACTCACAATGGGGCATCCTTTCACATTGGCCAGTGACTTATGCACTTTCGGAAAGTGGGTTTAAACACATAGTTAAAGTTAGCACCAAAGCAGAAAACCAATTCTGCTCCAGGCATGAACATGGCTGGTGATTGATGCCTCTACATGAATACTACCCTTGAATGGCTCACCACCCTATGTCCAGCTTGGATTGGCAACACATTCCTCTAAAATGTGAGAGAATCCCAGGCTCCTACCCTAAGGAGGCTAGGTTTAAGTAATTAGATATCACAGTGTGGCTAAAAAATAATTAATTTAATATATCTTCACACGTAGATAAATGGAGGTACAGTTAAATTAAGAACAATAAAATACAAAGTAAAAACAAATTACAGTACAGACTTCATGGATCCATGATAAGAAATTGGATGTAACAAAATTGAAGCAAGGTAAAAACAATACGCAATAGATTACAGCAAGATCTACAGCAAGATCTAGAACAAATCAATGGTGGTAAATCAATTGGTGAAAGTAAATCTGATGGCTTCAAATGGTAAACTTAGTTAATAAAATAGTGAAAAAATAACAGTGAAAAAGATTCTATAAAAATTCCTAAAAATCCAAAATCCAAGAAAAGAAAAAAAGGGGGTAAAAATAAGGTGTGTAAAATCCTGATATAAATAGTCAATGTGTTATTCAAAATTGAATTTTATGTGATCCGGTTGTAGTTGAAAGTCTTAGCCTGTTTCTCTGTTGGTCTTTGCCCAGCTCATTAGTGCCTCTCCTAATGCCAGTTCCTAGCTAGCTTATTTAGTGCCAGTCCTGTTACAGCCATATTAGCATGCCTCTGTGATGCCTGTCCTATTGCTTATCCAGGCTCAGCTCCCGGTTGTAAAACACAATTGGTACTCTTGGCACCAGGTGTTTTTGCATTGAACAGTGTTTGGGGAAAATCCTTATAATTCGTATTGTAACAGTGTAACACTTTTTTTTTATCATGTTAAAAAAAATATTTAATTAAAGACATTTTAACACTCATATTTTAACTATACAATAAGATTTTCTGTAGTAAATGTTTAAAATACACACATATGTAGTAATACTGAGATCAGAATTTCAGAGAAACACATATGCCCTCTTCTGGGCTAAAAACAAACTGCAGCCACTGGATATCAACTTTGCTATTTTATGTTAATGCCTATTCAAATACTTCAGTTTTAAACTTTGTTGCTATGGGACACAATGTGCATACTTCTAACATATTTTCTATATCTTTGTGACACCAAATATCCGTATTAATGTAATAATGATATAGCATTATAAACTTAGAAGAACATAAAAACAATGGGCCAGAATTTTTCCCACTTGTGCGCTAACTGCGCTCAAAGTAAAAAATGAGTGTGGCTACATTAGCATGTGCATTACAAGTTGAAAGTTAAACATTTTTTGGTAAAAAATATAAATAAATATATATATATATATATAAATATATGTGTGAGTATAAGTGTATACATGTGTATTTATGTGTATATTTGTGTTTATATGTAGCTCTGGTCGCTTTAACATGTGTTAATACAATGAAAACAATATGAAAACAATATAGAAACTAAAATAAAGCAAAGTCCCACATAAATTATGCAGTTATATAAGAACAGTTTGATATGGGATTATATATGCATGTATGTATTTATATTCTTATATGTGTGTATCCACTTTATTAATCCCATTTTGGGTGTCCACTTACTTTATTTTACCCCAATCAATATGAGGTAAGTTTAACATACCACAGAATCCTTCTTGCAGTAACTCTTATCAGGGCCTCGTTTGTAGTGAAACTTCTTGTCTCCCGGAGTCTCAGAAACTACAAATGAGGCCCTGATAAGAGTTACGGCAAGGAGGATTCTGTGATACGTTAAACTTACCTCCTATAGATTGGGGTAATATAAGGTAAGTGGACACCCAAAAGGGGATTAATGAAGAGGATACACATATAAGAATATAAATACATAGAAGAGGATGAAGAGGATATCCTTTTGGAGTGCTGCGGTAACAATAACCAGCCACTTGTTGTCTAGCCCTAATTAAATTATTGCTTGAATGATGTATTCAGAGAAAAGATTAGCCTGAGAATAATTTGTACATGTTTTTTTTATAAATGATATTAGTTGTTTAAATATTGAACAAATAAGGGTAAAAAGTTAAAGGGACACTGAATCCAAATTTTTTCTTTTGTGATTCAGATAGAGCATGCAACTTTCTAATTTACTCCTTTTATCAAATGTTCTTCATTCTCTAGGTATCTTTATTTGAAAAAAAGAATGTAAGTTTTGATGCTAGCCCATTTTTGGTGAACAACCTGGGTTGTTCTTGCTGATTGGTGGATACATTCACCCACCAATAAACAAGTGCTGTCCAGGATACTGAACCAAAAATTGACTGGCTCCTTAGATTAGATGCCTTCTTTTTCAATAAAGATAGCAAGAGAAAGATGAAAAATTGATAGTAGGAGTAGATTAGAAAGTTGCTTAAAATTGCATGCGCTATCTGAACCACGAAAGTAAAAATTTGGGTTCGGTGTCCCTTTAATGTCCATAAAGCAGTGGGCACCACCATATTGTAACTTAGGTTACCTTTTCTGCTGAGGCCAATTAGGAATGTTTATAAATGGCTTACTAGAGTATGCAACCAATGACTGTATGGAATATAGCTGTGTCTGAACTTCCATGTTTAACATGAATTGGAAAGCCAAGAATATTCAGAATTAGATTACAGAAAAGGAGAACAAAATAAAAAATGAAATTATATTGCAACGTTGTTTTGCCACATGTTATTAAACAATTTTCATTAATATGTCGAGGTCTTTAATGTCCCTTTAACCATTTAAACCTTTTTATTAATATTTAAATTAAAAATTTTTTTATTACAAATGGTATATATGTGTGTAAAACTTTATTTTAATGTGTTTTAAAAAAAAAAATTGTGCAATTATTTTGACCCTTACACTTTACTACAAGTCTCAAGTTGAGCTAAATATTCTAGTGCAGTTTTGGCTTTAGCTTTAGCACAAACTATAACTTTCAACGTGTAATATGAACGCAAGTTAGCGTGTTCACGATATCCATTGAAGTATAGGTTGCGCTTGAGTGAAGTTGTCCGTACTGCTTTGGAAAACTCGTCTTACTTTAGACTTGTAATAGCAAGTTGCGCACGTTAGTGCGGTCTAGTGATATTGCTTATTGTGTCCCGCTCTTTAATTAGCGCGCCACGGGTAATCTGATCCAATATAAACAATATTGCTCAATATGTGTTACTAAAAAACGTTAAACAGTGTATGCTGAAATAAATAATAATAATAATAATTAGGTGTTTTTTTAAGACTTTTTTTCTAAATTCATATAGCAACTCTAGCAGAGTGCTGTGAAACCCCAAAGACATGCGCTGGAAAACATATCCTTCTGGATAGAGCTGTGGAGATCTCGATGTGCTCAATATGGTACATGGGCATCTGCAGAAATGTTTTTTTTTGGGGGGGTGGGGGGTGGTAAGGGGGAGGTGGGATACATAAATGTCCAGAACATAAAACTAATGTAGACAATTAAATACAGCGTAGATTTTTTTCTTTTACACTTTTAACACCACCCATTATTTAACTTGAAAGGGATTTTTAATGATGAGTATGAAAGAGCAAAAGGTAAATATCTTAAAATATAGTAGTAATCAGCTGCAGTCAGGGGTCATATATATTGGAAATAGAACTGTAAAAAGCAAAAATGAAGAAGGCCTAGCAGAGAAGCGACTAGTTGTTTAAAGGGACATAAAAGAGTAAAAAAAGAAAATACTATAATATGTAGATAATTTTATTATTGCACTGTTGCTTGCATATAATTATGTGTTTAACTCCTGCAAAGTAGTTAAATACATAGTTAAAGTCAGCTCCACATCTAAACACACCTGCTCCTGATAATATCAAGGTATTTTTTTCAATAAAGGATACTATGAGAACTAAGTAAAATTTGCTATTAGAAGTAAACTGAAAAACTTTTAAAATTACATGCTTTATCTGAGCTGTGAAAGTTTAATTTTCATGATTATGTTCCTTTCAGAAATGTATTATCAGCATGATCACTCTGTATGTGATAACTAACCTCTATATATACATTTAAGGCTAGATTACAAGTGGAGCACTAATTTATCGCATGCCCTCAAATGGGCAAAATTGCCCATTTGCGGACGCACGATTAATAACCAGCCATTACAAGTGGCTGGTTTTTGCTACCACGAGCTTGCAGTAGCAATTAGTATGCAGAAAATGAACCAGAGATTAGATCTATGGTTAATTTTCTAAAAGTGCCCCAAATGCCCTCAAAATAGAGGGCATTATAGTTTTTTTATTAAAAAAGTAGCATTTTTTTTAATAAAAAATAACTGCACTAGGCAGTTTTAGGGCTTTAAAGTTGACGGGAGTGGGGTGTTAGAAAATAACGGCACTGAAAAGTGCCTTTACATTGCGGTCTATGGGAACTGTGTATTTCCCTGTAAATATATATGTATATGCTTGTATACACATATATATTTATATATACATATTAACACATAAATATATATATAATCATATACATATATTTGAAAATGCTGCAATTGCTGCTCTACTTGCCCCCTTCGCTGCGCTTCGCTGCATGAGAATAAGGCTCCAATTGGAGCCTAAGGAAGCGTGCTCTTGTGAGCGCAATGCTTCCCAACAATGTGAACGTGATCTTGCGTTCGCATTGCTGACAACTTGTAATACCAGTGCACTGGTATTACACAGTAGAGCACAATTATGGCTTTCCCGAAAGCAATTGAATAATAGTGTTGTAGCGTAATGAGCTGAATTTTTCAAGGCTGAGCTTTGCATTCATTATAATAGGTCTTGACAAATACTGGTTACCCAGGTGTCAAAGTGGCTTGTATATTGGTATTTACACCTCATTAGTCTTGTCTGAGAAAAGATGAGGAAGTCACATATGCTCATCTTCTCTTTGTGGTGCACACTAAAAGAGCCAATTTGTGTTCTTTATCCCTTGCTCTATTCCTTATATACTGATGATTGTACTTTTGCAAATGAATTTGTGAAGTTATTGACATTTGCATACAACATTACTCTGATTGGGCTTATCTCAGGTGAAGATGAATTGAGCTATAACATTAAAGTAAACAGGCTGGTAACATGGCGTGAAGCAAACAATTTAAAATTAAATGTTCAGGAAACCAAAGAGATGGTAATTGATTTTAGAAAAAAAAAGTTTCTATCACCTTCTATGAAAATTAAAGATTGCATAGTAGACAGAGATAAATTGCACAATTTCCTTGGCACAACAAATCAACATGATTTGAAATGGGACATTTATATATAAACGGCTAGATTACGAGTTTTGCGTTATGAGTGAAAAAGCTTCATAACGCTGCTTTTTCACTACCGCTGCTATTGTAGGTATATCTGTACCGCACACTTTTTTGACCGTCACACAACGTAACTACCGCAGCTTTCCAAAAGTCCTTTTTCAATGGGACTTCCACAGCGCCGGTATTACGAGTTTGCCTGTCAAGCCAAAAAGTGAGTGGTACAGCCTATAACTACAAGATCCGTACCGTAAACTGAAAGTCAGTAGTTATGGGTTTTACGTTACAAAGCCGTAACATAAAACTCATAACTAAAGTGCTAAAAAGTACACTAACACCCATGAACTACCTATTAACCCCTAAACCTAGGCCCTCCCGCATCGCAAACACTAAAATAAACTTATTAACCCCTAATCTGCCGCTCCAGGCATCACCGCCACTAGAATAAACATATTAACCCCTAAACCGCTGTACTCCTGCATCGCAAATACTAGTTAAATATTATTAACCCCTAATCTGCTGTCCCTAACATCGTCGCAACCTACATTACTGTTATTAACCCCTAATCTGCTGCCCCCAAAATCGCCGCTACTATACTAAAGTTATAAACCCTTAAACCTAACCCTAAGTCTAACCCTAACACCCACTAACTTTAATATAATTAAAATAAATCTAAATAAAAATTACTATCATTAACTAAATAATTCCTATATAAAACTAAATACTTACCTATAAAATAAACCCTAAGCTAGCTACAATATAACTAATAGTTACATTGTAGCTATCTTAGGTTTTATTTTTATTTTACAGGTAAGTTTGTATTTATTTTAACTAGGTAGATTAGTTAGTAAATAGTTATTAACTATTTACTAACTACCTAGTTAAAATAAATACAAATTTACTTGTAAAATAAAACCTAACCTGTCTTACGTTAACACCTAACCTTACACTACAATTAAATAAATTACATTAATTAAATACAATTAACTAAATTACAAAAACAAATAAACACTAAATTACACAAAATAAAAAAGATATGATATTTAAACTAATTACACCTAATCTAATAGCCCTATAAAAATAAAAAAAGCCCCCCCAAAATACCCCCCCCCCCAGCCTAAACTAAACTGCCAATAGCGGGGCATTGCCCCAAAGAAATCAGCTCTTTTACCTGTAAAAAAAAATACAAACAACCCCCCAGCAGTAAAACCCACCACCCACACAACCAAATCCCCAAATAAAATCCTATCTAAAAAACCTAAGCTCCCCAATGCCCTGAAAAGGGCATTTGGATGGGAATTGCCCTTTCAGGCCAAACCCTATTCTAAAAATAAAACCCAACCAATAAACCCTTAAAAAAACCTAACACTAACCCCCGAAGATCCACTTACAGTTTTTGAAGACCAGACATACATCCTCAACGAAGCCGGGAGAAGTATTCATCCAAGCGTCAAGAAGTCCTCAACAAAGCCGGGAGAAGTCTTCATCCAAGTGCAAGAAGTGGTCCTCCAGGCGGGCAGAAGTCTTCATCCAGACGGCATCTTCTATCTTTATCCTTCCGACACGGAGCGGCTCCATCTTCAAGACATTCGGTGCAAAGCATCCTCTTCTTTTGATGGTCACTGAAGAATGAAGGTTCCTTTAAATGACGTCATCCAAGATGATGTTCCAATCAGCCAATAGAATGCAAGCTCAATTCTATTGGCTGATTGCATCAGCCAATAGGATTTTTTCACCTTTAATTCCGATTGGCTGATAGAATTCTATCAGCCAATCGGAATTCAAGGGACGCCATCTTGGATGATGTCGTTTAAAGGAACCTTCATTCTTCATCTTCAAGACATCCGGATGCTCCGCGCCGGATGTCTTGAAGATGGAGCCGCTCCGTGTTGGAAGGATGAAGATAGAAGATGCTGTCTGGATGAAGACTTCTGCCCGCCTGGAGGACCACTTCTTGCCGCTTGGATGAAGACTTCTCCCAGCTTCGTTGAGGACTTCTTGCCGCTTGGATGAAGACTTCTCCTGGCTTCGTTGAGGATGGATGTCCGGTCTTTAAAAACTGTAAGTGGATCTTCGGGGGTTAGTGTAAGGTTTTTTTAAGGGTTTATTGGGTGGGTTTGATTTTTAGATTAGGGTTTGGGCTGAAAAAGAGCTAAATGCCCTTTTAAGGGCAATGCCCATCCAAATGCCCTTTTCAGGGCAATGGGGAGCTTAGGTTTTTTAGATAGGATTTTATTTGGGGGGTTTGGTTGTGTGGGTGGTGGGTTTTACTGTTGAGGGGTTGTTTGTATTTATTTTTTTCAGGTAAAAGACCTAATTTCTTTGGGGCAATGCCCCACAAAAGGCCATTTTAAGGGCTATTTGCAGTTTAGTTTAGGCTAGGGTTTTTTATTTTGGGGGGGCTTTTTTATTTTGATAGGGCTATTAGATTAGGTGTAATTAGTTTAAATATTTGATAATTTCTTTTTTATTTTGTGTAATTTAGTGTTTGTTTTTTTGTTGTAATTTAGGTAATTGTATTTAATTAATGTAATTTATTTAATTGTAGTGTAAGGTTAGGTGTTAGTGTAAGACAGGTTAGGTTTTATTTTACAGGTAAATTTGTATTTATTTTAACTAGGTAGTTAGTAAATAGTTAATAACTATTTACTAACTAGTCTACCTAGTTAAAATAAATACAAACTTACCTGTAAAATTAAAATAAAACCTAAGATAGCTACAATGTAACTATTAGTTATATTGTAGCAAGTTTAGGGTTTATTTTATAGTTATTTAGTTTTAAATAGGAATGATTTAGGTATTAATTTTAATTTTTATTTAGATTTATTTTAATTATGTTAAAGTTAGTAGTGTTAGGGTTATGTTAGGGTTAGACTTAGGGTTAGGTTTAGGGGTAATAACTTTAGTATAGTGGCGGCGACGTTGGGGTTGGAAGATTAGGGGTTAATAAATGTAGGTAGGTGGCGGCGACATTGGGGGTGGCAGATTATGGGTTAATAAATGTAGGTAGGTGGCGGCGATGTTAGGGGCGGCAGATTAGGGGTGTTTAGACTCTGGGTTTATGTTAGGGTGTTAGGTGTAAACATAAGTTTTCTTTCCCCATAGGAATGAATGGGGCTGCATTACGGAGCTTTACGCTCCTTTATTGCAGGTGTTAGGCTTTTTTTAGCCGGCTCTCCCCTTTGATGTCTATGGGGAAATCATGCACGAGCACGTAAAACCAGCTCAAAGCAGCACTGGTATTTGAGTGCAGTATGGAGCTCAATTTTGCTCAACGCTGCTATATTGCCTGCTAACGCCGGATTTATGAAAACCTGTAATAGCAGCGCTATAGGGAGGTGAGCGGTGGAAATAACTTGCAAGTTAGTACCGAGCCGCTCATAACGCAAAACTCCTAATCTAGCCAATATTTTTTTAAATATTTCTTTATTGACTCAGTGACATTTGACAAAGTAGATTCGTACAGACAGTCATAAGTATTTTTAATATAATTAAAAAACCTCAACAACGTTTGTACTTCTGAAGGCAACTTAAAAAATTTGGCGTGTCTCAAAAACTATTAATTTGTTTTTTATTTAGCCATCATCAAATCCGTTTTATCATCCTCTATTTGAACCTGGATAAGCTCTGCTACATTATCAAAAAAGGAGAAACTACAACGACTTGTGAGATCTGTGAAAAAAAATCATTGGTGTCAACTTATTTCTTTTGAGGACATTTACTTTTTAAGTATGAATAAGAGAGTTGTAAATTGTTATCTGATTCATCTCACCCTGGTCATTGTTTTTTTTTAATTGTCTATCTTTTTATCATAGGCCAAGGTTGAGAAGTTTACAAACTCAGACAAATTGTTTTCTGAATAGTTTTTTCCCCCAAGCTATTAAAATAGCAAACATAAATGGTTCTCTTATTTTACTTATGGTATGAGAAAATGCAGATTAGTCATTTTTTGTGAATATATTTGATGATTACATTTTTACACTGCTGATTCTATTAATTTGTTCCTTGCCATCCTATACCTTTTGCACCATGAAGGATTCCTTCTATATTTTTTTTATTAATATACTTGGTAAATAAATTATTCTATTGTAAAAATGATTCTATTCTGACTAGCTAACTTAAATATGCAAACACCAGGCTATGTGCCCCCTTCCTTTCCATCAATTCCATTCACATGATGTGTACAGGGAGAGGCAGTGATTTACACACAGATATTAGGCCACAATATTGGTAATGCAGCAATCAGGTTGTTAAATCTTTACTGCATATGTAACTTTTTAAACAAGGGGTTACATCACTCTTGCATACATTACTGACAATCAATGGGGCTAAATCACTGCTGAGTGCAAATAAATACATTAAAACACAATTGGCAGTGATTTGGTCACTGGCCCCTGACCAACACAGCAGTAGTAAACCCTTTGATAACAAGAAACATGCCTTGGGTTTAATAAACAACTTATGTGTGTGTGTACTACTGTCAGCCAAGGAGTTAAATCACTATAGGCTAGATCACAGTCTAATAGTTGTTGTGAAATAAAATCAGAAACAGGTACATTTCTGCAGCAGAATTCCACATAATAGCCTTTATCATAAAAATACCCGTAGCCCTTCCACAACATATTAAAGCTAACCTTGATTCCCCTTCTGTAGTTAATTGTAACTGGGTTCTCCCACTGCAATAAAGATTAATTGCAACCGTCCACAGCAACCCACACTCTGTAAATATTCCTAACCATGGCCCCTCCAGTGAGATAAACCCTAACCATGCTGACCCCTATCCCACCACATTACCTCATTTCCACTTGCAATCTCAGCCAGCTATCTTGTGGTGACCCTTGTAGATTAGCCCAGCCTCATATGTGACACTCACTCTCTTAATACAAAGCCTTCAACATGGCCAGGCTGAATGCAATCCCCAAAACCCAAGGATTTTATACAAAGTTAATGTCAGTTGTAATGAAAAAGTCTAATAGTAATATTAAAGTTAAAAGGGTGATGACATAAAAGTATAAAGACAAAACAAAAACAAAAACTCCCAACCAGAAGGCCTTATCAAATAGGCATTGACATTCATTGTTGTAGTGAATTTATACAGATGGTAGTATATATTCTCTGAATGGTCACAAACAAATAGACTTAAATAACCAATTGCAGATAAGGCCTTATCAATAGTCAACAGAGCAATGATCAAATAAGCATCAATAAAAATGTTCAATGGTCCAAAAAAGAAAAACTAAATATAAAAAAACTAGTGAACTAAGTAAATAGATCTATGCCTAATTTTTTTATTCAGACCATATGGGTATACAAAGTAAATTTAGTAAAATCCAATACACTTTGTACTTGTCCATGATTTTTCATTGTTTGCTTCTTTGGTCAGTCTAAAATGAGCTATATGCTCTGAAAAGTAAACTGTTAAATATCACGGACCATAAAATGATTGGAAACCAATGTCATACTGTCAGTGTTTCTGACTTTCTTTCAGACTAGATTTGTATAGTAACTTAAAAAATTTTACCAAGCAAATATAGCATCATTACATTTTCATACTATGCAGTTTGCTTTGCAAGACAAATATTTAGGGCAGATGAGGTGTGTGAGCCTTAAAGTCTGTGGTATCTCCAATGGCCTCAGTTTCCTAAGCTTCTCTTTCTGCTTCCCAATACAAGTCCACTTAAAAATCAAATGCAAGATAACCCTCTTGAGGCAATTCTAACAGTTTGAAATTGGGTCCTGTTAATAATTAGCACATCATTTTTTAAAGTTAGATAGTATGCTCTTTATTTACAACTTTATTTTGTGTCATTAATCATATTAAATCCTTGCAGTTTTCAGTAGACCTTAATTATTTTTATATATCAGTCAAATCTATACTTTTCTGTGTAAATATCGCTTTTTTACATTGTAAAATACTGAAACTATCTGACTGCAGTTCCGCAGTTCAGACTCAGTGTGCCGCTGTTGACCAATAAGGAATTGGAGCTAAATATCTGAATCTTGTAATGTTCAGAATCCTTAGGCAGAGCTGAATTCAGTGCAACATTTTAACTCCCATCTTTGCAGTCCGGATCACCAAGAGCCCAAGACCATCTAACAATAGTGCTGAGGAAGATTCAGTATATATTCACACAGGAAAATGGCCTGGCAAGTAATATTTTTATTTTCTTCTTTGCTTTGTAAAGCTGTTTCTGATCAGCTTAAATATTCCATTTATGAAGAAATGAAACAGGGTTCTGTTGTAGGAAATGTGGCAAAGGATTTGAATTTGGATAGTAAAGAATTGTTAATTAGAAAATTGCAAATTGTCTCTCGCACTAAAAAGCAATATTTCAGTTTAGAAGATGGCATGTTATATGTAGCTGATAGAATAGACAGAGAAGAGATCTGTGAAATAGAACATATTTGCTTTCTGAATCTTGAAATTGTGATTGAAAATCCAGTGAATGTGTTCCATGTTAAAATTGAAATTCAAGATCTAAATGACAATTCACCAAGTTTTTCAAAGAATACTTATGATTTAGAAATTAGTGAATTATCTTCTGTTGGTGCACATTTTGTATTGGGCAATGCACAAGATCCTGATATTGGAAGTAATTCACTACAAAGCTATGAACTCACTCCCAATCTGCATTTTAAATTGAGAGAAAAAGACAGCAATGATGGAATTAAATATCCAGAACTTGTTTTAATAAAGCCCTTAGATCGTGAAAACCAAAGTATCTATAATTTAGTTTTAACTGCTTATGATGGTGGAAAACCTTTAAAATCTGGGACCGCTCTAATTAGAATTATGATTCATGATGTAAATGATAATTACCCAGTTTTTAGCCAGGACAAGTATCAAATAAGCTTAAAGGAAAATGTTCCAAATGGTTTTCTAGTCCTCCATCTAAAGGCTACTGATGCAGATGATGGTTCAAATGCAGAAATTACATATTCATTCAACCGCATTGCTAAAAATGCAATGGAAACTTTCACTTTAGATTCTCAAAGTGGTGATATTAGAACAAAAGGACAGCTAGACTTTGAAATTACAAAGAGTTATGAGATGTCTGTAGAAGCTAAAGATGGTGGTGGTTTAGTGGTACATTGTACAATTTCAATTCAGATTATCGATGTAAATGACAATGCACCTGAAATCATTCTTACATCTTTGTCTACACCAATTCCAGAGGATTCCTTACCTGGTACACTAATAGCACTAATTAATGTGCATGATATAGACTCAGGTTCAAATGGTCAGGTGACTTGTCAAGTTGAAAATGAATTGCCATTTAAATTAATATCATCATCTCCTGGATATTACAAACTAGTTACTACAAGTATTATGGACAGAGAAAAAACAGCTGATTATATTATTGTAATAAAAGCTGAAGATGCTGGATCACCTCCAATGTTTACAAACAAAACTATTCAGTTAACAATATCTGATGTAAATGACAATTCACCTATTTTTGATAAAGCAAGTTATGTGGCCTATGTTATGGAAAATAACTTAGCTGGAACTTCAATACACAGAGTGCATGCATCAGATATTGATATTAACGAAAATGCCAGAATTGTATTCTCCATCTTTAACACAGATATTGAAAATATTCCAGTAGCTTCATATGTTTCCATAAACTCTGCAACTGGAGTTGTTTATGCACAACGCTCATTTGACTATGAACAGTTAAGGGAATTTCAATTACAAGTAACGGCTAAAGATAGTGGATCTCCTCCTCTAAGCAGTAATTCCACAGTCAAGATATGTATCATTGATAAGAATGACAATGGTCCTAAGATTCTTTACCCATCACCAGACACTGAGGAAACAGCCTTATTTGAGTTTATTCCTCGCTCATCTGAAAAAGGTTATTTAATAACTAAAGTGATTGCAGTGGATGCTGACTCTGGACACAATGCTTGGCTCTCTTACCACTTTTTACAAGTTCCAGAACCAGCTTCTTTTATCATTGGGCAGCACACAGGTGAAATTAGGTTGTCTCGCACCTTCAAGGACATAGATTCTTTAAGGCAAAAGGTTGTGATATTGGTAAAGGACAATGGTGAACCGTCTCTTTCTGCTACAGTTACTTTAAAGTTGGTTGTGGCAGAAACATATCAACAAGTTCTTCCTGAAATAAGAAGCCATCCGAAAGATTTAGAAACTCAATCCAATGTGACCTTTTACCTGGTCATATCCATTGCTGTGATTTCTGTTTTATTCATCCTGACAGTAATAGCTACAGTTATTTCTAAATATAGGAAATCAAATACTCCAACAACTTTCGAAACTCTAAGTAGAAATATGTATCCACAAGTTGCTTTGAGATATCCTTCTCAATTCAGTGATGGAAGTTTGCCACTGCCTTACTCATATGATGTCTGTGTATCACTTGACTCAAGTCAAAATGAATTTGCACATATCAAGCCAGTTGAGAATGTTCCAACTGATAATCTTATCGATACCAATGATTTAGATACTGGGAATGATTCTTT